>NC_068321.1:15926658-16250788 GCF_025860055.1 Xyrauchen texanus
CTGTAAGTGCATGTTGTCTACAAAGAATACCATTATAGTTATGAATCTCCCTTGAATTGCTGTCTGTACTACTGATCCCATTCAACTTTACACATAAATGCACCATTAATCTGCTTTTTGTAATTGTTTTTTTGAAGGCCTCACACCAAGCTTGCAGCAGCGTAAATTCGAGTCGAGTGCTAAACTCCAGGTAGCTGAAAGAAGAGCTCTAGAGGCCGAGCGTGCTGCCCAACTGGCTGAGATGGACTCCAGGGATAAATACAAAGAGCTTAATGACACACTCAGCCATATCCATCTGTGTAAGTCTGTGAGTTTATTAAGCATGCTGATATAGATTATAAATTAGTAATCACTACTACAGCCAATAGTGTTGATGTGCAGTTTACTTTTAGTTATAGTTTACAATCAACTCTCAATCTCATATTGATAGTGGCCTATGTAAACAGTTTGATGAAGTTTAGGTTGACTCATCCCCAAATTGATGATGTCACAAAACATCTTCAAAAGTTATTTTGATTATAAAGGTCACAATGTACAGCTAGCGATCATTATTACAAAATTAACCCTGACAGGGCGATCAGAATTTGTAACAGATCTTGTTTCTCCCAAAATATTTTTTTTAGATGATGTCGAAAATGATAATTATCCCACTTATTACACTGTTACATACAAAGTTATGAAATAAATGGGCATGAAATCTTGATTTGAGTTCAAATTAGTTTATTATGTGAGAATAAAGAGACTGTGGAGTGATATGAGAGACATGAAACTAGCACAGCCATGAAGGATATAGTTGCCTGGGACAACGGTCAATTATACAGTATATTTTTCAGTCTCCATTAAGTTACAACAAGTATGTCTGCTCTAATAAAATATTATGTTATACGTACTTAAACGTTGACTTTGCCTTGAAGTGGTCCCCTCATTTAGCAAAGTAAAATACTCTACTCTATTGTAAGTATTTCAGGGGACGGATGGCTTGGAAGCTGCTATTGCAGAGATCAAAGAATCCAAAAACCAGTTCAGAGTCAGAGACTGTGAGATAGAGACCATGATCAAAGAGAGCTGAAAATCAACAATCTACTGGATGAGAACGAAGATCCAAGAGAATGACTTGGTACACTTCAATCTTTCTTTTTACTCTGTAGGAATTCCCTCTCATTTTACCTTTACCTAGAAGCATTACAGTGTTTTCACATTCCATACTGATTTTGTTCAAATAAATATGTGCTATAATCTGGGTTGGGATTATCTTCCCACTCCAGGGTTAAATCCAAAGTTAGAACTGGATTTGACTGAATTCCTGAGATCAGAGGTTTTAAAACAGAGACAGTACAAATCAGAGAACCAGGTTCTCCTGAAAGAGGTAATGAAGACAGATACAGGTGATCTTGATGTCTTGAGACCATAATGTCTGACTTTGGACAGTTGTCCATGTTGAATTTTCTCTGACCCTTAACTGGACTTTACTGGACTTGTGTTAATTCATAGATCGAGCATCTATCTTGATCTGAAACAATGCATTCTTGCCCTGGTGAAGAATAAAGGTGAGACCAAGATGATTTATTTCATGGTACATTTTTGCGATATCACATGAGCTTGTGTGATATTTATTTTAGGTCTATAAACAAGAACTTAATATTAAGTAACTTGCATTTTAGACACGATATGGCCTTGTATTTTGTCTATAATTGCTTCACAATGAAAATAGTTCCAAAAGCTTTAATTATTGTCACATATGTCCATAAAACACTATATCATAGTATGTTATGTTTACATTTGGCATTTTTAGAAACTCATCTTTTTGCACTACTGTGTACTGCTTGGCGGTGCAGTGTCTCTTACTGTGTCTATTGTCCTGTTAATTTTTAGTAATTTATTGTACTGTCCCGTACTTTTTGCACACGTTTGCATGTGCACTTTATATAGGTATGTTATTTAGTCTGTGTAGTCTCATGTGGTTCTGTGTTTGTCCTATGTTGTTTTATGTAGCACCATGGTCCTGGAGGAACGTTGTCTCGTTTCACTGTGTACTGTATTAACTGTATATGGTTGAACGACAATAAAAAACACTTGACTTGACTTGAAATGCAGAGTGATACTAACTGTGAAGTGCACCAGTGCTGTTATGCAAATTATCGACACTCCGCTTGTCCAATCAGAATAGAGGACTAGAACTAACTGTTATATAATTTGTAATACTGACACCATATTTACATAATTTCAGGTATCTCAGTAGTTAGTAGCACATTGCTAGGTGATGATGCTGATGAAAGGTATAGCAGATCTAACAGAAGAGAGAGCCCCATCTCTGGATCTGTTGGTGAGGAAATCAAACTCAAAGTAAGCCAACATCAGAGAATAAAACATTGAAAGCTTTTTGAACATTATAATCATTAAAGTTAAGCTAAAAACATATTTGTTTTCGAAGAATGAGCAGCTACAGAAAGAGCTGAACAACAAAGACAAAGAACTGGAGCTCAAGAGAACAGAATCTGCACAGATAAAAGCCAAATGTGAGCCTCTTCACTACCTGACCTTTGAACATTTAGAATTCCATGTGAAATTCCATGGCTAGAATATTCCTTTCTCTCCCGCAGTGAATGAAATGTTGAATGAGATTAAACAGCTGGAGCAGGGCATGAAGGAGATCCTGCAGGCCATTCAGGACATACAGAAGAAAACACCCTCACCAGCTTTCCAAGCCTGGAGAGACTTGTCAATGTATGTTCACCTGGAGCTCTTTATTGAGCTGCACTTGTGAATCAGTTATTAACCAACTGATTAGTGAGCCCACACTGAGTCAGAGCAATTCTGTGGAATTCTTCATAATTTATTTAAATATGATAATACTGACATCAGTAGCTCACCCTCATTCCATATGTGTATGACTTTTTTCTGCTGAACGCAAAAGTAGATTTTTAGAAGAATCAATCAGCTCTGTTCTTACAATGCAGGTGAATGGGTACCAAAATTGTAAAGCTCCAAAAAGCACATAAAAGCAGAAAAACTTATCCATAAGACTCCAAATTATAGGATTACAAATTATAGGATGGGTGTGGGTGAGAAACATATATATTTTGTATTATAAATACCTCTCATACCTGCCCAGTAGGTGGCAATATGCATAAAGAATGTGAATAGCCAAAAACAAAATAAGAAGAATGTGAAAGTGGAGATTTATAGTTATAGTCTCATCCACACTTATCATATCACTTCTGAAGAAATGGATTTAACCACTGGAGTCTTATGGATTACTTTTATGCTGCTTTTATAAGCTTTTGGAGTTTCAACGTTTTGGTAGCCATTCACTTGCATTCTATGGACCAACAGAGCTTTTGTGTTCTGCAGAAGAAATAAATTCACTAATCTGGGATGGCATGAGGGTGAGTAAATGATGAGAATTAAATATTTGTGTGAACGATCCCTTTAAACGAAGCTCAGAGTAATACACTCTTATTTATTGCTGAAACATTCCAATTATACCTTTTTTTAACCATTGTTTAAAAAAAATGTATTGGGTAGTTGACATAAAATGTGTGTCCTACAGTGTGACATGCTATTCTTCTAAACAATTCTACATGCAGTTCTATTGTTTTGCACCTTTAAAAATGTATCACACGCAGGACTCATAAAAGTTCTGCAGCAGAAATTCATTTTGTATAGGACTAGCAATTAGTACTTCTGTGCTGAATTGTGACAAGAACAATTTAATTAACTTAATTAGTATAACATACTTTAGGATATTCTGTGTAATAATCCTATTTTTCTTAAGGCTTTGGAGATGAAGTACTCTGAGGGGAAGTTTGATGCAACCCTGCAACTGAGAGCTCAGGCAGATCAGCTGACCGGCCGTAACGAGGAGTTACGACAGGAGATGAAGGCTTCTAGAGAAGAAGCTACAAACACTCTTAATCAGCTGATGAAAGCGAATAAGGTGGTAATAACAGCTCAAAAAACATTTACCTGCTTCCATTGAATCACTGCTGCTAGTTAATTCAGAGAGTGATCCCTCTTGTTTATGTTAATCTTTGACTAGATTGCTTGCTTGGAAAGTGAGGTTGAATCAATGAGCAAATCAGCTGGTAGTTCCATCCCACAAAAGACATTATCCTTACCTGAAGAGATGACACAGACGAGTGCTGAGGTCATCAATGATCTTAATGAGTATATGGTTCAACTTCTAAAGGTGCGTTTCAGTGTAGTTACTGTTGTTTTTTTAAAATGGAAACCCAGCCCTGTTTTTCTGTATAGTAAGTAATAATGAGACTTCAAATATGGACATGTAGGAGAATAAAAACAGGGAAGACTCCATCCAGCAGCTTGATTCGTCTTTGGAAGAGTATAAAAGGAAATTTGCAGTGATCCACCATCAACAAGGACTACTGTACAAGGAGTATCAAAGGTATGTCATACCAACAGAAAAAAAAACAAATATATATATATATATATATATATATATATATATATATATATATATATATATATATATATATACATATGTTCAGTCATTAATAAATCATGATATTATTTCACCTTGTTTGTGTCAGTGAGAGGGAGTCTTGGCTGAAAGAGAGAGACTCATTTGCAGAGCTGAAATCTAAACTGGAGGAACAAAGGGAGGTGGATACAGTTAAAATCAAGGAGTACACTATAAGTCTCTGAAGTACTTTATTTTATGGATGCACCATATAGAAATTCTGGCAGATATCCATTACACAGTGCTCACACTTAAAGGGATAGTTCAAACATGAAAAATCTGTCATCATTTACTCACCCTCATGTTTTTTCAAATGTTCGACAGAATGTTAGCTTCAGTCACCATCAGGTGTTGGGTGTATTCGATTACAAAGTAATTCGTTACTCTAATATAACTAACTTTTTAGTAAAACAAGTAGTGAAACGAACATTTTAAGAGCAATGCTTGCGATAAAGTATATGTATAAAACATTTAAAATATGAATTAATATGTACATCTGTCTGGCGACCTGACCAGGGTGTCCCCCGCCTTTCGCCCAATGTTAGCTGGGATAGGCTCCAGCCCCCCGCGACCCTGTACACAGGATAAGCGGTTGATGATGGATGGATGGATGGATGTACATCTGTTAGCATTTCTGTGACAGCTTAAGTGTGTGCAACAATGAACGAGGAGGAAATATAGACATTTTGAAATTGAGCAGAAAATTTCAAACAGACAAGTAATCTAGAAAGTTACTTTAAAACTAAAACAATTAGTAATGTGATTACTTTTTAGATTAAGTAATCAGTAAAGTAATCTGATTTCATTTATATAAAAGTAATTATTATTTTGTAGTGGATTACTTATTTTTAGAAACTTACCCAACATTGGTCACCATTCACTTGCAATAAAAAAAGATGCAATGAAAACGAAGGTTGACTGAGGTACCATACTGAGGTACTTGACTGTGCTACATGAAAGAAAGTAATTCAGGTTTGAAACATTATGAATGATATTAATAATAATAATAAATTAATAAATTATTAAATTACTAAATTGTAGAAATAGAACATTCCGTTTTAATAAAAAATAAGCCCTCCAATTGTTGGCTTCCAATCAGAACAATCCTTATAATGAAATAAACAAATCACTAACATTATGGATATATTTTATATTGCTACTTCATTACATGTCATACTACAGCTACAGTTTGGTTTTTGCATGTCTACCAGTCATATAAAGTACCATCAGATCTAGAGTTCATAATTCTAAGATTCTAATTCATCCACATCCACATCCACATTCACATATCTTACTCTTCTCATTATGTGTTGATTCTCAGCACTGGATAGAGGCTCTTGAAAAGGACTCAGTGGAGATCAGAAGGGAGCTGTCTGAGACGGTGCGAAAGATGATGGTTTTCAGGGTGAACGAGAAGTGTCTGACGAGACGTTATACAACTCTGCTGGAGCTTGAGCAGCACTTGAGGAAGGAGAATGTCAAACTAAAGGATGACTTTACCCAAATGGAGGTTGCAGTCACAGAAAGGATCGACTACCTGCTGAGATTCAAGGTATAAAAGCCTTGGTATATCATTGTAAATTAGCTTAGTTCTTTAACTATATGTAGTAATTGATTATGAATGATAATCTGCATATTATGCAATTTATAGACAAATTAAATATACGGTTTATTTTTTTAATTACAAAAAATTATATCTCGTATTGTTGGCTTCCCACATAAGCCTAATCATTGCTAATAATAATAATAAAAAAAGTTTTTTAAATTCAATTTAGTTTACAATGGTTATGAGCTACAACTATGCTGAGGTTACACATAAAATGATTCCAAATGTTTGACCCTTTCTTTCTTTAAACTTGCTTTGCCCTCAGGAAATGGCAGCTTTCAAAATGGCGGCCCTGGAGAAATCTCTTGAGAATAGTGTTCCTGCCTCAGAGCTGGAGAGAGCCAACAAACAATACACTGAGCTAACTATCAAGTACAGAAACTTCCTGCAGAAAGACAATCACCTTGTTCAGAAAGCAACCACCCAGGAGCACCTTGAGGTACATCTCCTGTAAGTTTGGTTAAGCAACACAAGGCCTATATTTTTTTTCTCTTTTTCTTTACCATACTCTCCTTTAATTTCAGAGAGTGAAAATATATCTTTACATGAGCGCATTAGTTCCATTAATAAAGAGCTTGAGATCACCAAGGGGAAGCTTCACACTTTGGAGCAGGCCTGGGAAAACATCAGTACAACTGGTAGACTTTTCTGCTAATTTCTTAAATAGGATTAATAGGATAGTTCATCCAAAAATGAAAGTTCCAAACCCGTATGACTTGCTGTCTTTCATAGATCACAAAAGAAGAAAATTTTATTACATTTTCCATGCAGTTGCAATAAATGGGAAATATAGCTTTCATGCTTCAAAAAGGATGCAGAAGCACCAGAAAAGTATATAAGCATACGACTTGTGCTCTGTAGTTCTGAAGTCTCCAGAATAAGTATTATAGATTTGTTTGAATTAATTAAAGAAATTATACCAAATTTTAGCGATTGTATACTTTTGAGCTCTACTCCATTAGAGCTCAAAAAGTAGGTTGATTGATTATGGTAATGAGTCGAAGAGTGTGACGTTATTAACATAAATTCACAACTTTGCAGTGGCCCCAAAATATAATCTGGAAACATTTTGGACACTTAAGGTCCATTAGTGTTAGACTTTTTCTCTGCAGAAACTGCACTTTTCTAGCCTTGGAATTATCCAAATTAATTTTATTAAATGTATAGCTTGAAAACTAATTTGTCCTTTTCTTAAAAATACAGTGAGGCACTTACAATGGAAGTGAATGGGGCCAATCTGTAATTGAAAAATACTCAAAAGTATAGAAACAAGACATAAACAATATGTGTGTTAACATGATTTTAGTGGGATAAAATCATTTACTAACTTTGTTGCCATGACGACTTAATGCCATATACACAAAAACTCAAACAATGGCCATAAAAATTACGATTTAAACAAGTTTACAACTCAAATAATACTTGACCTTTAACAGAATAATTATTGTAAGAGCTTTTATAAAATTATAAACTTCACATTTCTACCTTTAAACTCTCCAGAAATTGGCCCCATTCACTTCCATTGTAAGTGCCTTACCATAACCTCCATTTTTGCATTTTTAAAGAAAAGGTGGGACGAGTCTGAATTATTTTATTTTTTTGTGGTAATCAACATTATGCTTGTATTAACTTGTATTGAACCCAGAAAATTCCTTTCAGTGTACTTCATATGTTACTCATATGAAGTAAATCAGTATTTTATACTCAGTGACAAAGTTTAATATCAACCCATGTAGGTAAGTACGTGGCATAAGAAACTGGAGGAGGTTCGTCTGCTAGAAATGAGGCAATGCAGACAGCTTGGTGCCCAGAAAGAAAAGATCAAGTACCTAAAGAACATTGTGGCAGAAAAAGAACATACCTTCAGTGGCCTGGAAGAAAAGCTGGTGCAGCAGAATAATGTAAAAAGCATTAAATAGATATTTTAACCTAGTCTTATACAGAATGCACATTCATGCATAATTTCTGCAGTGAGACCTAATCATTTGTTTAACTTGGGTCAGCTTCTTGAGGAGAAGGAGCAGATATGGGATCAGAGGGAGGTTGAATTGGAGCGGCAACTCGATACCCATGAGAAACAGCAGAATTAAATCCTTATCAAAGCTCAGAAGGTGCCACCAAACAATTAAATCAATATTTGCATCAGCTCTGACTTGCACATAAATACAGGAAGCTATTTGTATAGTTCTATCATTATAATTTGTACACAAGTACACTTTAAATTTCACACCCCCAAATGATTGTTCCTTGCTTAGAGTTTGTTACTGTGTTTTTTTAAATTGTTAACTAAAATGCAGTTTAACTACTGTTTAATTTGTACTTTATTGGATTTAGTTTGAGGATGCCACCGGCTCTCATCCAGATCCAAATCAGCCTTTGGCTCACCAGTTAGACTACGCTCTTAGAACAATCAAAGAGCATGTTCGTACCATCCTTGAGACAAGAGCTACCTGCAAAATTCTGGAAGAGGTACTTCTCCACTCATCATAGGATGACCATGTGATATTCTACATAAGTGATAAGATGAATTTGAAGTGTTACCAACACATCATAAAACAATTGCATGAAAAAAAACAATGTATTTGGTTGTTCATAAATGGAAAGTTTGCATTACATCTTGTTGTTTGAGCAGAAGCTGAAGGAAAAAGAGGCAGCATTATGGACGGCAGAACAAAATATCTTATCCCGAGACAAAGTTATCAATGAACTGAGGCTCCGCCTACCAGCTGCTGCAGAGAGAGAGAGAAGCTCCTGGCTGACCTGAGCAAACAGGAGGGCTCGTAGAGCCAGGCCGCCCTGAAGGTTGCACACCAGACCATCAACAACCTGCAGGGCCACCTGGATCAGAAAGAGGAGGTTCTCAAAAAGAACCAGAACTTTTTAGCAAAGGCTCGACAGGTGCCTGTTGACTTTTTCAGTTATCTTTTAATACTACTACTATTATGAGCCATATTTGATCTGATGTTATGTTCTTAAAGGTGGAGTAAGTCATTTGAATCCAGTACGCTTTTTGTCAAATTCCGCTAATGTCTCTTCACGGTCCGCTAGCTGTCCGTTTTGTGTGTGCGCTGAATAAACTGATCGGACCGATCCATTCAACACTACTGAGTGTGCAAGAATTTGGGGGTGGAGTTTTTGAAGGAGCACTGAAAGGAGGGGTGTGTTTGTTTGGCTGTTGAGTACAAATATCTTTCTCAGGAAAGATATCGCTTACTCCACCTTTAATTTTTCTGTTCCTCTAACAGGAGCAGGAGATTATCAAAAGACATGAGGAGGAGGTCAGGGCCTTGCATCAGAAACTGGACGTCTACATGGACACATCAATGGGCCGCTTCAAACAGACTGCTCTGGTACACTTTAGAAAGAGTGTTCTTTATAAAACTTCTATACTAGATTGCCAATCTGAATTGGTCCCCAGTGCTCAGGAAGCCACGTTGTAAATGTAGTCCTGGATCCACCAATCAGATTTCAGGGTTAGTTTTAGGAATAGACTTAGGGCTTGAACAACAATGGTCTTATAAAACCTATAATTTGCCACTGACTTAAGTGGTAAATTATTGTTAAGGTTAGGGACTAAGTGTGTTTGATAGTGCCAACAGATGATGTTGATCCTTGAGCACGTCCTGCTTTGCAAAATCTTGGTTTCCTTACATTGGCGTTATCCTTCACTAGGAACTAATGAAAAAACCCACCATCACTGTGCCGACCTCTAAGCACCTGGTGCGGTTGGCAGAAATGGAGCAGAAATGGAGCAGACAGTGGCTGAGCAAGACAATTCCCTCTCCTCTCTGACACACAAGCTGAAGGTCGTCACTGCAAAGCTGGACCAACAAAGACAGGAGTTGGAACATTCTGCAGAAACAGCCAGGTAAGTCAGATAATACAATCAAACTTTTTAAATAGAACTAAAAGAACTACTAATCCTTTCTTGACTACTAGAATTCTACTTTCTTTCTACTCTGTTATAACTTTCTGGCTGTGGAAAGATATTGATTTGTTTAACCTCTTTAAGTTATCTTTTAATTCTAAGTCTAGAGGAAAGACATGCTGCCCAAATGAAATGGATGTTCCAGGAGGCTGAAGAGCTGCGTGCTCAACTCACTCAGACAGAAAATGAACTCCTTAATCTCCGCACTGAACTGGAGGCCCAGAAAGAGGCAAACGTTAGGTCACCATCCAACACCATGAAGAATCTTGTGGAGTGTCTGAAGTCCCAGCTGGCCCTCAAAGAGAAACAGCTAAAGGTATCACACAGTGGATTATCTAGAATACTTCTGGATTTTTTTTATAGATGTTTGTATGTTACCATGAATAAGATCAGTGTTTGATTTCTTGTCAGCAGGCTCTCAGTAAAGCTCTCTTGGAACTTTGTCATGGAGAACAAAGATAAACCTAAACCCCAAAAATTCTTACCATGATCCTAAACCTGTGCCTAACCATAAATTCTAATGTGCCATTCACACATGATTAATTCTTGCTTTCAAAAACAGTTAGACACATAGCTGAATAATGGTATAGAACACAGAAGTAAACATCTAACTTCTTGTAACTTGACACATAGTGGCTTATGGCACGAGATTCTAAAAAAAAGGAGACATGTTTAAGACGTGTTTACATAGAATGACAATTAAAAAATAGTGCAGACTAATGTAAGAAGGTGTCCTGTGTGAACTGCCCCTACACCCTATTCTAGATTCTTGCCTTAACCCTAAAAACTTTTTTAACCCTAAAAGTATTACCCTAATCATACACTTGCCCTCCATTGGAACAGTATTTGGACAGTGAGACACTTTTCATTATGTTGGATTTGTATGTCACAACAATGAATTTGAAATGAAGCAATCAATATGTGTTTGAAGTGCAGATACATCCAAATTGGGTGAACAGTTTAAGAATTACAGAATTTTTTGTACATAGACCCCTATTTTCAGATGCTCAAAAGTCGACAATCGACTTAGAAGCTGTTTTATGGCCAGGTGTAGGCTACTTCCATGTTATTTCATTAAAAAAAAAAAAACATACTACATCACCTGTGAAACATGGTGGGGAAAGTGTTATGGCATGGGCATGTATGGCTGCCAATGTAACTGGGTCACTAGTGTTCAGCAAATTCTGCAAAATTCTGCAAAACTGAGAGGACAGTACTGATGAACAGTGACCCAAAACATACTGTGAAAGCAACCAAAGTGCTTTTCAATGCAAATAAGTGGAATATTCTTCAATGGCTGAGTCAGTCACCTGACCTCAACCCAATTAAACATCCATTTCACTTGCTGAAGTCACACAAAACTGAAAGCAGAAAGACCCACAAACAAGCATCGACTTAAAGGGATAGTTCACCTGAAAATGAAAATTCTGTCATCATTTACATAATTTTAGGCAATCCCAGATGTATATGACTTTCTTTCTTCTGCTGAACACAAACAAAGATTTTTTTAGAAGAAAATCTCAGCTTTGTACATACATACAATGCAAGTGCATGGTGTCTAGACCTTTCAAGCTCCACAAATCACATAAAGGCAGCATAAAAGTAGTCAGTGGTTTAATATAGATCTTCTGAAGCAATGCAATCACTTTGGGTGAGAAAAAGATTAATATTTCAATCCTTTATTATTTTATTATATACTTTCATTTTCAGAATGTGAAAGTGGAGATGTAAAGAAAAAAATTACTTAAATATTCATCTGTTTCTCACCCACACCTATCATATCATTTCTTAAAATATGGATTTAAACACTGGAGTCATATGGATTACTTTTATGCTGCCTTAATGTGATTTTTGGAGTTTGAAAGGTCTGGTCACCATTCACTTGAATTGTATGGACCTACAGAGCTGAGATATTCTTATAAAAATCTTTGTTTGTGTTCTGCAGAAGAAATTCATACATATCTGGGATGGCATGAGTGTGAGTACATGAGAATTTTCATTTTTGGGTGAACTATCCCTTTAAGACAGCTGCATCAAAAGTATGACAAAGCATCATTAGGGAGGAAACCTATAATTTGGTGATGTCAATGGGTTCCAGACAGACAGTAATTCACTGCAAAGTATTTTAAACCAAGTATTAAGAATGATCACTTTATTTATGAGTATGTTCGTTTTTCCCATTACTTTTGAGCCCCTGAAAATGGGGGTCTGTGTATATAACATGCTGTAATTCCTAAACTGTTCACCCACTTTGGAAGTAAATATCTTCCAAATTCAAGCTGGCAGTCTGTAGGCTACTTCAATCACATATTGATTGCTTCATTTCAAATCCATAGTGGTGGCGTTAAGTGCTAAAATTCTGAAAAGTGTCTCACAGTCCAAATACTTATGGTATATCCTGACCCTAAATCCTAACCAACACTAACTTTCCAAACCTAGTTTATAAAAATATCATATCCCTGTGTTCCTTTTTAGGCATGTGTGAGGGACCTCAGTGAAGAGCTGCAGGGAGCTAAGGATGGTGTACGAGTGGCAAAAGCCAAGGAAGACTCCCTGAGAGAATAACTGGAGAGCTTAAACAAAGATCTTCAAAGAAGTCAGAAGTCTCAGAACAAACTGCAGAGTGAAAAAGAAGCCCTGGGAGGATCAGCTGACTGACCTTAAGAAGAAGGTTCAGAGGCTCAGCACTGGCCTACAGGTCAGACCATTTAAGCCCACCGGCAACTATAGTTGCCACAGTGTATAGTTGTCATTTTCCTTTTGTAAGTATTTTTCTAGATGCTATCCATGTTTTATATATCAATGACTTGCAAGCAAACAACCAAATAAAGGATTTCAAGGAGGAAAAAAAAAATGGTGTTCACTTCCTGTCACATAATGCGGTCAACTTCCTACCCCTACTTCCAGGAAACATGGCAAAGTCAAACCCTCCCAATAAAAGGTAATTTTCATTGACATATGTAAATCTACATAATCATGAAGGTCTCTAGAATCACCCAAACAAAACAAAAATGACAAGAGATCTATGGCGTCTTGTATACTTACTCAAAAGTCCAAGCGGCAACAATAGTTGCCGGCGGGCAAATGCCTTGTAAGTACATATATCATTGGGAAATGGGGTATACTGTGTTAATAGGTTAATAAATCAAGGTTATTGGTCTTTTTTAGTGGTTTTTGCTTTTATAATATTCCACCTAAACATAACTTAAAGCATGGAATTAATTGCTGTAGTTTATCATTTTCAACCTTTTATGATATGTCCTGTAAGGGGCAAAATATTGAGACCCCTTCATCCAGTTTGGATGCGTTTCATTCTAATCGGTCAAGGATCCTAATACTTTTTATGACTATTAGCTTATGATTCCATTATAATGTTGAAATTCAGACAAGTAAAAAGTTTATATTTACATTATTTTATGAAATCACTTACAGTATAAAGACTGAAATGCACATATTGGAGGTGTTGACCTGCATGACCAATGTGTAAACCGTTACCAGATAGGCATCAGATCAAAGAAGTGGTGGTGGCCATGCTACAGCTGGGCACTCAACAGTGCTATGGTCAATGCCTGGTGTTATTACAGGTACATGAAGGTGTAACGGGAAATGGGAGGTGAGGCTGCGAGGTGGCAGGTTGGATGGATGGGGTCTAAATGTTAGGTGGCATGACACATAAACAATTCATGTATTTATTAATTATAAATACATTGTACTGTATGTATTTTAATGTTAGCACATAATAGTTGAAGTCAAGACAACTAATATAAAGTGAAACCAAACAATTAAAAAGCAACACTGTTTGAAAGAAAAAGTGCAAGGTATGAAAGGGGTAGTTCACACAAAAATAATCATGTACTTCACCTTATGTTGATTCAAACCTGTATGACTTTCTTCCATGGGACACACACAAAAAAAAATGCTAGGGAGTATGTATCTGAGTGACTGCTCACTGTTATTTAATCCTTTTTCCATACAACAACATTGAATGGTGACTGAGACTAACATCTCCAATTGTGTTCCACAGAAGTACATTTAAATAAAAACGTCACAGTAATTATGTTGGTTTGACAATGCCAAAAGAGTGTTTTTTTTTTATCCTAAACCAAGACTGACATTTTTAACACCCATGTCTTTTCTAACTGATTTGTCTATCAAATATTGGGAAAAATCCCATACATTTACATTGACAGAATGTTCAAATGGACGGAAAGCTCATTATTTCAAACTCCAACTGTCAAAAATGTTAATGTAAACAAACCCACAAAAGGCCTTTAACCTGCTTTAAATGATTCTCTCTGACAGCTAATCTGACTATCTGTTGCCCCGTTCACACATGCAACCAGGTAAATTACGGGAAAACCTTTGGGTTGCCTTTACTGGTAAAAGTACCAAATGTGCTATTCACACCTACCATCTAAAGGGCTGTATATGAGAACATGACTTATGTGACAGTCAGTCTGAAAGAAATTCATACAGATTGGGTGAATAAATGATAGAAATTTCATTTTTGGGTGAACTATCCCTTTTTTGGGCATAACCACAGCATTACTATACATCACACTTCTGTCATACCAAGTGCTTATGGACAATGTGTCAATGGATAATCACAATAGGCAGTTGTAATGTTTTGGCTAATATTAATGGTCGACAAAAGCCCTCAAACTTCACGCCGGTTCAAAAACAAAGGTGAAAACAAAGTAGGAATGTCTGGTAGGACATCTAGGAATTCAGCATTCAAACTGGATGTTCTGTATGCAGCTGAAGTGTTGTCCATTTTTGCGGGAGAAAGCATTGAACAAGTCCTTCTCTGAAACTTCAGGATCAGACTCTGTTTTTTCTACATGGACAACCACAGGTCTGGTGTTCAGGAAGGTGTCACCAACAGGCCACTTCAGACCAAGGTGATGGCGGTGTAGCTGGAGAAAAAGATTTAAGTGATCGAATCTGCCAAAAATATGTTATGAAAAGAAAGTAAAATAATAATTTACCTTCAACAGTGTCCCATCATTACAGTGCCAAACAATTCCTTCCAATTGCCCTTCGCTGGATTCCTGAAACCAGGAATAAAGCTGATGGTATTCCAGTTGAGGCGGGTTTTGGATCTGTAGGATTCCGTGAGGCACAAGAACATGGACTGGATATTTCTTACTTCCCAAACCTACAGAATTCCATGTCAGTCAGTTACTTCCCAAATCTACACAATTCCAGTCAGTTACTTGCTAGACAATACAGATGTAGACCCAAGCTCTAGTTTAGACACTTCATACTTCATATATAGTCAAAGGTTTTTAAGTGGTGTTGTTTGAAAAATATTCCTTGAAACTACTGTTTACAAAGAAACACTAGGTGGCAGCACTTTCCAGTTCTTTTGCATCCCAGAAAATAACTGGTTCCACTGGCTCAACTTGTTCAAATTGGGCTGGGAATGGCAAAAAAAGAAAAGTGCCGTTTATGGGGTTGAAACACCAAGTGATTATTGGAGATTTGGGCTTCATGGCAGAGGACCAAGACAATCTCAGGATTTGACATAAATTATGATCTTTCACAGATTCTTGACATTGTGTTCATCTCTGCTCTATTATTACCCCATTGCCCTACTGCGGCTGTTGGCAGATTCCATTTTTTGTTTTTATCAAACAAACTCCAATCCAAACGGCTGTTTTTAATTTCCAAAGCACAACCACTGTGACAGAAATGAGGCCAAATCATTTGAGGATCATCTTATATGAACAAGATCACCATGTAAGATTGAAAGGGGCCCCTTTTCCAACACTGCAGCGTATACTGGCTGTTTGTATGAATGTATAATATGTATAATGAATATGCAAATAAAAATTCAAAACTTCTAAAATATGTCTGCATTTATTTTAAATGCATTAAGTAACTTGTTAAAACTAAATCGGCTTTTATAAATTTAAATACTAAATGTTTAAATATAAAATATTATTATTTACTGTATATATTATGGAACAATGTTTTAAACAGAAATAAAGAAACCCATTGCATGTCAGGGTAGTTTTTACATTTTTATTTTAAGACTATTTCAATCTGTAACGTCATACAGGGCGATTAAAACTGGTTTTGTTGATATGTCAGAAAGAACCTAAATATATTTCTTCACTTTAAACCATAGATATCCTTTTATAACAGATTTAATTTGCTTTAATAAACATTGTTACATTATTATTACAAATGCAGCTATGCTCATATCCACCTTTAAAAGTCACTGCTCTGAAGGACCCGGAAGCACTGTTGCCTGCGGTGTGCCGTAACAGGAATCATGTTTGCTTGACAAAGCCAATAGTGTTTTTCTACAAAGTTTTAGTGTTTTTTTGAAATCGCTAATCCAAGACCGAAATTTCTAATACAAACTCCTCCTAGAGCTATTAAGCTACATCCACGAAAATTTGTCACAGACCTTCAGACTGTTCTGGAATAGTGTGCCACATCTTTTCGAACAAACTGGACTTTGTTTTCGCACAGCGGACTATCAAATTATCAGGAAAATCCCATAGACTTGGACTGACAGAATGTTCAAATGGGTCAACGGAATGCTCGTTAATTCAAAATCCCAACTGTCAGAAATGTAAACAAACCCACAAAAGCCCTTCAATCTGCTTAAGTTGCTCTCTAACTTATCTGATGATTATTCTGACAAATTATGTGACAGTCTGTCTGACTGACTATCTATCTAGCTCTCTGTTTAGCTTATTGTAATGTCTGTAAATCCATCAAACTTAAAATTTTTAAATAGTTTAAACTTTAGGTCAAGGCTTTGTCAAGCCATTATCAAAGTTTGTCTTGACAAACTTTACCTATCTAGTTTCATCTATACAGTTATATAATACTTGCCATAAGGATTTCCATTAACGTTGGTCCCGATAAGTTCTAGCGTTTGCTCCATGAGGTCTGCTAGTGGAACGCTTACAATTTTGAGCAATCCTTCATCTTTTTCATCCGTCCTCAAGACAAGTCCAACACCAGCATCATAGTTGACCACAGAGGCATGCCAGCAGTACTGTTTGTTGATATGGTCAACCGGAACCCACCCTTTATGCCAAAAGAATATTGTTTTGCCATTAGTATCCTATTTTTTTCCCTCAGTGCAGTTTAAATTGGAGCAGAGACATTAGGGAGAAAGGCGAGTGTGATCTTGATACACAAACCCACCTGGGGTGTGTCCGTGTTCGTCAGGCACTGGATGGCCATTCTCATTCTGGACTCTGTGAGCAGCGATCCAGGACTCTGGCACATCTCGGAAATCTTCCTCTACATTCCACACAAAACCTGTTTTGAGCAGAGCAAATCAAAGGCAGATGTTCAGAAATTCTCAATTGACTGTTAATGTGACAATCTTTTTGACTGAAAAATCCTCTGCAAATAAATCGAGGCCACATAATAGTGCAAGTTAAATCATGTGACCAAAGCAAGATAACATAGTTTTAGAAGACAATACCTTTACAGGACTTCTGAGAATACTGATACTTTTTGAATCTCTTGTCCGCCTGTTTGGTGGGTTTCCGATCCAAGCGTGCCCAGAGATATGGTTCCCCTTTAAAGCAAAATAAAGAGCATCTTTATGTGAAATTCATTGGTTTGAACATTATTAATATACCATACTAAAGCTTTTGTTATGTCATTACCATAGCATAAGAATCATTAAATATTTTCAAGATTCAATTTCATAATCAATTTAGATTCAGCATCGCAAATCACAGAGTTCAATGTGTATGTCTGCTGTACGTGTTAAAATAATATTCCAGGTCCAATACAAGTTAAACTCAAATGACAGCATTTGTGGCATAATATTAACAAAAAAATACATTACATGTCCCACCTTTTCTTTAAAAAAAAAAAAAAAAAGCATAAATCGAGGTTACAGTGAGGTACTAACAATAAAAGTGAATGGGTCAATTTTTGGAGGGTATAAAAGCAGAAATGTGAAGTTTATGATTTTATAAATACACTTACATTCATTCTTCTATTAAAACTCATGCATTATGAACTGTAAAGTTGTTTAAATCGTCTGTTTTGTTTTTTTTACATTACATGGTCAGTGAGTATGTTAATGTTTACAGATTGATCCCATTGACTTCCATTGTAAGTGACTTACTGGAACCTTGATTTTTTTTTTTTTTTTAAGAAAAGGAGGGTGAAGACAAATTTACTTTTTGATGTAATCAATATTATGTCAAATGCTGTTGATTGAACTTAACTTGAATATAACCCAGAATTTTCCTTTAAGGATTGTTTTGTGAGCTTTGCATTTTATACCTCTGTATGTTGTGACATAGCAGCATGTTCCATCTATCTTTTCAGTTGCAACTGCACTGTGAATATCTGATGCAAGAGCTAAAGGGTTCACGTTCTCAGTGGCGACCACCTGAAATTGCTGAATAGCAAAAAAAAAGTGCGTAAGCATTAAAACACTGACCAATGGGACTGCAAACATGTTGGAAAAAAATAGGTGTAGTTAGCATCTAATGTACTAAGAAATGCATGACATACTTCGACCGAGCATAATGCTTTGTGCATAGTCTATCTGCTAATGATAACAAGCGTTGCAATGCACTTATTAATATATATATATATATATATATATATATATATATATATAAAATGATGGGGCTGTCAAATAAGACCGAGGACACGCGCTAAATTGTTATGCAGTGCCTCGTCGTTTTTTGCAATTATAATTTATTAGTAATGTTCAACGGGCTGTGGTTATAAAATGCTGCTTTTTCACGCACCTGACATTCGCGTTTTCTGGACGGTTCGTCTCTCACCTCCGTTAGGAAAACGCATGGGATCTTCTGCTGCACTGAGCCCAGTCGACGCATAATCAGTACTTTTTATTTGGCGAATTAATGTCTTGTGTTGATTTACAAATGATATATGGAGTGAGCTATAAAGGGGCAGTCTCAGTTAACACAATCACGTTAGCGTTTCACATGCTATTTTGACCAGATTTCATCTCACTCTGTTGTGGGTTACTTTGAGGCTCACTTTATCTCCACCTGCTGGCACGGAGAATGAACTGTTTCTTTTTTATAAATAAGTGGTGTTCAGAGGTGTGATTACATATATGATGATAAATGCATTAAAACGAAGTAAACACGTTACAGTATATGTCAATATAATGTCAGGAATTTTACACGAGTAGATGTTTTTAAACTGACTGCATACGGTGACCAAAATAACATTAAGTTACATTAAAGGGATAATTCGCCCAAAAATGAAAATTCTCTCATAATTTACTCACCCTGACATCATCCCAGATGTGTATGACTTTATTTGTTAAGCAGAACACAAATAAATATTTTAGCTCTGTAGGTCCATACAATGGTTGCCAGAACTTTGAAGCTTTAGAAAGCACATAACGGTAGCATAAAAGTAATCCAAATGTCTCCAGTGGTTAAATCAATGACTTCAGATGCAATATGATTCACGTGCACATTCTTCTTCGTTTGATTTTGGCGATTCGCATTCTTTGTGCATACTCACTAGGCAGCAAGAAAATATTATAGTAAAAAAGGACTTAAATATTGATCCATTTCTCACCCACAACTATCATGTCACTTCTGAAGACATGGATTAAACCACTGGAATCTTATGGATTACTTTTAAGCTACCTTTATTTGCTTTTTAAAACTTAAAAATTCTGGCCACCATTCACTTGCATTGTATGGACCTACAGAGCTGAAATGTTCTTCTAAAAATCTTCGTTTGTGTTCAACAGAAAAAAGAAAGTCATTCAATCTGGTATGGCATGAGGGTGAGTAAATGATGAGAGAATTTTCATTTTTGGGTTAAATATACCTTTAAGATTATCTATTAACGCCACTGTTGCCTATTGAATGGACAGTAGAGTTTCCCTGGCGAAACATTGAGGGACAAAAATGTAATGTGAATGTATTCTTTACATACCCACGAGATGGCGCAAAGTGTCTGTAGATTCGCTCTAAAAAAAAAAAAAATATATATATATATATATATATATATATATATATATATATATATATATATATATTTTTTTTTTTTTTTTATAAAATAATAACATTATTTTAATCATATTTCAATAACCTGGTAACATTTCATAACTTTCATTAATAATTAATCATTAACATTATATAATACTTTGCAGATCAGTGTAAATATGTAAGTCATTAATATTATTATTAATTAAAGGTGCACTCAGTAGCTTTTGTCTTTGTGTCATCTTGGACTTACATTGATACCTAGTGGCTTGGATGCAGCATAATTTAAAATCAATAGTTTTCAGTTTCAGATGCCATTGTAGAAATGTAGTATTCACAGTCAGCCATGATTACTTTAATAAATTACTGAAAGTGTCCAATAACAGCACAGTTACTGAGATTAAGTGAGTATAATTCAGCTGGTCATGTGATTCTAACATGGCATCCCCAGGTGTGGATAAAAAAAAGCTTTTATAAGGTTACTGATATGACTGGAAACTTCATTTTAGTGTGAGTTCTCATGATTTACTAGTACATACTTTACTATTAATGTAATGTCTTTAGGAGTTAAACTGTTTTACTGTGTACCTTTAATACTGTATTAATAATTCATATTAATAATGAATGTTATTATATAATGTTACCAACAGTCTTAAATTAGGAAATAAAATAAACAATAAAAAGTGCCACTGAGAAATTCAAAACAATTGTAGTGAGACCAATGTTACATTTATAATATGATAATACTACAACACTAAAAGGCATGAATTATTAACATTTTATGCAAATATCAGAATCTGAAACATGCTGTGAATTTTTTTGTTCTCTATTAATCATAAATAATATGTGATGAAATAATTATATATTTAATAATTTGTAAATAATAAATCTCTCTTGAAAACAAATTTTTTAAACAATTTAATGCCATTAACTTCAGTGACATCCACCTATGAATCGACTCTTGAATTCAAGAGCACCAAATGCATTAATGACATTATTTCTCATTAAATGACATTTAAATTCCAGAGGCAGAAGTATATTGTATTTCATCATGCCCTTTAAAAGCACTCAATTAGGCCTAGGTAAATCTATACACAAGCATTTCGGTATTTTAGTTCTTCCATTTTGCACAGTACAACTTGTTTTGTGGCCAAATAACACCTGATCCAGGCAAGCTTATTGCCTTTCAGAGTGCAGAGTGAAAAGCTCCATAGGTAAACAACAAGAGATGACCTGAGGAGGGTCTCTACAAAGCACCAGTCCTACAGTATGAACCCACTGTGTAGTGGCGTGACAACTCTATTTGATGTCTCCATCAGGCTTCATGCTGAAGGGTTCCAGGCGCTCACATTCAGGCAGTAGGTTATTGAGACGCTCCATCAGTGGTATCGTCTGGTCAATGCCCATCTGGATGCGTCTCAGAATCATGGACATCTCATTGACCTTTTGGATCTGCTCTGCGTACTTGGCATAACGTTTTTGCCTCTCCTGCATGATGCTGAATAACACCTCCACTGACAGATCCATCTAGCAATGGAATGAATGACCAATTTTTACAATTGACAGAGAGAAACATTTAGTAGAAAAGATCAGTAGAAAGCAATGGCAAATACCTCTTTTATCCTCTTAACCAGAGCATTCTGGTCAAAAGCTACAGCCTCCGCACACTGGTGCAGATGATCCTGGTATCGGACACACAGCTGCAGAACCTGTGCAGCATCTAACTTCTCCAGGCAGACAGTGCTGGGGGAGGTCTGACCACTGAGCACACCTGAGAGCAAAATCAGGGTCTGATACTGAATGGCATCAAATCAATTATGAGAAGCCACTACAATCAGTTGTCATGTGGACTGCTCTGTACCTTTAAGAAGAGGTTGAAAGGTGGGAATTTCTTGTAATTTTATGACATCTGGATCATTATGGATGTTCCGTAATGATGCATTTCCTTGGGCAACGACTACTATGTCATCCATTTTTGCTCTTTGCTTGGCTGGAGAGGGTACAACTGAAAGGCAATGATGAGGACACAAAGATATGAAAGAATATAATGATAACCATTCCCATGTATATCATATTGTACAACAATAACATAATATCCGAAGGTAAAACTCAAGTGTTACCGATATAATGTTCAGCACCTGAAGCATTGAAATCTGAATGCTTATTTTCAGCATCTCCACTCTGTTCAGCACCCATGGTGAATTGAATCTATGCAGTCAACACAAGCGTAGAAAACAAACAGATTAACGTAAACATATTTATCATCTATACGAATGTATGCGTGTAATACATAACTATGCAACTACTTATGATTAACTCACTTGATTGCTATAGCGAGTTTATTCTCTTGATCGTTAAGTAGGTTCTAAAGGGACATGTAGAATGGAAAGCTGGCTAACGTCTTACATTGTAACTTACACGCAGAGTGAGATGTTAAATCATAATTCCGAATGCTGTTAAACTAGCATATCTGGAGGTAAATATTAAACGTCCGGTCTGATGACAAGACACGCACGATGATGACGTCAAATGTTTGTTTACATGTGACCATGACAAAATGGTAATCTCGTTCGAGAATAGACGTGAGTACACGGCGGGGAGGAGTGAAATGTACTGTCAAACCGGACATTTCTCACTTCTCGTACTGGATGAGACAAATTCGAGATCAAAGGCAGATATCGCGATATTCACGTCCATGCGCTGTTGCTGATAAAGTGAATATCATTTAAATTATGTTGTTTAAAATGAAATAAATATGAATTAAAATATATTTAATGTACCGGTTATTTAATTTAGCCAATAAGACGTGTTTTTCCATCCATTTTTAGTTTTAAAAAGACATGTATTTTAGATATTTAAGAAATATAATTTTAAAAAAATCACATATCCCATACAGATATCGTACTGTCAGAGTGTTGGGAATATACACAGATAATGTATACACATAAAACATGATATTAGAGATAAAAAAAACAAATCAAACATTGTAGAAGAGAACGAAACATCACATCACGAACAAGAGGTCACATTATAATCTAAGTTACACTGCCAGACTATTTTACATACATTTGTAAAGTGCTTTTAAAACTTTACGTGTTTTCAGTGCTTTTTTGTTTTTCATCTCGGTTGTTTAAGCCAATGTGCATTAAGCTGTGTCGTCAGCAAATCGTTTCCCATCATGCTTGCAGTTTGCAGCTGGAAAAATACAACTTCGCCTGCCTCGCTCTCGCAAGACTTTTTTAGCATACGTCAACATGACATTACAGCTAGTCACAATTTTCTAACGGGCTTTGTGGCTTGCATCCTGAAACTATTTCACATTTATTTTGGTCTTGTGAATTCACATATAAGCTCTGGAAAGACATTAATTCATTTTTAGTTGACAATATTCTTCCTGAGTTCTCCCTGTTCTACAAAAATTTAATTTGTGGTTGTTTTAGTGACGTGGGAAGGACAATGGTGCACTCTTTCTAGTAAACCTAATTTTATTTGTTGCCAAATTCCATATCCATAAATGTAAATTCGTTAATAAAAAAACACTTTTTTCAGTGCTAAAAACTGAAATGGAACAGTATATTTCTACTATCTCTTCCATGCAAAACAAAAAAGCTGTTAAGACTGTGGTTAATTGTACTATATTCAATGTGTTTATTTGATTAATTCTTTTGTGTTTTAGTGTGGTTTATTTTTTTTCTTCTTATTTTTTTATATTTTATTTATTTTTAAAAAAATTTTTATGTTTTGTATGTATCTTTTTTTTAAAAAATTTGCTACTTTGATTGTATTGTTGATTACTTTCAATAAAGTAAAAATAAAAAATAAAAAAAAAAATTTCTAACGGGCATGCACCTGCCGCTGATCACCCATGATTGGTTCGGCACAGAACTTGCTCATTTCAAAAAAGATCCTCCACCGTTAACGTATACAACGTATTTAAGAATTAATTAAATTATCATATAGAAGCTCTAATAAGAATAAAAAATACAAAGCATTGATATTATTGGATTTATTTGTCAAATATATTTTTGTAAAAGCTATGGAGATGTCCCGTCAGGGCTGTCGAGTGATCTGCCGCTGTTCTCCTTGTCTTTGTTTTTCCCCTTTCTTGTGTGTGTTTTGGTTTGACAGTTCACCTGGCAGCACACACTCCATGCTGATTACTGCTCATCATCTGTTGCACCTGCTTTTTAGTTTCTCTTAATTGCAGTCCCTTTTTATTCTCCCTTTGTGTGCTGACTTGTGCCAGATTGTCTCCTGCCATTTGCCCTGTTCAATCCATATTATATTTCCTGTCAGTTTTGTCTTGTTTGTTTGTATCATATTTTTTATAGTTTTTGCTGTTTCTCACGTTGGACTTCTATCTCCAGGATATACCTGTGTTTTCTGTCTGATCTCCAGCCTTGGCTTTGTCCAGCCTTGGATTGGTTGTGATGTGATGCTTACACACTTTTGTTGTTATTCAGCAATTTGCCACTGAGAATGTGAACATGATTGAGGTTGAGGCTCAGGACCCAAGCATGGAGTTAAAAAACAAAACAAAAAAAAAGATTTCTTAAAACAAAAAAGGGCTAAAACAAACATAAACCACCCTGTAGGGGAAAAAGGTAATCCAGGGCTGGGGCAGAAGGCAACGGGGACCAGACCGGGTAGGGATGAACAGAACAGGAAACTAGACCGATAGACTGACTGGAATAAACAAACAAATACACATAACTGTTTTTAGAAGACTAAAATAGAGAAAGAAATCAACGGGTTAACAGGACAGGGCAGGTGTGACTAATAAACTAATAATGGGCAAACAAGGAGGGACACACGGCAAAACAGAAACAAAACAAAGCCACATGCTCTCACAAGACAACAAAACACCCGAACACACAAAACTGAATGGGATGAGCGCACATCGCCAAGACAATAAGGCAATATACACCCATGCCAACCCACAAACAAGATGAGAAAATCATGAGACAAACGCCATGTGATGCACGCAACAGGCAACAAAAACAAGACAGGACACCTGTGCGAGAGTTTGGCCACACACAAACCAGAAATCTCAGTGACGCACCCATGTCAATATCAGACAGACATGGAGCATGAGTGTCCGGATCTCGACACAGACCAAAACCAAACCAGACGGGAAGTCAAGACACAGACACTATTCTCCAGACATGGGATGATAATGCCACGGTCCTGTCAGACAAAAACCCCAACTGACAGAGTGACAGGACCGTGACACTTGCATCAGATATTCACTGTGCAGTTTCAACTGACAATTCCAGCCTTGGATTTATCTTTGCCTGTTGGATTTTCTCATCTCAGTATGTTTGTTCTCCATCAGAGAAGATTTTCATTGTGTTGGTTATCTGTGTTTTTCCCTCAATAAATACTTTTATCATCATACCTCACCTTCTGAAACCTGACAGAACAATCTGCCCAGCATAGACTCAGCAGAGGATTCAGTGAAAAGGTCAGTTTCAAGGTGTTCTACTGGATCAACATGAAGATCAGCTAGCAGCGGCCAGACAGGCAGTTGATGCGATGTCTGACATCATCAGTCAGCTCTATGGGCTTTGGGTCGATCAAGATGCGGTTAGGTCCACCATCGCCACCGCAGTTGCCACCACCTCCACCAAAACAACCGCTCCTACCTCATTCATACCAGAGCCATGAGTAAATACTCCTCCCTGCTACACAGGTGAGCCTTAAACATGTCAATCATTCCTGATCCAATGTTCTATGGTGTTTTCTCTCCAACCTCTCACCTTCACCTCAGAAAATGCAAAAATTGCTTATGTCATCACTCTGTTGGATGGTCGTGCTCGCTAGTGGGGAAGGTGAAAGCTCCATTTTGTTCCTATTTTAAAGATTTTTCAGAGGAGATGCTCAAGGTTTTTCGATTTGTGTTTGGTAAGGAGGCTGTCCGTCAAATGTTTTTCTATCGCATTTCACACTCTGATGGCAGCCACCAACTGGAATGTGGCGGCCCAAGTTGACATGTTCTGGCATGGGCTTGCAGAGGAGGTGAAGGATGAGATGTTTGCTTTGGACTTAACTAACCATTTCAATGATTTGGTAGACTTTGCCATCCAGGTGGACCATCGGTTCTCTCACCATTGTCATCAGCATTCGAAACTCATCCGTCTCCGAATCCACCCCCCAATCCAGAGCCCATGCAGGTCTACAGAACAGAGTAGAGACAGCACCACATCAATAATTTAATTTTGCCTGTACCGCGGGGGAAAGGGACATTTTTCGAAGAACTGTCCAGTAAAAGGCAATGCTCACTTTGTCCTACACCCTGCCTCTTATGTCTTCAGCCTTCGAGGTCTTGCAAGGGAATTGGTTCTTCACAAAATGGACTGTCCTCAATGCCTATCATTTGGTTCGGATTAGGGAGGGCGATAAGTGGAAGTCGACATTTAATACACCCACGGGGTACTTTGAATATCAGATCATGCCCTTTGGTTTGACCAATGCTCCTTCCGTCTTCCAGGCACTTGTCAATGACGTGCTTAGAGACATGCTGGATAAGTTTGTTTTCATGTACCTGGACGATATTCAGATTTTTTTTCTCCCTCTCTCCAGGTACATATCAGGCATGTCTGACAAGCGCTGCAGTGGCTTTTGGAATCAGCTCTTTGTCGAGGTGGAGAAATGTGCATTCCATCTCTAGTCAGTTCTGTTCCTGGGGCACATCATCTCATGAACAGGGAATTGTTGGGGGTTAAGATATCACTGGAGGAGTTGTGTCTCTTTCGTGTCAGTTTGCTGTTGTGGACAAAGGCTCCTCACCTGATGGCATCCTTTCCTCAGATGTTGTGGTGGGGACCGTCATCTGGGGCATCGAACAGTGCATGGTGGAGGACATCTGCTGGTTCATGGGGGCTTGCTCAGTCTTTGCTCATAATAAGTCCAGTAACAAACATCCCGTTGGTCTACTCTTCCCATTCTCTCTCCCCCCTGGACTTTTTGATGAGTTTGCCCCTGTTCAGTGGCAATACAGTACTCACTGTTGTGGACCATTTTTCCAAGGCGGTTCATATTATTCCCCTTTCCAAATTGCCCACTGCTAAGGAAACGGCACTGATGGTGTTAGACCACGTCTTTCAGCTTCATGGTTTGCCGGTGGACGTGGTCTTCGACAGGGGGCCCCGGTTCATTTGCAATTTTTGGAGGGAGTACTGTCGACAGACCAATGGACATACAGAGTGTAAAACCAGGATCTTGAGTGGATGCTCTGCTGTTTGGCTTCCCACAATCCTTCCTCCTGGTCACTACACTTGATGTGGGCTGAGTACACTCACAATTCCCTTCCTGTGTCATCTACTGGACTTTTCCCATTTCAGTGTTGCCTGGGTTATTAACCTCTGTTTCCTTCGTAGGAGCTGCAGGCTCCCTCTGCCCATGCCTATATTCAGTGGAGCTGGCACACCTGGAGTAGGGCCAGACAGCCTTTTCTTAGGGCCAAGGGATGTACCAAGGCCGCTGCCAATCATCGTCGAGCTGTGGCTCCAGCATACATCTGTGGGCTGCTGTTCTCCTTGTTTTGATTTTTTCCCCCTCCGTCTTATGTCAGATTGTCTTGTGTCATTTGCCCTGTTCAATCAGTATTATATTTCCTGTCTGTTTTGTTTTGTTTGTTTTGTATCTTTTTTCCTAGTTTTTGCTGTTCCTCACGTTGGAAATCTATCTCCAGGTTATACTTATTTTGTGTGATCTACAGCCTTGATCCATCCAGGATTTATCATTTGTTGGACTTATCTCAGCCTGTTTAGATGCCACAGTACTGTTTGTTCTCCGCCAGAGAAGATTTGAATCGTGTTGGTTATCTGTGTTTTTCTCTCAATAAATACTGTGTTACTCTGCTTCTGAGCCTTCTGAAACTTGACATCCCCTGTCATTGAATTTTTGTATGGTATTATTTAATTTATTTTCTGCTGCTGTTGATGTTGTATTATATACATTAATGTATATAATACATATATATGTACTGTATTTATGCAGAGCCTTCCATTGTAGATTGGCTAGGTTGATTGTAAAATTAATGCCTTTTGGTTAAATTTATATATATATATATATATATGTATATATATATATATATATATATATATATATATATATATATCAATAAAGGTATCTTATGAGTGTCTGGTGAATTTTAATTAAAATACATGAATTGATAAAATTTTAATAATGCTGTGTAAAATAAAATCTGTTTTTTTAAACATGCAAAGGGAAATAATTTTTTAGATATTTCTAAATGATCATATGTAATTTATAGCATTAAAATAAAAATACTAAACAGCTAATTGAATCAACTCGATATTAAGAATGGTTAATGTTTTCATATCTATAACATCTTTATAATCATGTAAGAACAACAACAACAATAATCATATAAAATAATATAAGATATTAATATTCCCATTTGTCTATTTAGTTGTTAGCAAATTAAATGAAACACAAAATAAGACTCTTTCAAGTTTTTATAACCACCCATATTAATTCATTTGTTCCAATTATGTAAATGTATGTTTGGTTATGTCTACAATACATAAACCTAATTAAAATACATTATATTAACTCATTTTCATTTGGCTTAATTCAACAGTAATGTAATTTTATATAATTTTTTCTGATTCTTACAACGTTTCATATGACATAACAATGAATAAAATAATTTCCCTCCATTTTTGTTGTTTTATTTATTTATTTAGTCCGTTATTGTATCTGCTAAACCACTAAGCATTCTTTGTTTTCAGCCAGTGAGCAAGACAAGAGCACAGGTTACAAACATATATTCCAATCTTTAGCATAATTCCTTTAACACTCCCTCCATCATCATCATTCCGCGCAAATAATATAAGCCCTAGATTCCCAATCATATACATTTCTCTAATGAACAACTCAATGCAAAACAATGCAGCAACATGCAACAACTGGTGGCATTGAGAACCACTCCTTAGTGGGATCATCGGCCATGTCGGTGAAGCGTGAGATTGATTGGTTTGATTGGCTACTGTGTGTGTCAATCATTCCGTCGTCATCTTTAACCGTCACTCTGATTGGCCGCAACAAGAGCAAATATTTATCCAAAGTGCTCATTGGCTGAAAAATATAGGTTAGTGGTTCGACAGTGTCACGAAAGGAAGAAAAGTAGGTCAGAGACTGATTCCGTTTATGTCACAGTTCCTCACGGACCGGCCGTCAAATAACCGAAATAAACTGTGATGTTGAGCTATTCCTCCGGTAGGTATGACGACCTAACATTTTAATGTTGTTTCTAACTATCGCTTATCGATGAATTATGTGCAGTTTTTTTTTCTGCTCGCATATTGATATCAGTAGGAGGGGCATCAGTGACATTTCTCAGGTTGAATACCTTACAGCAGATCTAGCTGCCACCACAACCTAAACAATCGTGTTCTGGCTGATTAAAAAAAGAAAGTAACAAATCATAGCATAATATGCGTTTTGGTTTGACTAGCCACAAAACAACACCCATCGTCGATCTGAGGTTAATGTGTTGCGTTCCCTTTAAGATGGATGAAACGAGCGAATGATTTGTAAGTGTGATTTATCCTCTTGTTTGGGTTGGTCACTTTGAAAGGTGGTGGCTTTCATGTTTCAGACATACGGATTATGTTGTTTGCCTTCTGCATTGTGGATGTGTCTCAAAACCTAGTGAGCTGCCTACCTAGAAACCCTTTTTGGGCATCATAGGCACTTCGATGCCTAACAATACTGTCTAGGAATTAAGCTAATAAGGTTTTGAGACAGGGCTGTTATCGACCGTCTATTATATGTTAATCAATGGAATCGGCATGCTTTCCATTGCTGTTGATGCATGTCCAATTTGTTCCCATATGGAGAGCCAAGAGGCTGGGTGTGAGACTGGTCACCATTCAAATGTGCCTTCCTTTTGTCTTTGTACTGACTACTTGCCAAAGATAGACTACTAGTGAAATAGCTAAAAACACACATACACATTTATATTACAAATTATATTATAACGATTGGTGGAAAAAAATTAACGAAATTCTTAATATTTGGTATGTCCCCCTTTTCCTTTATTGACAGCATGCACTGGAGCTGTTAATAAAAATAATATTTGTTCATTGTTAGTTCATAGTGCATTAACTAATGTTTACATATACAGCTTTTGATTTAAAAATGACTTTTGTTGACATTAAAAGTAATTAAGATTAATAGATGCTTATTAAGTATTGTTCATTGTTAGTTAATGGTAACTGATGTTGTTAACTAATGTTAAGAAATGGAACTTTATTGTAAAGTGTACCGACATTTGAACCCTACTGTATAACCTACACTCACTGAGCTCTTTATTAGGAACACCTGTACACCTACGTATTCATGCAATTATCTAATCAGCTAATCGTGTGGCAGCAATTTAATGCAAAAAATTATGCAGATACAGGTCAGGAGCTTCAGTTAATGTTCACATCAACTAACAGAATGGGGGAAAAAAAATAATCTCAATGATTTGGACCATGGCATGATTGTTTCTCAGATAAGTGCTCTGTGCAAATGTAGTGAGCAGAATAGCATCTCAGAATGCACAATACGTCAAACCTTGAGGCGAATGGGCTACAATAGCAGATGACCACATTGAGGACCATAGTGTTCCTAAGAAAGTGCTCAGTGAGTGTATATTAATGCACACTCCACAATTATATATTTTTCTATTCATAATACCTCAGGAGACAGTTTGCTTTTTCATTCATGACAAGTCCAACTAGTTCTGTTCAATGGTGCTTCCATATTCTAAGACAGGTGTGTAGTCACAGTATAGGTAGTTGAAGTAACTGCATTCCTTAAGTAAAGTGCTGCATCACATCAGTCACTCATCATTAAGGTGTAACACACTTCAAAATGATGGTTTCACTATTTATTCCCTTTTATAACTTAAGGACATCATTTCATTCATCCACACATACAATTACCTAAACTATATAGTGCATTGTTTGTGTTTCTGTACAAAAACTCGAAGTGGTGTTGTCTGGCTTTCGGTTTCAAGAGTAATTTCAGGTGTAGCCTAATTTATACAAGGTGTATTATTTATAAAGTATATAAAGTAATCTTTCTATAATCAGCTGAAACATCAGCCATACAAATTAGGTTTACAGGAATGTTTCGGGTTCAATAAAAGTTAAGCGCAATCGACAGAATTTGTGACATAATGTTGATTACCATAGTAAATCATTTTGACTCACCCCTCATTTAGTAAAAAAAAAGTAAAAAACATGGTAACAGTCAAGCACTTATAATGGAATTGAATGGGGTCCGTTCATAAACATTAAAATGCACACTGTTTCAAAAGTATAGCCACAAGACGTAAACATCATAAACATTAACGTGATTTGAATGTTATACAAACGCTTACAAACCTTATATGTGTAAAGTTATATTGAATATTACAACTTTGTTGTCATGTCAACATAACACTGATAAACACCTTAACCTGGTAAAACACTGTAATGCTGGTAATCACACTAAAATCATGTTAACCTATAAGTCGCAGTTCTGTGAGCACTTTTGTTATTGTGGTAATCAACATTATACCACAAATGCTGTGGACTGATCTTGTCTTGTGGCTATATAGTATAATGTATTGCAGATTTTATTTAAATTTTTTAAAGAAAAGAAGAGACAAGTCGAAATTAATTGAGTACTTGGATTGAACTTGGAACATTTCTTTAATGTCCTTTTTTACTTTAATGGAATAAACTGACCTATACTAATGTCCTTTATGCTAATGTCCTTTTTTCTTGAAGCTTTCTTCCTGTTTATTTATTTATTTTTAAATTTTTGGCAGTTGAAGCTATGAATGCAAGCCCACGCATTCAAGAATAGATTATTTAGAGACTGGTGAAGTGATTGTGGTGCATCGACTCTGCATCAGTATGCTTGACCTAAATACGGAATAAAAACACAGATTGTTTTAACACCTATGTTTAGACTGGGTAAAGTTTAGCTTGAGATACACTTTCAAAATGGATGGTGCATCATCATCACCGTCATCCAGCGTGGGCTTTTAAACACACCTGACTGGAAGGTCTGCGAGCACTTTGTTCAGTTCAGCAGAAAATAACACTTGAATAGCAGGGACTCTGGTTTCATTTACGCATAGAGAAAATAGCTTTTTCTGCCAGTTGCGTTTCTCTAATCTAAATGTGGCCTAGATTGCATGCTTTCCAAAGGTTCCCTGGCAACCAGTAAAGGTAATTGATGAAAATCGCCCATTGAACCTAGTTGTGTATGTGAGTGGGTTTGAGAGAGAATTGTGAAAATGAAGTAGAGTTGTCATTGTCAACACATATCACCCAAAAATAAAATTGGTTTAATTTACTCACCCCTTATTTTGTTCAAAACCCATATTACTTTTTCCATATGTGGAACATAAAAGGTTGTTTTTATGATTTTCTCTGTCCATGGCAGTGGATCTGGTTACAAAAAAAAAAGGACCAAAAAGTATTGTCAAAGTCTTGTGCACCATATTCCAAGTCATCATAAGACATAAGAAGGTATTGCTGAGAAATAACCCCGAATATAAGTCAATTTTCAGTGAAATGAAGGGTTTGTTCTCTCTGGAAACTCATTTGATTATTGTAAACACATCTGAATTTTGATTTCTTCTCTCTGGTGACAGGATCCTGCTGCAGGGGGAGGGACATGTTTTGAACAGCTGCTTGATTGAATTTGTGCAGTGAGTGTCTTGTGTCCTCTACACACACACACACATATATACAGTGAGGAAAATAAGTATTTGAACACCCTGCTATTTTGCAAGTTCTCCCACTTGGAAATCATGGAGGGGTCTGAAATTGTCATCGTAGGTGCATGTCCACTGTGATACACATAATCTAAAAAAAAAAATCCAGAAATCACAATGTATGATTTTTTAACTATTTATTTGTATGATACAGCTGCAAATAAGTATTTGAACACCTGAGAAAATCAATGTTAATATTTGGTACAGTAGCCTTTGTTTGCAATTACAGAGGTCAAACGTTTCCTGTAGTTTTTCACCAGGTTTGCACACACTGCAGGAGGGATTTTGGCCCACTCCTCCACACAGATCTTCTCTAGATCAGTCAGGTTTCTGGGCTGTCGCTGAGAAACACGGAGTTTGAGCTCCCTCCAAAGATTCTCTATTGGGTTTAGGTCTGGAGACTGGCTAGGCCACGCCAGAACCTTGAAATGATTCTTACAGAGCCACTCCTTGGTTATCCTGGCTGTGTGCTTCGGGTCATTGTCATGTTGGAAGACCCAGCCTCGACCCATCTTCAATGCTCTAACTGAGGGAAGGAGGTTGTTCCCCAAAATCTCGCAATACATGGCCCCGGTCATCCTCTCCTTAATACAGTGCAGTCGATCTGTCCCATGTGCAGAAAAACACCCCCAAAGCATGATGCTGCCACCCCCATGCTTCACAGTAGGGATGGTGTTCTTGGGATGGTACTCATCATTCTTCTTCCTCCAAACACAGTTAGTGGAATTATGACCAAAAAGTTCTATTTTGGTCTCATCTGACCACATGACTTTCTCCCATGACTCCTCTGGATCATCCAAATGGTCATTGGCAAACTTAAGACGGGCCTTGACATGTGCTGGTTTAAGCAGGGGAACCTTCCGTGCCATGCATGATTTCAAACCATGACGTCTTAGTGTATTACCAACAGTAACCTTGGAAACGGTGGTCCCAGCTCTTTTCAGGTCATTGACCAGCTCCTCCCGTGTAGTTCTGGGCTGATTTCTCACCTTTCTTAGGATCATTGAGACCCCACGAGGTGAGATCTTGCATGGAGCCCCAGTCCAAGGGAGATTGACAGTCATGTTTAGCTTCTTCCATTTTCTAATGATTGCTCCAACAGTGGACCTTTTTTCACCAAGCTGCTTGGCAATTTCCCGTAGCCCTTTCCAGCCTTGTGGAGGTGTACAATTTTGTCTCTAGTGTCTTTGGACAGCTCTTTGGTCTTGGCCATGTTAGTAGTTGGATTCTTACTGATTGTATGGGGTGGACCGGTGTCTTTATGCAGCTAACGACCTCAAACAGGTGTATCTAATTTAGGATAATAAATGGAGTGGAGGTGGACATTTTAAAGGCAGACTAACAGGTCTTTGAGGGTCAGAATTCTAGCTGATAGACAGGTGTTCAAATACTTATTTGCAGCTGTATCATACAAATAAATAGTTAAAAAATCATACATTGTGATTTCTGGATTTTTTTTTTTAGATTATGTCTCTCACAGTGGACATGCACCTACGATGACAATTTCAGACTCCTCCATGATTTCCAAGTGGGAGAACTTGCAAAATAGCAGGGTGTTCAAATACTTATTTTCCTCACTGTATATACACACACACATATAATGCATTTAGCTTTTTTTTCTAGCTTTTGAGGATTTGTAGTTAGTGACTAATGTTTTTTGAATGAATAGGTTTTTTTCTTCTTCTGTTGGTCTAAAGATGATCTAATGGCAGACCAAAGAATGGACATTTCCTCCACAATGAATGAGTTCATGTCCCAGAGCTCTGCGGACCTCATCAGCAGTTCTATTGGCACCACGGGCATGGACTACACCCGCAAGAGGAAGGGCAGCACCACTGAATACCAGTGAGTTAATGTTTGCTAACACGTAATATTGTAGCATTTACGGTCATCCTATCATAAATGGATGTGTCCACTGGTGCGTAGTGAGCGAAGCGAAGTGGGCATTTTTTATTAATTCCAAAGAGAATCCACCTCGCAAGCTTGGCACTCGGCTCTCATTGGAATGAATCGAAAACGCCCTCTTCGCGTTGCTCACCACGCACCAGTGGACACAAACAATAAGTGTTGCAAAATGTGGGCGAGTTTAGAATGCCATACTATCCAGTCGCTTTTATACAAAGCGACTTACAAAATGAGGAAGGAAACAACATAAGCAATTAATCTTAAGGAGACAGTAGCATGAAAAGTGTTGGATTACAAAGTTTTAATTGCATCAGAAAAATACAATCCAAGACATAAATAAGAGTGGAACAAGATTTTTTGTTGTCTTTAGCCATTTTTTGAAGACAAAATAGTAATAGTATGGTAGTATGCTATTTCAACCACAGTCAATGTCTGAGCAATGCCACATTTCATAAATAAAATAAAAATATAAAGGTATTATCAAATGATAATATTATTTTGATAACGAAATATTAATACAAATTATTTGATAATTACAAAATATTAAATAAAATATGCAAATATAATTAAAAGATTGTAATATAAGGCTTTTAATATCGACAGATAACGTAACTGTCAACAGCCATACAGTAGTTTGTCAATTTTACTGGACTTGTGTTTTAAATAACACACAAAAAATATTTTAGACTTGTTATATTGATTATTATTATTTTTGTTATAAATTCTCCATGGAATCCACGCACAACTGACCACACGGCCCACCGAGAACGAGCCACATTATAGCGACCATGAGGAGTTTACCCCATGTGACTTTACCCAACCTAGCAACTTGGTTGCTTCGGAGTCACCCAGCACGCCCTGGATTCAAACTTGCGGCTCCAGGGGTGGTAGTCAGCGTCTTTACTCGCCGAGCTACCCAGACCCCCTGTTATCTTGATTATTAATACATTTTCTGATACAAGTAATTTTAAGTTTTGTCAGACGTTTCCATGTCTGTTGGTTTGTTATTGTTTTTTGGACAAATGAACTTTTGAGCTATTTTGTACTTTTCCATTTCAAAACTATAGTATGGAAAATAGTTTTTGCACTATTTTCAGTTTGAAGATTTCATACAAATTGTCAGGAAATTTGAAAGCAATTAGTGAAAAATAATGCTGACAAATGTAGTACTATTTAAATTAGAATCTCAAAGTTTTTTTTTAGATGTTTTCTAAGTTAGCATGAAATCACCCTGATATTAAAGGTGCTGTAAGCGTTTTAGCCATTCTGGAACTTCCACGAGACTCAGCCATTGAATTAGTCATGCCTCCTCTTTGCAAAACTCCACCCTTTAAAGATACAGTGGAGACCAAGTGCATCTTCTCACAGTTGTCAAACACCAAAGTAGCAAAGTATCGCCCTCAGCCGTCAGCTGTTAGTAATCAGAATATGACAATACACCTGAATGTTCTACTTCAATTACTACATATATGAGAATGTGTGAAATGTTTTTCAGGCAAAAAGCACATCAAAGTCTGATTGGCTGATTACAGAATGTACAGAATGAGATATGAGATATCACAGGATACTTATTTCAGTGTTATCTTCCAGGGAGAAGGAACATTTTCTGCAAAACATTCCATAAAAAATTGCTTAAAACACCTTTAATTTGTCTTAAGGAAAATAATAATATTTACTATCATAAGTGTTTATTTTACATGGTGTTTTAGTAAGGTGAACATTGTTTCTTATTTTACAGAATTGATGGTTTTTCATTTGAGTGAGTACATTTTGATTTCTTAATGTCATCATGTAATAATTTCCCTACTGATGAGATTTTAAAAATAACCCTAATTTACATTTATCACATTGTGTTCATTTTTGTCACAATTTTGCTCTTTTCCATTTTACAGCGATAGCATGGACATTGACAAAGATAAGACACTCGCAAGGTAAATTAATATGGATTATATGCTATTATATGTAACATACAGTTTATAGGTCTGAAGAAATGTTGGTTAATTGGTAAATACTATGTCAATCTTTTCTCCTGAATCCAGGGATGACCATCCGGGCCGGATAAAAAATGCCAGGTAGAGTATCGATGACCACCAAGTGAATGCTGTCTTTTTTTTCCTCCTTACATGCCATCTGTAAATGATTGAATTTGTTGTTTAGCTGTTAGCTAAATTGCTAACCATTTTGTTTTTAGGGAGGCTCACAGTCAGATAGAGAAGAGACGCAGAGATAAGATGAACAGTTTTATAGATGAGTTAGCATCATTAGTCCCTACTTGCAATGCCATGTCTCGAAAGCTGGACAAACTCACTGTACTGCGCATGGCTGTCCAACACATGAAAACGTTAAGAGGTGAGAGCACAGTCAAAAGCCATAACACATTTTAAAAATGAACATTGTGTCATAATGTACTCCCCTTCACCTTGTTCCAAACCAATATGACTTGCTTTCATCTGTGGAACACAAAAGGAAATTACTGTTAGAGGTATTGGTAGTCTCAGTCACCATTCACTTTCATTCATTTGGGTTTGCAGCAACACAAGTGTGAGTGAAAGATTTTGGGGGTGAACTATCCCTTTAATTCAATGTCCATATGAGTTTTGTAATTGACCTTTCTCTTTTTCTTGTAGGAGCCACTAACCCATACACAGAAGCAAACTATAAACCAGCATTCTTGTCTGATGATGAATTAAAGCATTTGATATTGAGGGTGTGTTTAAATTATCCACTCCAAGGCTTTAGGTCAGCGTTGATGATTTAAAACTCAACCTTTTTTCTTCTCTGTCCGCAGGCTGCCGATGGCTTTCTCTTTGTAGTTGGTTGTGATCGTGGAAAGATACTTTTTGTCTCAGAGTCTGTTTACAAAATTCTCAATTACACTCAGGTATGTTTTCTTCAGTTTATCTCTTAATGTAACAGTGAAGTTTATGGAGTTAATGCCAAAATGTTTTTCAGAATGATCTGATTGGCCAGAGTTTGTTCGACTATCTGCATCCGAAAGACATTGCCAAAGTGAAAGAGCAGCTGTCATCATCGGATACAGCACCACGGGAACGACTCATTGATGCCAAAAGTAAAAAAAATATCATTTAAAAATTAAGTAGCCTGGGTACAACTAACAACTATTGATAATCTGTTAATATGTCAGTTATTTCTTCTGTAAATAGGATAATAAAAGCCAACTTTTCTACATTTTGTTTAAAAGACTTTTTTTTTGTCAAAGAAATAGGTTTTCACGTAACTAAAGTGACAGTCATTGTCAACTACTTTCATTATCAGTTTTTATGGATATTATAAATTAGTTGTTGCCACTCAAATTAAAATTAACAGTTATTTTATACGTTTCAGCATAATCTTTTGAAAAACTCATTGACTGATGTTTGTTTTCTCTTAAGCTGGTCTACCAGTGAAGACTGACATCACTCCAGGGCCCTCGAGGCTTTGTTCAGGGGCCCGTCGGTCCTTTTTCTGCAGAATGAAATGTAACCGGCCCTCTGTCAAAATGGAGGACAAGGACTTCCCCTCAACTTGTTCTAAAAAGAAAGGTATCTTCTTTTGATGCATAGTGAAGCTGAGCTGAACGTTTGCATGAGGTAAATGGAACTTTAGCTTTCAGCAATGGTCTGACTGTAAGCCATTATTTCCTTATTCAAATAAATGATGTGCCATATAGACTTAACCAGGGTTTAGTGCAGCACTGTCAGAAATTAACTTCTTTATTAAGGGACAGTTGTAGGTCCTAGTATTTATTTTCATGGGCATTTTTACTTTTTTGAGGGGATATTTTTTCTAGCTATATAAAATCACATTGTTCTGTCCATTTATGTCCAGTACTTTAACTTATTTAATAATAATACATGCAGAAATGCAGTGTAGGGGAGTAACGGAATACATGTAATGAGATTACTTATTTGAAATGCTTAAATATGATTAACTGTATTCCACTACAGTTACAATTTATATTATTAATAATCAGAATACAGTTACATTCAAAAGTATTTGGATTACTAAAGAGATTACTTTGCCTTTTATTGTAATATGTTTAATTTAATATTTAGTCAGTTGGAAAACATGAATCCATATAAATGATGAGATCCGAGGAGCTTTTGAACAGCGGTGAAACATTTCCTTCTGATTTGTTTCATTCATGCGAGCTCTTTCACACTGTTGTGAGTGAACAGGTGGATATGATGTCATTGAGGAACTTTCCCATGGGAACTTAATAGAGAAGCTACATTGAGTTGCTACAGCTTAACAAAAACAGTTAGAAACGCTTTGACAGATGAAACACAAATCCTAAATACACAATTACATGCCTTGTCAAACCTCTCATGTGGTTAGGGTATTTTTTTTTCAAGAAATGCTAACCAATGTATCCTTTAACATAGTATAGAAAGCTACAAATAATATCTTTTTTGCCTGATTCTATGAACTGAATCCACATATGTTCTGAAAGGGATGTTATTGTGTACACTCAGTGGGCTTTTTAAGTTTGGGGCAGCAAAAATAATTTACCTTGTGTAAATTGTCATGTGAACATTTAGCTTTATGCTAAGCTAAAATGCTATTTCCTGCTTTTACATGTGTCTGTTACAAGCGCTAAATTCACTTTATAGCATAACTTTTTTCTCTAGTAAGACCTTTGATATAAGGGCAACTACATAAATGTTATTCCTAATGAGAATTTAATTAATGTTTTCCTGTAAAGATATCTGAAAATCCTTAAAACAAGAAAAATTTATTGTATAACTGTATGGATATAAATGGCAAAATATTTCAATAGTTACTAATTGGTAATTGTTTTGTCTTTTTTTTATATATATCTGGGTAATTTTTTGACTCATGAGTAGAATTGAGATTGTACTTGAATAAATAGTTTTATGTTTTATTTCCATCTCTGAGATGAGGCTAATCAAATGTTTTCTCTCTCTCTCTCTCTCTCTCTCTCTCTGCAGCTGACCGCAAGAGTTTCTGCACTATCCATAGCACTGGCTACCTGAAAAGCTGGCCACCCACCAAGATGGGTTTGGATGAGGATAACGAACCCGATAACGAGGGCTGCAACCTCAGTTGTCTGGTGGCTATCGGCCGTCTGCATCCACATATCGTCCACCAGCCCATGAACGGCGACATCCGCGTTAAACCCACAGAATACGTGTCACGCCACACCATTGACGGCAAGTTTGTTTTCGTGGATCAGAGGTCAGTAGATCTGTTCAACGTTTATACAAGAATTTAATGGATGCCTAATGTATTTCTAAAAACTTTAGATTCTCACAAAAATGTGATTTTAATGATCATAGAAAGCTCAAGGGTTTTAGAAGTATTGATTTTAGGTTACATCAGTGAATTAATGTCTGATCTAATGCACCGGTTCATCACCACAATAAAGTTTTTCCATTTAGGGCGACAGCCATCCTGGCGTACTTGCCCCAGGAGCTTCTAGGAACGTCGTTTTATGAGTATTTTCATCAGGATGACATTGGACACCTCGCTGAGTGCCACAGACAAGGTTTCTGTATTTTTAAGTAAAAGAAAAAAGTTGTTTCTTCTGAAATATATTCTGCACTGATGTCACCATTACCATAATAAATCCAGTATATAATAGATTTGTAATAAATTCTCTCTTAATTTTTTATTTGTATTTTTTTTGTCTCTTAGTGCTACAAATGAGAGAAAAGATCAACACAAACTGTTACAAGTTCAAGATAAAGGACGGCTCTTTCATTACTCTGAGAAGCCGCTGGTTCAGCTTCATGAATCCCTGGACCAAAGAGGTGGAATATATAGTCTCTACAAACACTGTGGTTTCGTAAGTGTCACTTCACAACTTTTGTATTTTGCTGTTGGAAATGTTTGTTTAACTTGGAACTTTAAAAGTATCATATCTTTTGAGAAGAAACTTCCTCACTAATGAAAAAAGACAATTTATTGAAACTGAGCTGCTAAAAAAGTTTATTCCCTATTAGACAGACAAATAATTTTAAACTTTGAAAACATTATCGCCCACATGATGTCCCATTTAATTCTATGAGTCAGAAAGAGAGTGGAAATGGTCTTAGAAGCTTAATGACAACATTACTGACATTTATAAGTGGAAAAATGTACATAATAATGAAAAGTTACTCCATTTAATTTCTCAATTAATGTCCTTGTATATATTATGCACAATTTATCAGTGCATGTCATTCCGTAGGAACCAGTATTTGGGCAGGGACAAATAATCATTAATAACCAATAATACTATAGCCTAACAACCACAATCCAATAAAATCCAAGTGGAAACAATCAAGGTCATGTTCTATGTTAATTCTTGTTAAATATATTCAGTTTCACTTGGAAATACATCACTACACTACAAATGTTAAAGCTTGTTCATCCAAACATTTTAATTCTGTCAACATTTATTCACCCTCATGCCATCACAGATTTTTAGAAGAATATTTCAGCTCTGTTGGTCCCTACAAAGCAAGTGAATGGTGACCAGACCTATCAAGCTCCAAAAATCACATAAAGGCAGCATAAAAGTAATCCATTCGACTCCAGTGGCTAAATACATATCTTCATAAGCAATATGATAGGTTTGGGTGAGAAACAGATCAATATTTAAGTTCTTTTTACCTATAAATCTCCACTTTCACTTTGAATGTGAAAGTGGAGATTTATAGGTAAAAAGGACTTAAATATTGATCTGTTTCTCACTCAAAGTTATTGCATCACTTCAGAAGACATAGATTGAGCCACTGGAGTTTAATGGATTACTTTTGTGCTGCCTTTGTGATTTTTGGAGCTTGAAATGTCTTGTCACCATTCACTTGCATTGTTTGGACCAACAGAGCTGAAATATTCTTCTAAAAATCTTAATTTGTGTTCAGCGGAAGAAAGTAAGTCACACATCTGGGATGTCATTAAAGTAAGTAAATGGTGATAGTTCACCCAAAAATACAAATTCTATCTCTTGAAATGCATTACAATTACTTTAATGGTGCGGATAATAAATAAAATGTTCAGCGAAATATAGGGCTGGGCGATATGGCTTAAAAAAAAAATCTCCGATTTTTTTCACACCAAACACGATTTTCGATTTTAATCGATTTTTTTTATTTCTATTTAAAAACAAACTACAATCGACAAAGAAATTGCTCAAAACAAATATACTCTTTATTTTGTTCTGATTTTCCCTTATGCAGTTTAATCTTAATGTCCCCTTGGGGCATAAGTGTAACAGGAATCAAGCCTCAAAACATGCTTGTAAACGAGATGGCAGGCCCTGCCATTGTAAACAGTGAAAATGTAGCTAGCTTATCAGTTTTCTAATAACTTCAAACTTACAGTGACACAATGCACCTTCAAAATAACTTAAAATATAAATAAAAAATAAAATTTGTGTGTCCCTCTTTGATAAAACACTTTTGGTCAAATAAATGTAACAAAAATGACAAAATTAGATGTATTACAAAAATACATACTTTTTAACAGTGGTATTCATAAAGTGCAAACACAACTTTCAACAGTTGTTCTGAATCCCTGAAATTGTAAACAAAATGAAACACTGCATCCATTACTTTAGTTTCAACATTCTTCTTTTATGCATTTTTAGACAGGAAGACAAGCCTGTCTACTACCTCTGGCTTGAGGCATGCCCGGTTACATGTAACAATTCCCCCTCCCACACTGAAAAGCCTCTCTGATGGGGCACTTGTAGCAGGGACAGACAAGTATTTTTTGGCCAGATTACTGAGCCTTGGGAAGTTTGGTTCGTGACGTTTCCACCACTGAAGTGGATCAGTGTCTGGGTCAACCTCAGGGGTCAGTAGGTAGGTTGCCAGCTCTGTCTCTACTTTCACTTCCTCTGGTTGGTGAGAAGATGGCTCTGGTACATTCTTCTTGAAGAAAGCAGCTAAAGTCATTTTCTTATTGGGCGGAGGATGTGCTTCTCCTTGGCACACCTGCACAGCTGGACCAGGCTGCTGAGGCGTACTTTTTTCAGCAGGCAGAGACATCAGCTCAGTGACAGCTCTTTTTTTGATTTGTTCCACCTTGTCGGGGTCAATGTAGGTTCTACGGAACCTGGGGTCCATCAGTGAGGACATGTCCAAGAGTTCATTCTTCACAGGATCGCTGTATTTGTCATCAAGATACTGCATTATGTTTCTTTTTATTGTTTTAGTGAGTTCGGTGTCTTCCTCCTCTGGCTGTAGGAGATTGGTTTTGAACAAATGCAGTACCGGTTTAATGTAGGAGACACTGACATAAGCCTCCCCAGACAGGGCGTCTGTAAATTCTTGGAGTGGCTTGATAGCTTTATTTACGGACTCTAAAATTTCAATATCTTGCCAAGTGGGGACAAGATGACGGCATTTCTTGTCGGACCCCAGGACACGGACTATGGCCTTCTCCTGTTCAACCCCATCTGGTTTGGGACTCCGTTACCAGCTGATAACTGGGTAGACCAAGCTCAGCCTGTACTTCACCCATCTCTCTTCTTTTTTTCCAACTATAGGAAAAGGCAGCAACCGCCTTTTTACAAACCCCAATGGCACGATCGATTCGTGGGTCTTTCACACCATTCTCTTTACAATAAATAAATAAAGAAAAAACAAAGAAAACTATTTTTAGTGTCACTATTGGTCAGTGTCAAAACAAGTCTTTTTCACATTTCCACATGTTATTAATGCACACTAAGGGCACACACGCACAATACACACACACACACACACACAATAATACACACACAATTATGATTAATCATGCATGTTCATTTTGTGCAATATGTTTTGATTTCATTAAATTGCATTAATTACAACATGTAATAATTGGGCTGGCCTGTTCATGTGTAAAACAAAATCAACATCACTTGAATGCATAGTCATTAGACTCTTACCTATAGCGTTGTGCAGTTTATGTCCAAAGCACTGGAGGTTGGGCCACTCATTGTCTCTCAGAGCTTTTAATATGTTGGTGCCGCTGTCTGTTGTCATACAGATGAGTCGTTCTTCATCAAGGTTCCATGAAGTCAAAGCATCTTTTAGCCCCTGCGCAATTATTTCACCTGTATGGTCATCGGGAAAGTACGCTGTTTGAAGGCAGACGCTTCGCAGAGTCCAGTCGTCAATATAATGCACAGTCAAACTCATATAGGGCTGCATCGTTCGACTGGACCACAGGTCCGTTGTGGCAGAGTAAAACGACACACCCTCCAGCTCTCTAGCGATCTTATCACGAGTACTGTTGTACAGGCGAGGCAAGGCAACTTCGGCAAAATATTTGCGGCTTGGTAGCACATACCTGGGGTCGACAACTTTAAGCATGTTAATAAACCCCGGCTTTTCCACAGTGTATATGGGCACCATATCTCTTGCTATATATTTCGCCACTGAATCCGTGATTGTTTTCCACCGGGGCCCTTTCTTGTCATAGGGGATACAGTTCGAAAATCTTTCTAAGACCGTAGTTTGTTTTTTTGCGGGTGTGTCTGTGTTTGAACTGCGGTCTTGTTCGTTTCGTTGAGAAGCACACACCTCCCACTCGGCTGCATGCCTCTGTTTAAGATGCTGGAATAAATTTGTTGTGCTGCTAAACACACTTTGCAATGTGGCGTTATTTGTTGTGCGTCTGACACCAAAAAAGCGAACCAATTCCAAACAACCGATGAAACCGAGCCTTTCTTTGGAACGAGCTCATCCTTGTTAACTGCCATGTTGTCTGTGTGGGCTGTAACGAGAGCGGGGGGCGCGCTGAGCGAGCCCATTCTGAACTACGGAAGCGTAAGGGGAGCGTCGGTGGTGGAAGTTAAAGAGAAAACCGATTTTCTTTAAACGTCAAATTCGAGTTAATCGATAAAATCGATTTATCGCCCAGCCCTAGCGAAATATATTATGACCTTGTTATACTACAACATCTTCCTATTCTGAAATATGCTTTTAACTTTTAGTTTTCTGTTGCTAAAGATTAATGAAAGGCACTGTGTGTTGTTTTAGGGGCAGTATGCTTGAAGGAGCAGATTATTCACAATCAGCCTCCTCCCCCCAGAGCATGGACAGTGTTCTAACATCAGGAGACGGTGAGATCACATTCCAGCCATTTAACAGTACTTTCCCTTGTACGTTTAGATCTTCTAGACAGAGAGCTGTAATTCTTGGCTGTAATGTAGTACTATAGTACTGTACTGTTGGCCTATCCAAGAGTCATTTATATGGGCGGGTGTTTTTTATGATTTCACGTTCATTGTGAATTCTGTACTCTTGACTTTTTTATATTTTTTCTTAATATTTAGACAATTTTGCAGAAATCTGTTAAGCAATACAATACTTAACAGGGACTAAAAACTAAATGTTTTTTAATTTCTGTATGTTCTGAGCAAAAACAGCAGTTCAGAAGTTCTGCAGCCTCCTTTCCAAATGGTTACTGGTTAGAACAATATAAAAGAAAGGTTAATAACATACTTTTTAAATGACAGTACTCAGTGCTAAGGGGTGGGTGAAATACCAATTGCAGCATTGCCAGGTCTCACTAGAGAAGAAAGCAATCTTTTCTGGAAAAACAAGCTCAAAATAAGCCACTTGTCCCAAAATAAACAAAATATTAGCGATTTATCACAGTAAAAATCATAACAAGCATACAGTTATTTAACAGTAAAATGTTAATTAAAAATCTGCTTTTGAGTCAAAACCCGGCAGCATCTGTATTAATGCATCATATCTAACAATAATTCAGTAAAGACTTGGAAAAGAGACATGTACTTCTTACTTCTAATAATGTTTTGCTTGTATCTGAATTAGCCATGCATGTATATGTAGTAATTATACATAGTTGTTAAAAAGGTCTTCATTCATAGAATATGACATACACAACGGACAATTAGGCAAAGAAATGTTTCCTTCAGGTTCAAAGCACGTTTCATTTTTTCAGGCAACACGAAGTGGTGTAGTTCCAAAAATATATTGTGATAAACCCTTTGGCCTTTAGTTACATTAAAAAATGATCAGAACATAATTAACCAGTTATAACCGGTTTCCAGCATTTTTTCACTTCACTCCACACATTTGAAAATAACTTAATTCTGGTTTTCGGGTTACTTTCTGCTAAAAATAGCTTCATTTTCATTCCTTGAACCATTTTTACTCCCTGATTCTTAAACATTCTTAATCACAATAATCATTTGTGTATGTGTTTTTAACAGGTATAGGGAAGCGTGCTTTTCAGACTGTTCCTGGTCTGCCAGGAGGCACTAGAGCGGGAGCTGGAAAGATTGGACGCATGATCGCAGAGGAAGTCATGGAGATTCAGAGGTACAAGAAGCAGACAGCACATTTAGGTTGTGCTGAAATATATCTTAGAAAAGTGTTTTTAAATCTTTAATCAATGATCTCACTCCTCAGGATTCGAGGCTCCTCCCCCTCCAGCTGTGGCTCCAGTCCTTTGAATATCACTGCCACTCCTCCACCTGACACCTGCTCTCCAGGGGGCAAGAAGGTGAGACATCCACATAAACCACTCAATGAGTAAGTCACACATGCGTTGTAGTGATTTTACCATCGTGGAAGCACCATGATAAAATAATTTTAACACACAGCCTCGAGTGACTCAATGTTTTTATAAAACTTCACCAACAACAATGTGATAAAAGACCATTTTCAATAAAATGTTTCATTGAATAATATTTAAAATGTCAAATAATAAAGACTTCTTCCTCTAAGTATTAGAGTTTATAAGCCTAACTGTATGGTGTTTATGTTTGCCAAGCAGCATAACAACAAGGCATTAAAAATGTTAATTAATAATTTTAATTAATAAACAATGACGGCATAGAACTCTGCTTATCCAATCACAATTTAGAGTCGTAATTCTCTGTTACATAATACACAATATAAAATAGATAGCTCCAGTTTTGTATGCTGACTGGTCAGTACAGTGTTCCAGCTGTGCTAAAATAAGGGATAATAACAGCTATGATGCAAAACACGTTGCTTTAGCACCCAATTCACTAATGTAATGCAACAGGCCCTTCAGATCTGTTCTGAACGCAATTTCCAAACTTGCAGCCACAATTTACAATGAGTCTGATTTACGCTAAAAGGAGGCATGTTTGCAGTAAAAAGAACAACAATGATGCATTTACATGTAGAAGTGGTTCAAAATTATAGATTTTCTGATGCATCACGATCTTTATTTGAACAATCTTGATATCATTTCTTAAATCCCAAGATCAATCTTTTACTCCATGCACAAACCTCTACTGCAATGAGAGGAAATCACTGCATTTGCAACCAGATTTTGCGCTATGTGTATAAAATGTACAGTATCTCACAAAAGTGAGTACACCCCTCACATTTTTGTAAATATTTGATTATATCTTTTCATGTGACAACACTGAAGAAATTAAACTTTGCTACAATGTAAAGTAGTGAGTGTACAGCTTGTATAACAGTGTCAATTAGCTGTCCCCTCAAAATAACGCAACACACAGCCATTAATGTCTAAACCGCTGGCAACAAAACTGAGTACACCCTCCTAAGTGAAAATGTCCAAATTGGGCCCAAAGTGTCAATATTTTGTGTGGCCACCATTATTTTCCAGCACTGCTTTAACCCTCTTGAGCATGGAGTTCACCAGAGCTTCACAGGTTGTCACTGGAGTCCTCTTCCACTCCTCCATGACGACATCACGGAGCTGGTGGATGTAAGAGACCTTGTGCTCCACCACCTTCCATTTGAGGATGCCCCACAGATGCTCAATAGGGATTAGGTCTGGAGACATGCTTGGCCAGTCCATCACATTCACCTTCAGCTTCTTTAGCAAGGCAGTGGTAAAGTAGTGTCTTGGAGGTGTGTTTGGGGTTATCATCATCATGCTGGAATACTGCCCTGCGGCCCAGTCTCCGAAGGGAGGGGATCATGCTCTGCTTCAGTATGTCACAGTACATGTTGGCATTCATGGTTCTCTCAATGAACTGTAGTTCCCCAGTGCCAGCAGCACTCATGCAGCCCCAGACCATGACACTCCCACCACTATGCTTGACTGTACTCCTCACTTGGTTGCCGCCACACACACACTTGACACCATCTGAACCAAATAAGTTTATCTTGGTCTCATCAGACCACAGGACATGGTTCCAGTAATCCATGTCCTTAGTCTGCTTGTCTCCAGCAAACTGTTTGCGGGCTTTCTTGTGCATCATCTTTAGAAGAGGCTTCCTTCTGGGACGACAGCGATGCATCAAATTGGTCTGCAGTGTGCGGCGTATGCTCTGAGCACTGACAGGCTGACCCCCCACCCATTCAGCCTCTGCAGCAATGCTGGCAGCTCTCATGCGTCTATTTCCCAAAGACAACCTCTGGATATGATGCTGAGCACGTGCACTCAACTTCTTTGGTTGACCATGGCGAGGCCTGTTCTGATTGGAACCTGTCCTGTTAAACCGCTGTATGGTTTTGGCCACCGTGCTGCAGCTCAGTGTCAGGGTCCTGGCAATCTTCTTATAGCCTAGGCCATCTTTATGTAGAGCAACAATAATTTTTTCAGATCCTCAGAGTTCTTTTCCATGAGGTGCCATGTTGAACTTCCAGTGACCAGTATGAGGGAGTGTGAGAGTGATGACACCAAATTTAACACACCTGCTCCCCATTCACACCTGAGACCTTGTAACACTAACGAGTCACATGACACCGGGGAGGGAAAATGGCTAATTGGGCCCAATTTCGATATTTTCACTTAGGAGGGTGTACTCACTTTTGTTGCCAGCGGTTTAGACATTAATGGCTGTGTGTTGAGTTATTTTGAGGGGACAGCAAATTGACACTGTTATACAAGCTGTACACTCACTACTTTACATTGTAGCAAAGTGTAATTTCTTCAGTGTTGTCACATGAAAAGATATAATCAAATATTTACAAAAATGTGAGTGGTGTATTCACGTTTGTGAGATACTCTATATATTTGGCAACTAGCTGGTAAATGTTTACATTTCATTCATCGGTAATTGTATCATTTAGTCGTGAAGTGTTCAGCAGTGTGATCCTTTCACTGTGTGTTAAGTTGTTCCTTGTAATGTACACATAGACGAGATCCACGTGACCCATTTTTCATTGAATAATGTCTCTTTTAATACCTGTTCTGTTAAACATAAAAGAAACATTTTATTCCAATCACACATAGCATGGATGAGGTAAAGCCACTCGAGTCGTTAACATTCGCTAATTTAAAGATGCTCTTTATAGGAATACCGGTTTTTAGCACATGTTCAACAAATCAATGAAAATACTTGTAAATAGTATAAATTATGCAATGAAACAATAAACATTTAACAAATAGTAATATATCAAATATAATATCTTATTTATTGATTGATTACATGTTATTCGCAAATTTTAAAAAAGCCAAAATTTGACCAAAATGCTAATAAACTAATAAAATATAATTAGTAAAATTAATATTTTAATATTGCACCTAGTCAGATGGCCTCCTGTATAATTAACAGCATTAGCTGGGTGAGAATTTCTGAACCTGAAATATACCCATATTAATCTATTCTATATCAAATCGAATTGAGAGCTTGTGAATCAGAATTTAATCAAAAAGTCTGTAATAATACCCAGCCCCATTTACATGCACACCAATTGACTACCAAAAATTCACTTATTCGAAAAACGCATTTACGTGAGATTTGATTCTCTGCTTTTGACATAAAACGTAAACGGGCATGCGCTCATTGGATAAGCTGGTAAATGTCTTTACCAGCAACAAGAAATCGCAGTATGCCGATTGGTTTGCTCAGTTTATGACCTTACCCTGATAAAGGAAAGCTGTTGAATGTGTTTACATGACCACACACATTCTTAGCTTAGTAGGCATTATTTAACCATTATTTAAATACTCAAGGAGCAGTTAAACTGGATTGCAGGTGGTTCGTAAAAAAGACTAGAAATTGGGTTTTGCACTGAAATGCAGCATGCAAAAAGGGCACAACTTTTTAGAGAATTCGAATGTCTTCAAGTGGAAGGAAAGCACCTGATGAATTTGCTTAAAAGTTTGTAAATAAAAATTGCTGCTTTCTTTTACATAGATTCAGAATGGTGGGACTCCAGATCTGCCTTCAGCGGGAATTGTGCCTGGGCCTGACTCAATAGGATACCCATATTCAAATAATTCAATAATGAGTGAGTACACTGTGTATAGATATATAACTCAAGATTGTACATGTAATATTCTCATATATGTAGCCTAAGTATGCAAATCTTCCACTGCAGGTGATAACTCCCATCTTGGTATTGACATCATGGAAGAACCCGGATCCAGCAGCCCCAGCAATGACGAGGCAGCCATGGCCGTTATCATGAGCCTCCTTGAAGCTGATGCTGGTCTGGGCGGACCTGTAGATTTCAGCGACCTACCCTGGCCTTTGTGAAACCACAGCGGTGTGCCACAAGGATATGTATTGGGTCCAAGGGTAATCAGGTCTAACTGCAGGAACTATACCACAGCTCATGTCTGGTGGTTTGTGGAGGACTAACAAGACTGCTGTTGTTGGATATAGGACCTCCTTCTCAAAGCACACATAAAATGGTTCAGCTCCATACTTCCACCACCCCCTCTGAATGGAGATATTGCATTTCTCTTCTCACGATGTCCTGACCTGCCTATTTCTCTGTAGATATCGGCCTGTATTATCCCTATGGTACCCATCAACAAACATTATCTTTATACATATATAAATATATACATTTTTGTTTGTTTTAATGTTTTTACACTACAGAAGTTGTTTTAATGTTAAATATTATATATGCAGATTGTAACTAATGTTGTAATTCTATTATGTAAGAATTCTTTATGCAAAATATATATGGTAAAAGTGCAACGTAATAAAATAAAGAAATGTGTCTTCATTATTTATTTTTTTACAGATTCTAACACTATTATACTTCTGAATTGTAACAACTTATCATTAATATAGTATAATATAGTTTGATATTGTTGAATCAACATACTGGCTGTCAGATTTTTATAGAATAGATTTTTCCTTGGTTTTTATTATTCATAGTGTGATGTAATCATGTTTTCTCATGTCTTTTTCAGCTGATGTGTCTTAGTCTGGCTTATGATTGGTCCATGGCAGTGATATTTTTGTTCTATGTTGCCATCCAGTGGCAAAATCTTTGAGGAATTGAAATGCGTTGGCAGGGGAAAGGAGAGAATTGCTTTGTAAATGCTGCAATTATCAAGTTCTGTGTCATAAGCTTAAATAGAACTCTTGCGGACATTTAAAATGTCACATGCATGGAATGTTCACAAAAGAGCATTCCAATTTATCTATTTTAACATATTAAAAAAGTTTTAATTAAATTGCAGGCGAAAAAAACAAATTACTTAAGTCAAACACCACATCTAATTAATGAACCAAACTTATTTAATCATGTTTATTAAAATAACATTTCTCAAGTGGTACACAAAAAGTACTTCTCAATAGTGTCTCTTGCATAAAATGAAAAATAATATATAATGTGACATCACTTCTGTACAACTTATTCAGAGGCCATGCATCACAGTGAGCCTCCATGGGTGCTCCATTAAACCCACTCTACAGTGTAGAATGTGACAACTTGAACATTCGCATTATAAAAAGGACTTTGTGCTCTTGCAGTGTTGACAGATTTGTTGATAATAATGGAAGTGTGACTGCGCACCTGCAATGTAGACAGCTTGATTGACTATAACGGCCATTCTAGCTTTGTCAAGTTGCTTCACTTGCCTGCTTGTAGGGCTGGGCAATATATATATTTATACCATGGGTGTGTTGCATTATTTTTAAACAATTCAACGGCCCATCGTTAATTATTCCTTACCTATTCTGTACGCATGAATATGTCTGTGTGTGTGTGTGTATGTATATATATATATATATATATATATATATATACACAGTGGGTACGGAAAGTATTCAGACCCCCTTAAATTTTTCACTCTTTGTTATATTGCAGCCATTTGCTAAAATCATTTAAGTTCATTTTTTTCCTCATTATTGTACACACAGCACCCCATATTGACAGAAAAACACAGAATTGTTGACATTTTTGCACATTTATTAAAAAAGAAAAACTGAAATATCACGTGGTCCTAAGTATTCAGACCCTTTGCTGTGACACTCATATATTTAACTCAGGTGCTGTCCATTTCTTCTGATCATCCTTGAGATGGTTCTACACCTTCAATTGAGTCCAGCTGTGTTTGATTATACTGATTGGACTTGATTAGGAAAGCCACACACCTGTCTATATAAGACCTTACAGCTCACAGTGCATGTCAGAGCAAATGAGAATCATGAGGTCAAAGGAACTGCCTGAACAGCTCAGAGACAAAATTGTGGCAAGGCACAGATCTGGCCAAGGTTACAAAAATATGTCTGCTGCCATTAAGGTTCATAAGAGCACAGTGGCCTCCATAATCCTTAAATGGAAGACGTTTTGGACGACCAGAACCCTTCCTAGAGCTGGCCGTCCGGCCAAACTGAGCTATCGGGGGAGAAGAGCCTTGGTGAGAGAGGTAAAGAAGAACCCAAAGATCACTGTGGCTGAGCTCCAGAGATGCAGTCGGGAGATGGGAGAAAGTTGTAGTAAGTCAACCATCAATGCAGCCATCCACCAGTCGGGGCTTTATGGCAGAGTGGCCCAACGGAAGCCTCTCCTCAGTGCAAGACACATGAAAGCCTGCATGGAGGACTCCAAGATGGTGATAAATAAGATTCTCTGGTCTGATGAGACCAAGATAGAACTTTTTGGCATTCTAAGCGGTATGTGTGGAGAAAACCAGGCACTGCTCATCACCTGTCCAATACAGTCTCAACAGTGAAGCATGGTGGTGGCAGCATCATGCTGTGGGGGTGTTTTTCAGCTGCAGGGACAGGACGACTGGTTGCAATCGAGGGAAAGATGAATGCGGCCAAGTACAGGGATATCCTGGACGAAAACCTTCTCCAGAGTGCTCTGGACCTCAGACTGGGCCGAAGGTTCACCTTCCAACAAGACAATGACCCTAAGCGCACCGCTAAAATAACGAAGGAGTGGCTTCACAACAACTCCGTGACTGTTCAGAGCCCTGACTTAAGCCCAATTGAGCATCTCTGGAGAGACCTGAAAATGGCTGTCCACCAACGTTTACCATCTAACCTGACAGAACTGGAGAGGATCTGCAAGGAGGAGTGGCAGAGGATACCCAAATCCAGATGTGAAAAACTTGTTGCATCTGTCCCAAAAAGACTCATGGCTGTATTAGATCAAAAGGGTGCTTCTACTAAATACTGAACAAAGGGTCTGAATTCTTAGGACCATGTTTTCTTTCAGTTTTTCTTTTTTAATAAATGTGCAAAAATGTCAACAATTCTGTGTTTTTCTGTCAATATGGGGTGCTGTGTGTACAATGAGGAAAAAATTGAACTTAAATGATTTTAGCAAATGGCTGCAATATAACAAAGAGTGAAAAATTTAAGGGGGTCTGAATACTTTCCTTACCCACTGTACATATATATATATATACACATTACTGTGCAAAAGCAATTATCTTATGGTTATTTATATCTTCAGCTTTAGTGTGTCAAAAATAAATATAAATGTTAGACTCCCAAACATTACTTTTGCAAATAGAAAAGATCAGAATGGAGAACATTGAGCCCTGCAACAAATGTCATGAATCTGAGTTTTGAAACAGTTCTTTGAACTAGACGGTTTAAATTGATTCTCACAAACATATAATTAAATCTGAGTTTTGAATCAGTTCTACCAGATCCTGATGGAAGATGAACGGCAGGGGAGAGGGACTTACCCTTCAACAGGACGGGACCAAAACTGGAGGTGAGGTGGATGGGGGTGAAAACAATGCATATTGTAAGAAGCTGGATTATGATTGGACGAGACGCCTGATTTAATGAATTGTGTATGCTACTATGAGCCTTCCTGGCAGAACTACCGCTACGCTTCCAAGTTTTGAATCAGTTCTTTAAAATAGATGGTTTAAACTGATTCACTCTTACAAATCGTTAAATCCGAGTTTTTAATCAGTTCTGTTAAATGGACGATTTGGACTGATTCAATTTTTTTATCAAACATACAAACTACATTGTCATGTTTGCTTCTTGAGTTTGCTTAATTTTAGATGGGATTACAACATCTTCGTCTTAATTCTCTAATATTTGCGTGGTGCAAGATGAGACATAATTGCAAAACTAGCCTAATGATGAGGTGTTTGGAAAACGAAAGGACCAAATAAAGAGCACGATAAAATAATCACAATATTCATACATTTTGCTAAATTTTAAATTCCATATACTCAATATATCGCCAAGCCCTACGTGCTTACAGTATAAACATGATTAGAGGTTTAGAGTGGGTTGTGCTCCCTTTTATTGCTTAGTCAGACAGCACCACATAGTACAATCAAACACTTCAAATACTAACCAAAGGTGTGCCTAAATAAATAAAATAAAAATCTCCTTTAATTAAAGTCTATAGGGAGAAAGAAAGGCATAGTGTACAAAGGGCATTTCACATTTCTACTGCCGCAGCAATCAGGTCTTCATGACTTGTAAGGCGGGAGAGGACTTGAAGAAAGGCAATGCAGTCTTGGCAGCAGGACTTCGCCTCTCTCTGCAGTGATCAGTGGCAGTTATTTGACTGAGGTGGTGGTAAGGGGATGTGTGTGGGTCAGATGACCGGGGACGGGGCATCAGGATCAGGGTCGTAATGATGGCTGGGTTGGGGGTGGTGGTTAGGGAGTATGTCCAATTCATCCACCTGAGGCCCAGGGTGCATGACCACGAGCTGGTCCTGAGGAATGTCTGCAGCGGCTGCGGCGAGGTTGGTGATGGACTTGCTTTTCACACACTGGAAGTCCACATGTCGGCTTTTACCTTCCTCTTTCTCCCAGGACATTCGAATGAAGGGTCTCTGGACATAGTTATAAATTACTTCAGGACGCCCACCAGGTCGCTTCTTTACCTTTTCTTTATAAGTGGGGTATCCTAAGTGCAAATATGAGCACAGTATTAAAAGTAATGTCTGCACAAGTAATTAATTGTGCATATAGTGATATAGAAAATTGTAATACATAATTGTAATATTATCATACCCTCCTGTGATTTACATTTACATTTTACATTTATGAATTTGGCAGACGCTTTTATCCAAAGCGACTTACAGTGCAATTATTACAGGGACAATCCCCCCGGAACAACCTGGAGTTAAGTGCCTTGCTCAAGGGCACAATGGTGGTGGCTGTGGGGTTCGAACCAATGACCTTCTGATCTTCTGGGATGCCTCGTCCAGATGCGTTGACATTACATTTTGGCTCCTCTATAGGCTATCCATAATTTAATCTATTTTAAACTGACTGATCTCCGTTGAAACGACTCTACTCTAGGTTGTCATTAAAGGGTTAAACCTTCGACGCACAGAGTCATGTGACAAAACAACATACCGCTGATTACAGCTGAGTTTGTCTTTGAAAGAACAAAACAACATCTGGTAAGAAACCTCATTACGTTTATACATAAAAACCTAGTCAAAAGAGCACCCAGCAGTCACACTCGGGTCAGAGGAGGATACATTAAAAACACACTTTATCATACATAGGTGGATTTTAGACACTCAAGTCTAAAATGTATGCATTTTGCATTAGATACAAAATATAAAACCAAATGCATTATGTAAACAAATTATGCTAGAGTTCTTCTCAAACTAACATTACTTTTCTAAGCCAATTTTGTCATTATTATTAACCAACTGGTCTCAATGTGATTTTTAGTGTGACTGTACCCTCCCAGGCAACCGGGCCAATTTGGTTGCTTAGGAGACCTGGCTGGAGTCACTCAGCACACCCTACATTCAAACTCGTGACTCCAGGGGTGGCAGATCTATTATTTTAAATCTATTTCTATTCATTGCGGTTTTATATTGTTATTTTATTACTGACTATTTATTACTGTTTACTATTCTTGAATAATTATTTAAGAACTTGAAACCATTCTTCCATAATTAACATATGGGTAGTGTTATTATTTGTTGTGGTATTAAACCTGGTATTGATAATTGTCAAATTTCACTACTGACTACTGAAATTTTGGTATTGTGATAATGTATATCCTTTATTGTACATTGTAGATCTTGCTGCAATAACATGATGAAAAAGTAATCTCATTCCACAGAACTATGAGCATCCCTGCTGTTAACGATGGCGATGGAGGCTTTTCTTTATTTGACTACCATACATAACATTATTTATCATATGCCAATAGCCTCCTCCCCCACACAGTGCAGATTACATTTCTGTCACAGAGAATTGAGTTGATTGCATAAGTACACTATTAGGTAGAAAAATATACAACATAAACTTTGACACGTTACTTGAGCATGTAAATTAAATGTCCTTTTTTCTCTACAGACAATTAACTTTTTTACTCGAACAAGTGAATTACCAATTTACTTGTCTGGAGGACAAGGACATGACACTGCTTAATGTCAAGCCCTGGCTCAAATGTATGCTCAAGTCGATTTTGTGTTTTGACCATTTATAAACTGCGTTAAACTTGGTCTTGCTTATACTTTGTGGTGTGACTTTTTTTGCTGTGTCTTCCCCATTCATATCTATACAACCAATGTTTTTATGCTTAAATTACTATATGGAGTGGAGGGGGGGGGCGGGGCCGGGCCGGGCTGGAATGTCGCACGCCCGGTCCCCAATCGGCCTGATGGGGCATGCGAGGGATAAAGGTGGCCGGTGACGACGGTTCGACAGAGAATGAATTACGGGCATGTCCGTCATGTGTGCGTTTATGTTTGTGCTATTTGTTTTGAGTTTAATTAAACATTATTTATACTGACAAGCCGGTTCTCACCTTCTCCTTGCCCATCTGAATCTCCTTACATACTACAAGAGCACAAAGTTCTTCATAGATCTAGCCTCTTCATTTTGCTCTCAAAGTGCACCAGATTGATGCATTTAACTTTAAACCATGCCCCTGGATCCCCAAGAGGGTCTGAGGTTCACCCACCACAGTCTCACAAATCCTGTGGGAAACACTGGCTGCTTTCTTTCTTTAAAATAAATTTGGTTTGATATTATATTTAATCAAATTACATCAATGTCTTTTTAAAATGGGGCATCAGTTTCCAAATACTTTTAGGGGCCATTGTGTGTAAACAAATCACACAAATAAGTAACTGAGTCAATAGGCTAATTCAATTCATGTTTATCTGAAAGCAGCTGAGTAAAAACCCATCTTTATCCACATCTGGTTATTCGATCTTTTACCTTCAATGCCTAATCGAATTTTCTTCAGTCCTCTCTCCTTCAGAACTGACTTGGCAACGTCTCGGTTTTCAATGTATTTGAAGAACCGGTATAGTTTTGTGCTGTATATAACTGCGTTACAGAAAGACAGAAAACAATTAGAGAGCCATCTTATGTGCAAAACACATTACCTGTTACCAGTAAAAACACATTTCCCACTAATACAGTTCCTGTAAACTTGCATGACTTGTATTGATTCCATATTTAATGGCTTAAATACAAAGCTTCATTCACATGGTAGGTAGTTGGTATAATAGCAAGTCTAAATATAGTTGTACAATTTCTGTAGAAAAGAACCCAAGCCACAAGTATCTATGATATTCTGATCCCTGCATATGGCTTGAGTCCTCCTTCAATGTAAGTCTATGGGATTCTTTCACCCATTTAAAGGAATATTACAGGTTCAATACAAGTTAAGGTCAATTTAAAGCATTTGTGGCATAATGTTGATTACCACAAAAATGTATTTCGACTCGTCCCTCCTTTTCTTAAAAAAATAAATATAGGTTACAGTGATGCACTTACAAAATACTCACCATTTCAAAACTATAGCCACAAGACAAAAAATATGCATGCTAACAAGGTTTTACTGTGATAAAATCACTTACTGACCTTTTCTGTTACAACTTTGTTGCCATGATGACGTTATGCCATAAACCCTAAAATCACTGTAAAAAAAAACACTCTCATCAACTTCTATTCCAAAACACAGTTCTCAAAAGGCAGGAGACTCCTCAACGCAGCTTAAAAAATCTTGTTAAAAAAAGCTTCAAAAGCTTGTAATAATGCTCTGTTTGCTCCATCTCTCTACTATTAGTCTTAGATCTTTCCACTAGATGGCAGCAAGAACAAAAAAATAAATAATACAATTGTCGATCAATTTCTATTGCAATGTACAGATCTGAAAAGCAGGGGGCACCCCAACATGGCATGTGACTCCTCCCATTGACATCAAACAATGATTTATTTACAATACTTTTTTCCTTGCTAAACTGTATTTTTGAGTTTGCATTTACGTCTGTTGTCAATAAATGTTTGTGGGTGTCTGTGTATATGTACTTATGTATGTGTGTGTGTGTATAATTTTGAGTATGACTGTTCTTATAATAACATTTAGACCTTTTCTACAATTTTATGGTGAGGCTTCTGAAAAAAGTCTGGATGTCAGTGGGCAGCGTTGGGGCTCCCCCTGCCTTTCAGATCTGTATATTGTAATTGAAGGATAGAAAACATATTTTTTTCTAGTGTTAGCTGGCACCTAGATAAACGATTGAAGACCAAAAGAAAAGAGATAGAGCAAACAGAGCCTGTATTACAAGCTTTTGAAATTGAACAACCCTTAAGTAAAATATTGGGACTTGATCAAGGAGGTGTTAAACAACTTAACAGTTCAAATAATACAGAAGAATAAATGTGAGTGCTTTTATAAATTCATAAGCTTCACATTTCTGTAACCTTGATTTTTACTTTTTTTTAGAGAGAGAAAAGGAGGGACTAGTTGAAACGATAATTTATGGTAATTAACATTTTGCCACAAATGCAGTCGATTGACCTAAAATTGTACTGAACCCAGAAAATTCCTTTAAATCACCCCAAGATTGTAAGTCCTATTGCTTAATAAGAAATGGCACACCTCTTATGAAGCAGCATGATTTAAGGAATACAATTATTGCCCTAGCAAGCACCACCAATTACCACAAAAGATCAATTCTCGTTAAGTCCCCTGAGAAATTACCCATAACACTATTGTTGACATATATGTAATAGAATGTAATTGAGATGCAGGTGCAACAGTGGATATGGACTGACTTTGTGAGTATTCCTCTCCCATCTGCGGTGGATATTCTTCATCCCAATCCACCACATCATCGTCGGTCAGCACCACCACATGACACTCCCTCTCTCCGCTCTGAGCGCTCGCCACCATCAAAGGCAGGACCATCTCCTCCAGATAAAACTCAAACTGCCGCCGGGCGCCATCGTTAGACAGCTCGTGCATGAGTGCACCTGCAGTCGACATGTTCCAGTGTTATTCAAACAGGCTCATTAGGATTCATTCACCACTGACTCATAGATGAATGATTCAAATAAATAATGACAGAAATGTCACTTTTTGGGTTAACTATCTCTTTAAATTCACTTTAAACAGTCATCTTTGAAATAGCATGCACAATCATGATAAAGAGGCCACATTGATAGCGTCCAGTGACCCGTATCTGGCTATTGCATTGAATACACCACTGACCTACTTCTGAGTTCTTCACTTTCACTAGCTCTCTCTCACATCTACCGTCCTCATTCACCCAAAACACTCAGACCATCAACCACTTCACCCGTTGCCGTGGCGATCAGGGTGTTTTCCAGCACAAAAAGCTAAATCCTTGCAGTGCATTTGACATGTTAATCAATACTCACTGAGGTCTCTGCACTTGATGGTGCTGTAGTCAAAGGCAATGCAAAGGTAGTCACATGCCTCTCTCAGCTCCGGGATGAAGATCCCATCAGGGCAGCGGATTATCCCTGATTTGTAATAATCCTGCAGTTTAAAAGGGAAAGACGCAAAGGAAAAAACAAACAGGCAGCCATTACTGAAGCAGAACTTATTCTAAACAGAAGCAAATGGCTCTGATGCCAAATAAACACACATACACACACACTCACTTCCCCCTGCTTTTTCTTCTCCTCACATGCACTGATCCATTTAAAGCCAGCCAAACATCGAACGAGCTCCGCTATATGCACAGCATCAAGAGACCGATCAAATAGCTTCAATTCAAAAAAACAAAACAAAAAAGAAAATAAAAGGTTCAAAATGGCTGTTATTTCTGTAGTGCTCTCTAATGTGTGCCTTCCTGATTTTTCCACAGAGCAGAGCCTTATGTGGTAGAAGCTTAACCCTTTCAATACCACAGAGCGTCTAATAATAAAAGCCTGAGGCTTCAAATCCAAATTGTGGCCCAAATTATCTACGGAAGAGTCTTTTTGTGCTGGCTTGTATAAACTGCAGCTCCAAAAGTACAAACCTATGTAAAAACACTTTGAAAATATAACCAGGAAAAATTAGCAAGCTTGTAACAGACATAAATTAAGACTATAAAAAAAGCTGTAAAGACATTTTGAGTAACACAACACAAATTGTAGCATGTTTCTTAAATTCTGTAAAACACCATTAAAAACTGTAAAGGGCTTTATATAATAGAGATCACTGCAAAATTATCAGTTTCTCTGGATTTAATATTTATAGGTATGTGATTGAGTAAAATGATTATTTTTGTAATCTTGATCCGGTGGTCCTCCATCCACACCTTGATTTTGTTCACCACCTCTTTGTGTAGGACGCATGAATCAAGCCACGTACAAGGTTATCCCAGAAGAAAACTTGCTTCCTTCTGCTCTGACAGTGTTCCCCAACTCTGAGGATTGGTTTTTCCAGTAGGGCAACGCTCCATGTCACACAGCCAAGTCAATCAATGTGTGAATTGATTACCACCGGATCAAGACCCTGTCATGGCCAGCCCAATCTCCAGACCTGAACCCCTTTGATAACCTCTGGTATGTGATCAAGAGGAAGATGGATGGCCACAAGCCATTAAACAAAGCTGAGCTGCTTCAATTGTTGCACCAGGAGTGGCATAATGTCACCCAACAGCAACAGAAAAGACTGGTGGAAGCATGCAAAGACACATGATAGCTGTGATTGAAAATCAGGGTTATTCCACCAAATATTGATATTATCTTCCCAAGTTAAAACATTAGTATTGTGTTGTTTAAAAATGAATATTAACTTGTTTTCTTTGCATTTTTCAAGGTCTGAAAACACTGCATCTTTTTTGTTATTTTGACCAGTTGTCATTTTCTGCAAATAAATGCTCTAAATTACAATATTTTAATTAGAATTTGGGAGAAATGTTGTCAGTACTCTACAGAATAAAACAAAAATGTTCATCTTACTCAAACACATACCAATAAATATTAAAGTATTTCCAGAGCTGTTTGTATAATAACTGTGTAATGTTAATGATTGAAATGAAAAGCCAAATGAATTGCACAAAAAAGTGGACAGTTACTGAGGTAGAGTAGTCTGTATTTTAATTTTTTAATTTAAGAAAACAAGTTAATGTTGAGATTATGGTAGTTTTAATTATTGTCATAATATCATTATCATAATAACTATAATTCTGGATTACATCACATGTTTGTTCTGTCAGTGCACTATGCAACATACAATGCAACATCTAAAAATTTCAAGAAAATATCCTGGAACTATTTTGCTCAATTCAAAAAATCAAAAGAAACTAATACAAAATTAATTTCTGCATATAGAAAATCAAGTCTATTTTTTATGGCCATTAAAGCTAGAGTGTGCAATCTTTTCCAGAATTTTTTTTGTTATACTAAAAAGTTGAAAAGTTGAAAGTCTCTTCACATCCTGATATCAATCAATAATTTAAGTGGTCATATATATATATATATATATATATATATATATACACACACACAATTTTATAAAAAATAACGCTTTAAAAAAATTAACACAATTATTAGCAATGTTATAAGGAAGATTCCTGAGAAATGCAAGCTTGTAGTACCACCAGTTTACACCAGATGGCAGTAAGTGGAACTTTAGCTGTATGGGCAACGCGCAGTTTATACAGTGAACAAAACAACCATCACCTTGTATTCTAAAGAGTGAGCACGAGAATTACGTTTGTTATTATTGTAATGTCTAACCTGTAATGAGACATGAGGTAATCTGAAACCATTGCAATCGATTCCACCAACACGTCTCTCCTCCTGGCGCTTAGACTCTGCTCTGTGTGTGTGTTAGACATGTGATAGTGGCGTGGCTTTGGAGACACCTCTGAAGCGAGGGCGGGCTCTATGCTTTCAAAGCTAGCTTGCTAACTGCTAGCCTCTCTAGATTACACATCCTAGCTTTAAGATTTTTACATTGAGACATTTTTTCATGACACATAATGTACCCCCTAAATTGCTGCAATGCGAAAAAAGATGGTCATTATGACATTCACACTACTGCAATGTGAATTATACATTTATTTATATATTTAAATGTTTTTATACATCATAGTAGAGCTCCCTTTACAGCTTTTCAATTTCGACAATTTCATTTTAAAAACCCACTGTAAAAGAATGTAATATGTGTTACGCTAATGACAATCATCACCAAAAACAATGGCCATAGTAAAAATAAAACATCCAGGCACAGTACTATAATAGGACCTGAGGGTAAAATGTGTCCTAAAAATAATGTCACAATGCAAAAAAAAATCTAAAATGTCAGCTTTATTTTGTTTAGGCTAAATATAATTTCATGTTTATTAATTTGAAGTTGAATATCCCCAGGAAATTTTCTTATAGGTTTTGTGAGAATCACCAAAATAAATTCCCTGACAGGTATTTCATGTCACAGGCACAGCTGTTAAATATTTTGTGTACTTTAGAATGGCAGGAAGATTGGATAGACCAATCAGCATCCAGGACCAGAACTATCCATTTTTTAAATAGATTAAAAGTCAATCTAAAGGTTAGTGCTGTAATCAAGCCAAAAATTACTTTGGTGGGGGGGGGGTTCTGGCACTGACTATGAAGATAAAAAAAGAAAACAAAGAATGAAGACAGTGGGGAAAGTATTGTGCAGAGTTGACATTTTTACATGAGGTAGATCTGCATAAAGATGGAATAAAAAGCACAGTTTTGAGCTGAAGTCATGCAGCTTTTGATACTGCAGTGCAGACTAATCCACCACTTAATCAATATGTGGTCAACTAAGTCAAATAAACCTCAGTAAAGCTTTTAAAGCAAAGTGCACTCACCAAAATGGCTCTAAACACAGTGGAGCTGATTCCCTCTGCAACCTCATACTCGCCCATTTCATTAGGACGTGTGAAGTTGTGTTCCCTTCCAGATCCGAACATCCTTAAAAACAAAACACACCAGTCACGTATTACAAAATCAACAGTCAACACAATAAGTCAAACATATAGGTGATGTGTCATTTTTTCTATGTTAAAATTAGGGCTGCCGATCCATTTAAATTTGTAATCGTATTCATTATATGATGTGCTGATAATTAAATCAAATTAATCGTAATTTATTACATGTTGCAGGAAAATCACCCCAACTAAAAATATTTTAATAAATAATGATAATTATATTTAAATACTTTTTAATATATACAAATTATAATTCAGATAATTAAAATGCATTCACATTATTGTGGCAGACAAGTAAACCATTGATTAGGCATGCTTTGACAAGCTTTGCAGAACTTCCCAAAAGGAATGAATGGGAGAGTGCCACAAACAGTGTGGCTTTTGGCTAAATATTCTCATAAATGTAAGTGATAATATTTTTAAGTAGTCTGGAATGAAAAGTGACATTTTATAGCATATTAATCTGATGTTTTTTGTCAAAGAAATTGTTAAATTACAAAAGTAAGTTAACTGAAACTGTGGAGACCATGAATCAGAATTGAGGTAAACTATTATCACATCAATTGAAAAGAGAAAAACATCATTTAATAGTGATTACACACCTTTAATTTACCTTGGAGCAAAAGTAGGTGTCCTTGCTGATGTTATACATGTTCATTTGGAAATGAGGGCTCACACAGTTTAATCTATAGCATGTTCTTGTCAAGATTTATTTAAAGAATTGAAAAAAGAAAAAACACTGTGTATCCTCTCCAGGTACCTTGTGTCACTTTGAAAAGTGACCCTGCAACAATTTATTTTTTTTTATAATTTATTTAAAATTCTGTTTAAAACTTCACAAACACTTATTATTCCAATAGACTATCATTGGGAAAAAGCAAACACTTGTCAGAGAAAATGTCAGAAACGGTTTTAAGATCAGGCTTAGTGAAGGGTCCATGAACTCGTCAATCTGTACGGAGGTAGGATGGAGAGAATCTCACTTTGGTTGCCAAATGGTCTAGCTACACAGAACTTAAACATAGTTTGAAACTTAGAAAAACACATCTTGAGAATCCTGCATTCAGAGATGCTTGACGGAGCAGATGTGTTTGAACGGAAGAACATGTCCTCATCTTGTGCAGTCTGCCGACAGTCAATATGGTTTTTTGTCAGTACATCTGCACATTGTCAGTTCCGGTGGAGTTGCACTTACTGGCCCCTGGTGACTAAGACTCATAAAAATATGAAGGTGAACTTTCCTTTTTATGGTCTGGGAGCATGATTAATTGAGTAAATTTTTTTATGTGTTACTTGTTTATACAATTAATCGCACTAAATAAAAGCGTTAAATCAACAGCCCTAGTTATAATACTTATTCCTATCCCAGCTTAATATGCAGAGACAACCAAGAAAGCCGTAAGTTGATTTCCCCCAAAAATGTAATACTGCGTTCCCCCAAACATTGCTCTGTTTTTTAAGATTCAGAACTAAGCTTTATCCTACCTGCCAAGCATGGTGTTGGGTTGGGCAGTGAAGATAGATGGGTCGACCACAAAACGTGTGTTATCCACAATCAGAGTAACTCTTTCGGTAGTCCTCAAACTACGAGGGCTCTCCTTTTCACACACATAGATCATGTCAGATGAGATATAGGTTTTACCATGGGGGTCACCATAGAACAAGCTGGAGGTGCATGCTTTCTGTTGTCTGGGACTCGTGGAGCGTGATGAGCAACCAGAATCCCGTTCACGATCTATGGTATGGACAGGGGAGTTAAATATCAGTAACATCATAAAGTAAACATGCTGATTGCAGACTTGTGCATCTATATGCTACAGAAGCAAATATGTTAGAGGAGGAAAAAGTTAATTCATCAATACTCATCAATACAATTATTTTATGTACGATTCTAAATCAATCAACAACAGCAAAAAATCATAATTTTAAATTACCTATTAATAATTCTGTTTATGCAAAAAGATATTAGCATTTTGTGTCATTTAAAGGGAAAAAATGGATTTACACAAATTTCACATTTGCAGAAGACTGTATGCTCCAAAATCACAACAACTAAGTTTAACGTTACTTATTTTAGTACATTTTTATGTACATTCTTCACACAGAATTTGGGTGTAGCAGCGTATATCTTTGGCAAGTTAAGGTGGCTTGCACATGCTATGTACCTACACTGTTATTGAACAGAGATCACGAATTGTTTAGGGGGGCCTGGGTAGCTCAGCGAGTAAAGACGCCAGTTCGAATCCAGGGCATGCTGAGTGACTCCAGCCAGGTCTCCTAAGCAACCAAATTGGGCCGGTTGATAGGGAGGGTAGAGTCACATAGGGTAACCTCCTCGTGGTCACTATAATGTGGTACGCTCTCGGTGGGGCACATGGCAAGTTGGGCGTGGATGCTGCGGAAAATAGCATGAAGTTTCCACACACACTATGTCTCCGCGGTAACGCGCTCAACAAGCCACATGATAAGATGCACAGATTGATGGTCTCAGACAGGAAGGCAACTGAGATTCGTCCTCCGCCACCCGGATTGAGGCGAGTCACTACACCACCACGAGGACTTAGAGCATTACTTAAAGCATAGAATTGGGCATTCCAAATTGGGGAGAATTTTTTTGGTACCAAATTGTGGCTCCCTAAATAAACATTGAATCAAATCATAAGGTGTCTACAGATTCCCACCCTATCAATTTGTGCAACCAAGTCATACATCTTAGTAACAGCTAGTGTGAAGTTGCAGTTAAATTAAATAAATAAAACTTAAATCAAAATATATATTTTAAATTAACTGGTTCCTGAATTCATCATAACCCAAAACCCACCACTGAGATTCTGGCGTATGGGCGAAGTGACGTTCCTGATGCAAGGGGTCAGCTGTCCTTCACCCCTCTCATGTGAAGAGTCCCTGGAGCGATCTCCAGACCGTCGTCGCTCCCTGGTGTGATCCAGGTTTCCTCCTCCACTGGCTCCATGCAGATTCATTTTCACCAACTCTTCCTCCTGCTGAGCTCTACGTGGCTGACCACTGTCAGTAAGATAGAAAACAGTCAGATACACATGTGAGCAGCTGCCTAGTCTGAGTGAATCTGCACAAGGTGAGGAACTCGGTGAGTGCATGCAATAAACTTGGATGAAATTGGGGATCTAAAAGAGAAAGTGCAGTGACAGTAAATCACAATTTCTTGTTTTTCACTGAAAACCTGCACCACGAAACAAGGACAACAGGGCAGGCTCGCTTTCACGGTGGCCTAATCTGTCTGCGTTATTGACCCATGTAATCATAAGATGATGCATTCCCATTTGTCTCAATTTTATTTACCTCATGAGGTTTGCTTGTATGAAAAAGTGAGTGAGTTTCAATTTTAACAAGGCTAAATTCTTTTAGGCAACAGTCTTTATTAAATATGTAATACTTCTTCAAAACATTAAAAGTCTGAGTCCACTTGTGAAAATGCTTCTTTCTGCATTATTATAATTTAATGCAGTATTTTATATTACAAATTAAAATATTAGCTTAGCAGTTTGAGTGAAAAGATGAATTCGAGAATTTCTTAGTATTTGGAAGGCCCTTCTTTTTGCTTTAATGACAGCATGAACTTAAGCTGGCATTCCAAATAGTCAGTGAAGAGTGTGAACTCAATTGGATATTTTGCATTTATACAATTCGTATATAAATCCTTCATGTGCACTGAATTGATTTCGGAACTCAAGTCTTAAAGGGATAGTTCACCCAAAAATAAAAATTCTCTCATAATTTACCCACCCTCATGCCACCCCAGATGGGTATGACTTTCTTTTTTCGGCTAAACACAAATGAAGATTTTTTAGATTACATTCTCAGCTCTGTAGGTCCATACAATGCAAGTGATTGGTGGCCAGAACTTTTAAGGTTCGAAAAGCACATAAAAAGCAGAATAAAAGTAATCTATAAAACTATAAATTCTCCTCCCTGCCCAGTAGGTGGCGATATGCACAAAGAATGCAAATCGCAAAAAACATAAGAGTGTGAAAGCGGAGATTTATAGTTAAAAAGAACTTAAATATTGAACTGTTTCTAACCCACACCTATCATGTCATTTCTGAAGATATGGATTAAACCACTGTCATATGGATTACTTTTATGCTGCCTTTGTGCTTTTAGGACCTTCAAAGTTCTGGCCATTATTCCCTTGCATTGTATGCATTGTACAAGATTGACAATCACAGCTCCAGACAATCCAAGCAAAGACCAGGTGCTGATAATATTTTCTGGCAATAATAATAATAATTCACCAGTGGGGCAGAAACAGTATCATTATAAAGCAAATGCCCTTGAATCAAGGAGACTGGAGATCAGCACATACTAAAGCAGTTACAAATTGCCTTTTACTTCCCCTGCACAACAAAATAAAGAGAGAAGGGTCAATCAAGCATGCAGAATATTCTGTTTGAATAAATGATGAATAGGCTGGAAATAGGGCTTGTTTTACCTGAGTTAAAGTGCTGCCCAATCTGGACTCGTCAATTTATTTTGGCGCTCATGATTGCACCAGCCACGAGCTATGTGACCCCATTTACCAACCAGAGCGTGACCAAAGCCCACAGCAACAACACACACAACATCAGCAACAAATTTGATAAGTTCAATAAGTGCTGCATCTGTTTTGCTCAAATTTGGGTGATTCTCACGAAATCCAGATTTAGAAGGTGTCCAGCATCAGAATTTTTAAAATGCCCTTAAAGCCAATTTTCTTTTTGCACATATAAGATTAAGGTCTGAACTTACTAAACCATTATTTTTACAAGATTTAAAAAAATATTTCCTATATAATTATTTACATTTTTAGATGAAGTCCATAAAAAAGTATCATCACCGCAACATGACATTACATTAAATACATGGTTAAAAATTTGTATTTTTGGCTAATGTTAAAGTAGACTCTTATTACTCATGCTCAAAGCTATGTAAAACTCTGGAGAGATTACTTTTTCATATTTATTATTTTTTGTAATTTCCTTATTTTCTCTCATTACCGAAACATACGTGATGATTTACAATTTCTTTTATTTAATTGTTTTACTAAAAGATAACATGTACATTTGTTATGTAGCAGACCTTAAATAAGTAGTGTTGTGTAATATGTATATACATTTTAAAACAAAATATGATTATCTAATTATTACTTAATTTGTAAAATAGATACATGTTGCGGTAATGAAACTGCCATTTCGGTAATGAGGATCAATGTTTCTCAAATGAGATTTAGCTCACACATCAACTGTTGACAAAGGGGTTTGATGCCTAACCCTATTTTACATATTTAAAACGCATACAATTTTTTTAATAATATTTATTTCATGAACAGAGTTTCATTTTCTCATTTATCGTAATCATCACAGTACCATGCCTTGTGTTAACAAGTGTTGTGTATATAAGTTACAATGTTATGCTCATAAAGAATCATGTCATGTAGCCTACACTGTAGTACTAACAAATATACAACCATTAGTATAAATATTATCATTCTAGTATAACATATAATCATGTGTTCATGAGAACTTTTTCAATGTAACATATTATCATGTGGTCCTGAGAAACATTTAAATGTAACAGCATCATGTGCTCTTGTAAAAAGATTTTAGTTTGGCTAAAACACTTTGGTCCTGACATTCAACCACACAACCTTTTTCTGAGAATAATTTCATGTGAAGAACTTGAATAGCAGCAACTCTATTTATGAGTTGGTCAAACAACTAAAACAAACAACTGGAACGACTGCTTTGTACTAGAGATGCACCGATCGACCGGCCAGGGACCGGAATTAGCCGATTTTCCGCATGCTCTGCCCGGACCGGTAACCGGCCGGTCAGCCTCACGTCTTACCGATTCCAAGCCGGTCCGTTTTGTTGCCAGTGGCGCACGCAATGACATCACAGCCGCGTGTAACATGTCATTGGCGTGGGAGATCTTCACTGTGTGAGTGAAGTATATATAAAGTTCGAAATGTGTAATAATTGTAAGGCCAAAGTAAACCGAGGGGGAACCACCACAATAACTTTCGGAACAACAAACCTAATTAGACACTTATAACACCATCACCCAGCTGAAAATGCCCATTTTAAAAAAGAAGCTAAATAGTGAAAGCGGCTAAAGCTAGCCAGAGCTCAGAGCCAGCCACAAGTCAGCAGCCTCTCCTATCATTCCTTGGAATGAGCAGCGAAAAGACCAAAGCAATTACAAGGAAAATTATGCAATTCATGGCCCTGGATGACCAGCTGTTCTCCATAGTTGAGGACAAAGGGTTCAGAAATCTGATAAATTTCCTCAATACAGAGTATGAGGTACTTTCCGACGTCGCTTTGCCCGAGTTGTTTAATCTCGTGTCATGTCCCACACGCTGCCTGTTATCTGTCAACATTTGGGTACACAAATCCGGGAGAGGGGAAGGGGGGGTGCTGGATGGCAGAGGCAGGCTAAATACATACAAATTGTGCCGTTGTGATTTAACGTAATTTTTCCCACCGTGTCCGATATTAAAATCAGTGCGACACACATTACAAAAGGCGTGGGCATTGTCGATATGGCTTCGGGATATGAAATTAAATTCTTCCATCCAGCTGTTGTTAAATTTACATGTATATTTAGTTTTTTCACCGGAGCACCAGCTGATTCTTCTCCTCCCATCTACCAGTGATGCTTGATTTAACATCCCGCGTCTACTGCCTGCGCAGATATCAACAGCGCAAATGGGTTGTAGGTTGCCAGATTGAGGACACAAAAGATTTGTAATTTGTATGATGTTTCGATTGTGTGAGTAGGATGCGTTTCATTCAAGATCTGGCAACTGGACCACCTTGGAATAATATATTGATGTGATTATTCATATAACGTGGTTTGGGCCATACAAATTACGGGAGTTTTTTTGGGAGAAATAACAAAACGGGAGACTCTCGGGAAAAACGGGAGTGTTGACAGGTATGCAAGCCATTCCTGAAGCAGTGCTCAGTTTTACAACTGATATTTGGACATCTAACGTAAGTTGAGCGTATTGGACACTTCAGTTTTTCAGATCTTTGGAATTGTTTTGTTAGACGAGTAATAAAGAGAAAAATGTCCATTTATAAAAATAGTGGAAAATGACATCTGTTATATAAAGCAACTCATTTGCAGTTAATTGTTATTTCTACCTCTTTCCAGTCACAGAGCACTTTATTTTGAGAGTTGTTTAAGTGAGAGAAGATCCTGTAACTTAGTGCAGTTTGGGGGCAATTGTAATGTTTAATAATTTATTTTATTATGAAAATAAAATTTAGCATGAAGCAAGGTAGATTTTGTTTGTATATGTGGTGACTAATAGTTCTTAGAAAGAAAATCGGAAAAAATCGGTATCGGCAGGTCACACTTGCAAAAAATCGGAAATCGAAATCAGCCAAGAAAATTGCAATCGGTGCATCTCTACTTTGTACCAATCACGTTTTCCCCCAACTGTAACTCATTCATGAGCGTTTTTTATGTTTTGCCCATATGTCAGGTAAAATGCAGAAATGTCTAGCAGAGGAGGTGACATTTCTGCAAGGTTTACGCAATTTGTTCAAGAAGTGTTTAAGGCAAATATCAAGTTATATTGAAATGAGCAAGAGTTATAGTGCATGTCCCTCCTTCATAAGTCTGTTTCTCATTACCGAAACATTGAGTATCTCCACCGCAACAGGCCTTCAATTGTTGCGGTGAATGATAATGGTGTTGCGGAGGATGAGCAACCTTAAACATTCTTGCTAACTGTGGAAGCTAAATGAGGGTTAGCTAAACTTTCCCTCTCTTTTTATATTTAGACCATAATGGGGTATATAGTAATCAAAAAATTAAAACGGCAACATTTTTTAAAACTTCACAAACTCATGTTTCAGTAATGAGAACTAAAAACTTGTGTAGGTACTATGACAAACAAAATTTTAACTTTTATCTGGAGAGAAAAAATAAGAACTGCTTACCTGGTAGCCATCTTGAGTGTCACAGTCAATTATGTCCCTTCCAACAAAATTTCTTGAAAATGTTAGTTCCTTGAGGACTTAAACAATGATTGAAAATTGTTATGGAGGATGAGAAAATTGGTCTTGGACACATTTATATTCCTTATTATTGTCACTACATTTACCAATGATCAACAAATACCACATGTTTCTTTACTGTAAATGTTTATAGTATAACATGCACTGAAGCTTTTTATTTTTTATATTTTTTTATTATAAATATTTCCATCTCAAAGAACACAAATCCAGTCATGGACACGTTGCGGTAATGAAAAATTTCCCCTTAAATGTGGAAAAAACAACAAAATTGGTATTTATGATGTCATTTGAAATCATGTGCAAAATAGTACATGAAGAGATGTTTATAACTGTATCCTTCTTATTTTGATAGCATTTACTTTTATCATCAAAATGTTTCATGACACCTTATATGTCTAATTTCGTGAGAATCACCCAGTTATATTTTCCCACCAGCTGCAGAACATGCATGCAACATTTATATAGTATTTACATGATTATACAAGATCAAATCAGGATCATTTTAAGTTTATCAAACTAAAATAATGTTAACATATTTAATTTATACATTGTGTGGTTATACTTTAGAAACTACACTCACTGAGCACTTTATTAGGAACATGGACTTCTGCTGTTGTAGCCCATATGCCTCAAGATTCAACGTGTTGTGCATTCTGAGATTCTGCTCACTACAGAGCGGTTATTTGAGTTAATGTAGCCTTTCTGTCAGCTCAAACTAGTCTGGCCATTCTTCTTTGACCTCTCTCATCAACAAGGTGTTTCTGTCTACAGAACGGCCATTTACTGGATGTTTTTTTGGCACCATTCTGAGTAAAACCTAGAGACTGTTGTGTGTGAAAATCCCAGGGGATAAGCAGATACAGAAATACTCAAAGCAGCCCATCTGGCACAAACAATCATGCCATGGTCGAAATCACTGAGAGATCATATTTTTCCCCACTCTGATGGTTGATGTGAACATGAACTGAAGCTCCTGACCCGTATGTGCATGATTTTATGCACTGCAGCCATATGACTGACTGATTAGATAATCACATGAATAAGTAGGTGTAAAGGTGTTTGTAAATAACAGCCATACATTCTCAAGTAAAAAACAAGTTGCATTTTAAGTTTAACAGTTTACAAAACAACTTTGCATAAATAGAAATGGCATAAATAATTATTGTATTAATTATATTAATGATATTAAATGAATATTTGTATTATTAATAAAATGTTTAATTTTTGTAGTCCATTGTTTATTACATTTTTGTTGCGTCAAATAATTGTACCGGTCCTAATAAACACTGCCCATCAATATCTATTCTCTACGCAAACCTTCATTCTACTAACACTTTAGAAGCTTCCTCAGTCTCGCCTTCTGATTGATATTTTAGCTACCAAGATCACAGCCATTACTGTGATGGTGAAACCTGAACTTCAGCTCAGCTGCACCCTTAAGTACCAGTTTGATGACTCCTTAGCAGAATACAGAAATTCATCCAGCACACAAGATGAACTATTGTCTGGTGTTGAGTATTGTACTGCATACAGGACATTTCTTAGATCAATTCAAAATCTGCTAATTATATCCATGAAGCTATACTATTGTCAGACACTTTTTTCTTCTCTATTGCATCAGCCCAGAAATGGCTCACTAAGAATTAGAATGATGGCATATCTGTGGTGTCTCCAGAGCCCCAGGAGACAAGATCATCTTCATGACAGGACAAGCCAATTGGGGATATGTCTTTCTGCATGTCAATCAACAAAGGAAAAAACTATGCATAACTTGACATTTTATCCAAGTAACTAAGGGTGCACAAAGCGTTCTGTTACTTACAGAGAAAGTAACATTAATAATTCAGTGCACTGCTGACACCGCTCCTCTAATGTTAAACAGCAGGACAATGCGTTTCCTAAGCACGCAGCATCCAGACATGCTTTAAACTGATTAAACTGAACATATTTTTAAAAAGATAGGATATTTGATGAGAGAACAGCTTCCTAAATAGTATAAATAGACGGTCTGTTTCTTAACAAAAACATTATAATACGTTTAATTAATTCTCATTACTTGTAACTGTTTCTTGAGGAAAACATTCAGCTTTTTAAGTCTCATTCAAAATGAAGCGCGGGTACGTACCTGCCTGTCTCGCGCGGCTTTAAATTGAAGACAAAGCAGCACGACAGCAACTGAGGAATGAACGCACAAAGGACGCGCGCTCCTTCGGACAAAGAGGGCTTGCCAGCCGACTTAGCATCCTCGGGCATTACTTTCCAACTTCAGCATAATTCTAGGACTCTTGTGTAAGTCGTTCGCTGCAAACACAGCCTTGAAATGGTGCTCTCCCAAAAGAAAGGACGCCCTCTGGTAGCATCGGCGCGAGACACGGCAGGACGGTAGCATAGTAACCAGACGGAGACACTCGCGCAAGTATGAATGGCTGGTCGCTTTTTTCGCTACTGTGGCACGCGGAGGCTGCCTTGATGACGTAGCCCGACCTGTTATAACATCTCCTGATACTGTAGATTCTCTCATGCGTGATAACACAAGGGTCAGTTGAAGTGATGCCAATGGAAAATTTTCCTGATCCACACTGGCATTTAAAGTGAATCAATGGCAAGAAAGTTTACAGTATCATACAAATATTTTGACTTTTATGATTACTATTACTACATCTTATTGCGATTGTGGTGCAAATTTAAGGTGTTCACGGTCATGCAAAATATGTCATGTTTTCAATTCAGTCGATATATTCGTTCGAAATCAATTATATATTTTTTCCTTAATAGTTTTAGTAATGTGTAAAGGTTATGCTATAAAAGGACGTTCTTGGAGCGTACTAGATAAAAAAAGAGATTTTTTTTCTTTCATCTTTTTTCCATCGTCCTGTAAATAGCGAAAAGGATATTTTTTCCAAAACGATCGATTTTTACCGTTTTCCCGACAGTGCCTCACTACAGCTTTCGTTAACCTTTCTTTCATTCATAAACATAATGTGGAATGGCCATTGTTTCCAAATACATCCTTTTTTCCAACAGTTTTTTTTAAAGCCAACAGGTGGCGCAGCTGTCCACAAAGACATTTGCAAGTACATGCAGTCTGCACATAATGTGAAATTACAGGGTTCCCACACCTTATGACTAATAAATATCAGTTGACTCTTCCAGGCTTTCAATGACCGTGGGAACCCTAAAGGGAAAAATTAACATCCTTCATAACACGATTTAAAGAATAAACAGTTACAAACTGTTCCCCCAGCAGCTTAGCATGCACAGACACTAGTGAATTTGACAAGGTACCAAAGACTGCAATCTTTATTATAACACATTTACAAAAATCCCTGGAACACATATGGCCATTATAATCTACCTAAGATACATCCTTAAGGCAAATAAATAGATGGATCTAATGGATTGACTATTGATTGAACTGCAGTGAAAATTGATGCAGAAGATCAACATTAACACATACGGACCTTTAGAGTCCCAAGACCTCATTCAACCCCCTTTACCTCATCTATTCTTTGGAGTTGTTCCCACAGTATTCCTCAATCTTTCTCTTATAAATAGTGTAACACAAATAAAAATGCTAAAATTGCACAACATTTTTTTATAATAATAATTATAATGGTTTTGATAAAAAAAAAAGAAAAAAAAAGTGTATAGAGTCACTAGAGAGCCTAGGGATGTAGTAGTGCAAGTAAAAAAAATAAAAAAATAGCACTTCCATAAATTATATTTGTATGGTTATTTCATATTTATATAAAGTTTACTATGAGAGGATATCTATTTAATTGTTTATTACAAGATAAGTTAGTAATATTCATTAAAATAAATCCTATATCAAGTTTAATTTCTGTGCAACAACAGTGAATTATCAGCATCCCATAAACGTGTACACGTATACAGTGCATCCGTTAAATATTCACAGCCCTTCACTTTTTCCTCATTTTGTTATGTTACAGCCTTATTCCAAAATTTATAAAATTCATTATTTTCCTCAAAATTCTACATACAATACCCCATAATGACAATGTGAATGAAGTTTGTTTTAAATCTTTGCAAATTTATTAAAAATAAAAAATTAAATAAAACACATGTACATAAGTATTCACAGCCTTTGCATGACACTCAAAATTGAGCTCAGGTGCATCCTGTTTCCACTGATAATCCTTGAGATGTTTCTACAACATGATTTGAGTCCACCTGTGGTAAATTCAGTTTATTGGACATGATTTGGAAAGGCACACACCTGTCTATATAAGGTCCCACAGTTAACAGTGCATGTCAGAGCACAAACCAAGCCATGAAGTCCAAGGAATTGTCTGTAGACCTCCGAGACAGGATTGTATCGAAGCAAAGATCTGGGGAAGGGTACAGAAAAACTTCTGCAGCATGTAAGGTCCCAATGAGCACAGTGGCCTCCATAATCCATAAATGGAAGTTTGGAACCACCGGGACTCTTCCTAGAGCTGGCTTCCTGGCCAAACTTAGCGATTGGGGGAGAAGGGCCTTAGTCAGGGAGGTGACCAAGAACCCAATGGTCACTCTGACAGAGCTCCAGCGTTTCTCTGTGGAGAGAGGAGAACCTTCCAGAAGAACAAGCATCTCTGCAGCACTCCACCAATCAGGCCTGTATGGTAGAGTGGCCAGACGGAAGCCACTCCTTAGTTAAAGGCACATGAGACCACCTGGAGTTTGCCAAAAGGCACCTGAAGGACTCACAGACCATGAGAAACAAAATTCTCTGGTCTGATGAAACAAAGACTGAACTCTTTGGCCTGAATGGCAAGCGTCATGTCTGGAGGAAACCTCATCACCTGTCCAATACCATCCCTACAGTGAAACATGGTGGTGGCAGCATCATGCTGTGGGGATGTTTTTCAGCAGCAGGAACTGGCAATGTACAGAGACATCCTTGATGAAAACCTGCTCCAGAGCGCTCTGGACCTCAGACTGGGGCGAAGGTTCATCTTCCAACAGGACAACAACCCTAAGCACACAGCCAAGATAACAAAGGAGTGGCTATGGGACAACTCCGTGAATGTCCTTGAGTGGCCCAGCCAGAGCCCAGACTTAAACCCGATTGAATATCTCTGGAGAGATCTGAAAATGGCTGTGCATCGATGATCCCCATCCAACCTGATGGAGCTTGAGAGGTCCTGCAAAGAAGATTGGGAGAAACTGCCCAAAAATAGGTGTGCCAAGCTTGTAGCATCATACACAAAAATACTTGAGGCTGTAATTGGTGCCAAAGGTGGTTAAAAAAAGTATTGAGCAAAGGCTGTGAATTCTTATGTATATGTGATTTTTTTTTTTGTTTTTTATTTTTAATAAATTTGCAAAGATTTCAAACAAACTTCTTTCACATTGTCATTATGGGGTGTTGTTTGTAGAATTGAGGAAAATAATGAATTTAATAAATTTTGGAATAAGGCTGTAACATAAAATGTTGAAAATGTGAAGCGCTGTGAATACTTTCTGGATGCACTGTACATGCTATTTGTTACTCAATATGGTTCTGTTGTTTCAGTGATTGACTTGATATACATTTGACATTGCTATTTGATGAAGAAACAACATGGAAGTAAACTATAGCAAGTATAACACATTTACAGCAGAATATGACTGTTGTCATTTTAGTGTACTACTGACAAGTTGTGCATCTTTTTAGACTCAATAAGTGCCTGAGAAAATACTTACGAGTAGATTATGTGCCATTTGTATCTCAATATGTGTTTGACAGCCAGTTTCGACTCATGAAATTACCGGGTGCATTCCATTCCGAAGGTCTCATCCTTATGTCCAAATCCCTTAAAAGGGTTTACCCTCCAGAGTGAGAGCTTCGGAGGGTTGAAGGGTATAGGGCTAAAAAATATTGGTAATTCAGCATCATCTATCCAAGCCAAAGGAGCCGCTGCCATTGAAAAAAGGATGACGCTAATGAACATCACCTGTACCTAATCAGAAATATTTACACATGATTTTGCATCACTGACTGCATTAAGAATCGAAACTGAAAAGAAAATTCATGTTTACATATTTTTGTTTCATTTATTTTAAATAAACAAATAAACAAATGTACAGTGCATATATTAAATAAAACGTCACTGCGTATTAATTTTTTTATTAAATTCCTTTCGAATAACTGAACCAGTGAAGTTGCAGTAAAATAATACAAGCAGTAACCAGTTTCAAACAAAAAGCCAGGGATTTAAAATAATTTTATAAATTTAATTATAATAATTAAAAACATTTATAGACTATGGAGATGAAGGGATGTCACATGTTTTTGTCTATAGATTAAAGAGATTGATGTTGCAGCTGCTTTAATTTAAACTTAATTACACTTGGCAAACCTACAGATTTGTGACGTATGCTCCGGTTTCGGACCGCTTGGCAGCGAAGTGTCCATTCAGTTGAACCCTACGGAAATGCCCGTTTCGAAGGGCACTTTGAAGCAGCTATTTATGAGCCCTTCGGTTTGGAACGACCCTTCAGTGGGGGAAATCTTTCCCCCACTGAAAGTGCCCTTCGGAGGAGGATTTATACCATTTGGGACGCAGGGACAGTGTGAAAGTAATGAATCCTGTTATAGATTTGTCCTGATTTGTTGCATTTTCTCTTTGATATATGAAAAATAAAACAGATCAAAATATTTTTATTTTATTATTTTCTAATTGTCTGGAAAATATTTTAAAACTTTTACAAAATCTGGGAATTTTGTAGATCCATTAGTGATAGATAGATATTATGTATATAAGAAGAGTGTTTGGTGAAATAAAAAATTTAAAATCAAACAAATCTTCTGTTCAATGCCAAATGCATTTGATGATGCAAAGTTTTGGAAGACAACAGGAAGACAATAGAACACATTGGCAGGGATACAGTATGTCTGGAGGTGGATACTCCTATTGAAACATTTGTTATCATCCGGTCTTACCTTGAGGGTTTGCAAATTCTCCTTGACCGACAAGTTGTCCTGTGATCCCAATTTTCGGAGTCACTCAAATGGCTGTCATAAGAAATGGGGCGTGATGCCATCTCAACTAAGTTGATATTACAGGATTTACAGGTCTTCAGACTTCATATCCTAATAGAGAAAAACAAAGTGTTAAAGATGTCTTTAAGGTTGTTACTGTGATATGTTACTTTGTATTTGTTAACCTTTTTTGTCCATTTGCATCAAATTGCTTCTTTTATATGGGCACACATTATTCAACAATGTTTGCTTGATATTTGGGTCAATGACAAATAAGGTTGTCCGAGATGAAATGAGAAATCCTTTAAAAATCTAGTTTAAAACACGGTGTCAAGTAGAAATGTAATCGTTGAGTCTAATTTGGTTTCATTTAAAATTTTCATTTTATTACTTTAAAATATTAAGTGGTGTAACCATCAAGTAAAAGGTATTAAAGCACTATCCCTGCACCTTGAATACACAAGTGTACACAACTTAATCACTGATGTCAAAAAAAAAATTCACATCCCTCTACAGTGCAAGTACATCACTCACATATACGACTGGCCACTGGTTAGTAAATATTAAGATTTAATTCGCTAGTGATTGAGTTGTGAAGTGGCGAAGCACCGAGATCCTTTTACTGAATAAATACCAGGCAATTAAGTCAGTTGATAATCAAAAAGGTAAAAAAGAAACATTATTTCTAATAACACATTGCACAAATGAGGTAAAACACTGCAAATTATCTATTGTTAACGTACCATGTGCTCATTTAACTATACGCATTTGCTGTCTGAGCTGTCCATGCTCTTAGAGACATTTTAGCACTTGTTAAACGCATCAATGTAAATCGCATTAAGGTAAATGTAGCAAGTACAATAAATGTGTAAATATATAAATACTTTATTTAAAAGGCACAATCATGCATTATAATTAATAATATTTTCACTTTAGAAAAACACAGTAAATATTAAAGCATTTAACAAATTAGCTCTTGCAGCATCTATGCAAGGGTTTGGTAAACTTTTTGCATAGTGCAGCACTTAAATTATTATTTTTATAATATCATTATTAAAAATAATTGTTAGATGTAATTCTATGTTCATTATTAGGTTCCAACCTTAAGAATATTTTGTTAAAAATGTGTATAAAATTTTAAATAGTGACAACAGCTTTTATCATTATTACAAATGCACATTCATGACATTATATGAATTGATAGAATGTGTGAAATTTGTAAATTTAAAACAAGCTAAAATGTAATTTAAATTCTGAAAAGTGAAATATAAAACAAAATGTACAATTCCTCCTTTTATACTGTGTGAATTGAAATGCATACTGAAGATGCCCTTCTTGATTTGCTTTATATCTTTTTAGTTTTCAGTTGCATTACACCAACATGTTGTCAAAAGTCTGGTGAGTAAAAACATAAATTTATAAGCCAATGGCAATTCTTTCTCCAATATGTCCGTAGATGGTTGTTCAACAAATTTTATAAGGTAATTTTTTTTAATATTAATAGAATATATTCTTTAGTCAAGAATATTTAGTTTTCTCAGGGTTAAACAATATGACCTGAACAAAATTGTGCCTTTTCATATAAAAAGTCAAAATATAACCCCTCCCCCCCCAACCCCCCACCCCCACCACACACACCCAGTCTAAATGGGTCATATCTGTTATATGTTTTTTGTCAACATTAACACCAAAATGGCTACCTATAAGTTGGTTACACCACATAACTTTGATCTGGTGGAAAAAAAAGTTTTTCAAATATTAATAATATTTTAAAACACATTGTTTCACTCAGTACCGGTCCTCCTTATAGGCAAACTAAAGTTGCTTAGGGCTTCCGATCCACTAGGTTGCCACCCACACTGTCAAAGACATAATAAGTAGTGTTACGAACATACTTTAGGGGACCCCCACATTCATTTTTTTTAGGGCCCCTAAAAGGCTTGGACCGGTGTCGTAATAAAATGAGTCCGCCCATGAAAATCGGTCCACATCTGACGTTATAGCAATTCCTAGCAATTCCATTGGCTCATAGAACTTTTAATGAGTACAATATTCACTGCCCGAGTAGAAATCCTCCAAAATCCTGTTGAAGTCAGAAGTTTACATACACCTTACATATAAACTCTGTTTTTCAAAATTCCTGACATTTAATGGTAGAAAACATTCCCTGTCTTAGGTCAATTAGGATCACTATTTTAAGACTGTGAAATGTCAGCATAATAGTAGAGAGAATTAATTTTTTTCAGCTTTTATTTCTTTCATCACATTACCAGTGGGTCAGAAGTTTACATTTCTACAAAAAGTAAGATCTTTATCGCCATGTGCACTTGCAAACTGTAGTCTTGCTTTTTTATGGTGGTTTTGAAGCAGTGACTTCTTCCTTGCTGAGCAGCCTTTCAGGTTATGTCGATACAAGAGTCGTTTTACTGTGGATATAGATACTTGTCTACTCCAGCATCTTCACAAGGTCCTTTGCTGTTGTTCTGGGACTGATATGCACTTTTCGCACCAAACTACATTCATCCCTAGGAGACAGAATGCGTCTCCTTCCTGAGCGGTATGATGGCTGTGTGGTTCCATGGTGTTCATACTTGCGTACTATCGCTTGTACAGATGAATGTGGTACTTTCAGGTGTTTGGAAATTGCTCCTAAGGATGAACCAGACTTTTGGAGGTCCATCATTTTTTTTCAGAGGTCTTGGCTGATTTCTTTAGAGTTGTGGTGGCGTAGTGGGCTAAAGCACGTAAATTGTAATCAGAAGGTCGCTAGTTCGATCCCCACAGTCACCACCATGGTGTCCTTGAGCAAGGCACTATACTCCAGGTTGCTCCGGGGGAATTGTCCCTGTAATAAGGGCACTGTAAGTCGCTTTGGATAAAAGCGTCTGCCAAATGCATAAATGTAAATTTCTTGAGACTTTCCCATGATGTCAAGCTCAGAGTTTAAAGGTAGGCCATAAAATACATCCACAGGTACACCTCCTATCAGAGGCTAATTGTCTAAAGGCTTGACATCATTTTCTGGAATTTTCAAAGCTGCTTAAAGGCACAGTTAACTTAGTGTATGGAAACTTCTGACCCACTGGAACTGTGATATACTAAATTAAAAGTGAAACAATCTGTCTGAAAACAATTTTTGGAAAAATGACTTGTGTCATGCACAAAGTAGATGTCCTATACAACTTGCCAGTTTTCATTTTAATGACTTCAACCTACGTGTATGTAAACTTCTGACCTCAACTGTATGTCAATGTAACTTTGTAACTATGACATTTAAATGACCTTTATATCATGTTACACATAATAGTATATTACCACAGCTACAGATTGTAAAATTACACATTTCTTATTGTTTTCAGTTAGCTTACATTTGGCAGTATGTGCCACAGAATTAGCCTACTGAACCGCAATATTACAAAGTATTTCACATATGCAATCATGATGGAAAATAACTGTTTCCTGAGCAGGTTTTTAGTACATTTAAGAACATTTAGCTAAAAACCAACTATCCTTAAGCATTTCTTAATGCATGATTTAAAAAAATATATATTAAACATGAATTATGTGAAGCAAGTCAAGTTATTGTCATATAGTGCTCGATTTCACGGGCAGACTCATTTGATTATGACACAGGCTGTAACTGGTTTCAGAGTTTTTTGTTGTTGTTTTAAAACAAAATTTAAGGAAACATTAATAAAATATTATTCTGACCTACTCATTTTTTGTATTATTACTTTCTAAAGAATCTCAGCTATTAATGAGTCCACCCCACCAATATCTAAATGACTTTGAAATCAGAAATATTAAACATGTTCTTCATAGAAGGTGTATTTATGTTATTGTTTTTGTTTTTGTGAATTGCATTTTTATGTATTCTCTTTTATAATGTATTAGATCTAGACAGAAATTAGTTTCACGTCATCAACTTATTTAATTGACTGTCATAGACCGAATCTATGGTGCTTTAAGAAGTAAGCTGATGAACAATGTGAACATATTAGATTTGTTAGACGAATACAACAGATACATTTCTTGACACGTCTTCATTTATTTGTCCGAGTACACAGGAAACGATTAGCACAATTCTCAAGCATTTATATCATTAACTATTTGTTGAGCTACATTCCTTAAAAGGTTTGTCTAAATAATAATAATAATTTCTGGCAAAGTATATAGTTTACTGCAGCTATTCAGTTAGCTTGTCAGCTAGCTTGTTACAGTGACGATTTCTCACCTGTCTCTAGTTAACACTGAATTGTCGCCACAAAGTGTACAAGTGGACTCTCTGACAAATGTTAATATCTGGCAGGTTATTTACTTCCACGAATCGGCTTCAGCTTGTTGCTCATCATCACTCATCTTGGACAGATATGCTAAAGCACATAGCGAAACAAGGAGTGAGATAACTTAGCTGAATATCGCGAGAATACGCGCACGTCTCCATAGAAACCACCTCACGCTCCAATCAACGATTGAGTCGCGCAGCTTTTGAATCATTGTAATATTACTTCCATAAAAGGCGCGATGTAACAAAAATAGAACGCATTGAATAATTACAAATAATTATGTGTTATCTATGGCTTTTATAAATAATATTTACAGTTTATAGGCTTAGCTTTAAAATGACTAACTTCTGGAACCCTTTTATAGATTCTTTGTCACGTTTAGTAATTTTTGTTAGTGTTAATTAAGCCAAAAAGAAAGTAATTAAGATAACATGACAGCAAGGCAAAATAAATGTTACCGCCTTAATAAAGGTTAAGTGCACAATCCGAGATAATTCTTAAGAAATAGGCTAGGCTACTTAAGAAGACAGATTATGATAACATTTATCTAGACATTGCTTTTGAAAACATTAAAAAATTTATAATTTTGACGACAAGCACATAACTACATCCAGACAGTGAAAAAAAAAGAAGAAGTTTGTATTGTTTAATTTAAACTGTCGCCATAACAAGAATACATCTTGGGAAAAAAAGCCTTTGTCTATTTTTCTGTAAGAAACATTTTGGTCCTATTCGTTTGAATTTGGTTCTTCTGGGTTCAGCTTATATGCCTTATGACCAAAGAACTCATTAATAGTTTAAATAAGAGCTTTGAGCTTTAAAGTTATACGGCTAAGCCGCTAAAATATGAAAAAATACTGTAGATAAAAATATAAATAAATTATAAACACTGTATAAAAAATAAACATAATTAATAGAATAATAAATATAAATGTAGAACAGTATGAGTACCACATTACATCAAATTCTGTTTTCATTGAGAGTTCATCATGAGTTTTTCCAGATTAGTAATGCTATCTTCAGTTTCCCTTGGATTTAGGTCTTTCAGGTTGGGAATAATCTTCGGAAGGAGTCTTGTTCTCTCCGGAACGTTCTTGATTGAGGCTGTGTGAATGGTCCGCAGTTGCATCTGAAGCCAGTCTTGCCTCAGTTCCATGTGTTTGTGCACCCCAAGATTGTGCATTAGTTGTACTTCATTGATTGCCCTTTTGCTTTTTTATCATAAAGAAATTTTAAATTAAATTACATATTAAATGACATAAAAAATTATATATATATATATATATATGAGCAGAAATTTGTTTAAATTGGCTATAATGTGTTATCGAAAAAATATATATATATTTTTGTATTGCTTTTAATCAGTTAAGAGAAAAAATATTATGTCAAAAATATAAAAAAAATATGTATAAATATATAAATTAAATACTTACCTCAATGGCTTGCTCTCTGCATTTGTTGAACATAATAATATACAGATGAAGAAAAATACAGTTGTTCTATCCAAAAGTCCAAGAGTGAAGGAAACCATTTTTGAACCTGCGAATTAAACAGAAATGTATATAAAATTACTCAATTATCATGTAACGTGTTGATTTCACAATTCTAATAATATTTCGTTTTGCCAAAATCATATTATAATAGGCCTATATTGAAAAAGATTAAATAGTAGGCCACTCACCACTGCTGGTATTAAATAACGGGTAGTATTGCAGGGTTTGGTGCATCAGATCACATTAGAGCTGGTCACTCTGGGTTCCTTTTATAGCTCTCTGCCATTGATGAGCCGCCTTCATTATTGGTTATGATGTCACTCCCTTTCCTTGATGAAGCATGCGCGTGACGTGACACCCCTGAATTAGAACTTCTGAACCGTAAATGAGCAAGGTTTATTTCCTTAATCTCCTCCACTAATAATTACACAAGCAAATACACACATAAATACTGCAAAGTTATTTAAAAACAGTTAATACAAAAGGATTTTTTTTGTGTGTGTTTTAGAAGACCACTACTGTACCAACCCTTTTATTAGCGCGCATCATTAAACTATCCTAGCTTTAGTTCTCAATGCTGTTTACGTCTTAAAATTATGAAAGATAAAGTATCAGTGTTTGTGTCTCTTAGACTGCCTTTAAAAATGTATCTCACAATCTACATGTTTCCCTGTAATGCAGTCTTATTTTAGGAACGTCTGTTTGTAAGATTTTTCAATTAACTATCTCACAAAAATGAACTCATTTGAGTAAAGCAAGGCTATGACATTGTATTAAAAAATAAATAATAATAATAATAATAATAATAATAATAATATATATATATATATATATATATATATATATATATATATATATATATATATATATATATATATAATATATACACACACACACACACACACACACACACAATATATAATAACACCATCCTTCTCTGAAATAAGAATTATTGTGTGGATTTAAAAAAAGGCTTTCCAAATTTCCTCACAAATATTGCAGAACTGTAGAGGTTATAACTCATAGCATGTGTTACATGTTTTCTCCATCAGTTGGTGAGCCAAAGAACCTGCTCCAGCAGTCACAGGTGTCCAAAGGGGCACCCGGGAAGGTGGTGGACACTGTCCTACTTTTATGGGCACTTGATGACAGATTAGGTAACTATGAGCAAAGATTTCTAAATGTAGACTAGGAATGACCCATGTCATGACTCAGAGAGTGTGTTTGAGTACCTAAACAGGACTCACCCATAAGATGTTCCCTTGCAGTGTGGTTAGGGTTTCTCTCGAAGCTGTGAGCATGTCTTCTACTTCTGACAAGAGAGAAAAGGGGGTATGACGACAGGGAGCAGGCAGTCTGATGACATATGAGGGAATAAGCAACCTATCAGTGTGTAAATTATCATAGACAAGATAGATCGTCACCCAATATCTGAGTTTTAATGCAATAACCAGCTACGTAACTGAATACATAAGCTGTATCCAATACTGCTTAGATGTCTCTTGGCGTAGAATGATCTTGTGCATTGCACCTGTTGATGAGAATACTGTTTCATTTACTGGCATTCTGTAAAACAAACTTCACAGGTGGCACGCAATTAAAGTTGTTTACATACCAGATTCACAAAATTTATGGCTGACAAGGCCAGCGTGTTTCAGATGGTTGACCCCATCATGGTCTCTTGTGGTACTGAAATGGACTGAAGTGGGCATGGCCTGTTTAGATGACACCCACCAAACAAATAGACCTTTGACCCCTGCATAACATCCCAAACACAATCTTAACAATCCTAGGCAGTATTTAGACCTTTTGTGGGCGGGAGGGGAGAACTTCAACCCCCAAAACTGTAGATCTCATTACCTCATGCTTTATCAATGTAAGCAATGTCATGCATCAGCAGAATGTGTTACAACTACACATGATTATTCAGGAGAAATGAGAAAGATCAAGTCACCTTTAGCACACACTACTTGACTCAAGCTCAAATCCTTTGATGTTTTGAGTCGGCAAAGCCCCAGATCTCACAACCAATGGTGTGCACACTCCTGCGACATGCCTCGACTAGTCTCAGACCTTATGACAAATTTCAAACCCGCTTGATACAAGGCCACCCAATGCAATCATGTCACAGGTGTTAAAGCAATGCAGGTCTTTATCTACTGTATATAGTGACAAAGTGAATTTAATCTATATTAAGTAGCACAGAGTCGATATTTGTGGTTTGCCTCAAGGTTTATTCAAATGTTTATTACATGAGCTGACATTCATAACATACAACATTACATATAATAGAATAGCATTTAAAAAAAAAAAAAAAGTATGTTAAATCATCAGCGTTCAACAATAGATTCGTTAAAATAAATAAAGTGTCCTAGAATGTGGGGACGAAAATGTCCCTGTAGTAAATTCCTCTGTTTTTATCTGTTAGCAAACCTTTGATATATTTCGCACTATCCTTTTCTTGGCCTACCTGTGTTTAGTCATGGATGCCAGACAATATAGTGACCCGTAGCTGTTTTATATCTTTATTCTTTAGTCTCAGATGTGAGTGTTGTTGAATGTATAACCAATAATAAGTGTTGTATGTAAAAAAAAAAAAAAAAAGGCCCTGGAAATCAAATCCACTGGCAATTATTGCCCCTAAAAGGATAGTTCAACCAAAAATGTAAATCCTCTAATTATTTAATCACCCTCATGCCATCCCAAATGTGCAGTCCCTTTTTTCCTTCTGCTGAACACAAACAAAGATTTTTAGAAGAATATATCAGCTCTGTAGGTAAATACAATGCAAGTGAATGGTGGCCAGAACTTTAAAGCTCCAAAAAATTATATATTGTGCATATACTGGGCAGAGAGGAGAATTTATGGTAAAAAGGGACCTACAGAGCTGAGATATTCTTCTAAAAATCTTTGTTTGTGTTCTGCAGAAGAAAGTAAGTCATATACATCTAGGATGTCAGTAAGGTGAGTAAATGATGAGAGAATATACATTTCTGTCACCTCTCTGAGGTATGTCTAAATGCTTAGATTTGCAATATGATGTGAGTTACTGAATATTAAAACTCATATGAGTTTCTTGATATTTTAAGTATCATTAACTTATAGTCTGCTTATCACCTTCAGGGGTACAACATATGCTTCAACAACCAGTACATGTATAGAATAGAAGATAATATAATAGAATGCAATCTTTATTTCCACATGACTGGCCAACAGGATATTAATGTAGTAGGTACAGCTGAAACATGTGTGTTACATGTATGGAATAAATACAAGAATGATGTCCAATGTGCGACTTAAGTATTATACCAACAACAATGTACTGTGTAAATCTGTAATGTACACAAACTGTAGGACAGTACAGAACAAATTATATATAAATACAGGATGAAAGGGAAACAAGAGAGTCATATTATTTATATAATACTTATATACATACATAGCGGCCTGAATGCAGGCGGTTGTGTAAATGATGGGGAGCCTGAACTTAAAGGGAAGGGCATAAGTATATATATATATATATATATATATATATATATATATATATATATATATATATATATATATGTGACCAATGAATAGCAAGTGCTCTAAAGAGAGAGGACTTGTGGAGAAAGAGACGTTACGTCTAGGTTGTAAAACCTTGGGAATGTGTTTTGTGAGGACCATCCTGCTGCAAAACATATGTCTTGTAAGGACACACCTCTAGTGTGCTTTAACACCAATTGGGCAAGTCTGACCCTGCGACTCATAAGCCAGTGTCATTGCATCGACAATCCAGTGAGAAGTCTATGCTTGGAGAAGGATATTCCTTTTGTGCATCATCCATAGCATATAAAGAGCTGATCAGACAGTCTGAACTAGTGGTACGCTCAACGTATGCGTGTAGCTCCCACAGGGCATAACAAATGCAATGATTGTTCCTCATCTGAATTAGATGGAGGAGGTAAGAAGGCCTGAAGGTGAACCACCTGCACTTTGAAGGGTGTGGTCAGGACCTTTGGTACATAGCCTTTTCATGGGTTTGACAGTGGCTCTTGAAAGACTGGGGCCAAACTCGACATGAATTGTGACTGATAGTGCATGCAACCTACCCGATTTACTGAGGCCAAAGCCAGTAGTAGTGCAGTCTTAATGGAGAGCATGTGCAAATTAACACGGTCCAAAGGCTCGAAGGTGGGACCTGCGAAAGCTTTTAGGACTAAAGTTAAGTCCCAAGTCGGGACTGTAGCCAGCCGAGGTGGATTTAATCGTCTTGCTCCTTTAAGGATCTTTATGATTAAATCATGCTTGCCTATAGAGGTGCCGGTTTTATGTGTGATATGCAGATATAGTTGCCACATGCAATTTGAGTGTTGACAGGGTGAGTCCTGCATCTAATCACTCTTGAAGAAATATTAGAATTTCATGTATGGGGCAGTTTACTGGGTCCTTGTTGTGTGAGAGACACCAATCAGTAAACACTTTCCATTTTAGTGCGTAAAGGCATCTTGTGGACGGTGCTCTGGCTTGTCAAATGTTGTTCATGACAGAACGCGTCAGTTCTGGTGCATGTAGTGCGCTCCGTTCAGGGGCCACACATGCAGGTTCCATAAGCTGGGGCTGGGGATGACAGATTGTGCCTTGTGCCTGAGAGAGGAGATCCCTCCTCAGTGGTATTTCTCATGGTGAGCTGTACAGCAGTGGCGGCTGCTGGTCTTTCAATGAGGGGAAGCTCATTTTCGGCCTACATTATAAACTTATTTACCCTATTTTTTGCACTAAATCAATCTTAGGTGTTGATCTGCCCTGCTGTTTAATTCTAAATTTTTCCTCGTAAGGAAGACTTTCAAATGGCTTCGCCAAAATCAGGTCGACAATATTAGCACCGTCTGCCATCGTGCGCAGTTTCACCCGTACGACGCTAGCCTAGCCTACTGTATGAATGAATGAATGAACGAACGAACGAACGAACGAACGAACGCTCTAAAACAAAATATATTAAACTTAGTAAAACTGAAACAAGGAATGTGGTGTATAATTGTGTGAAATGTATTATGCAAATTGACTAGCAATTTCGCCAAACAAATATAAAGAAATAGGTTGCAGCAGTTTGTCTTTCGACTACACTTGAGAAATCCACGATGGGACTGAGCGCAAAATAGCTTCAGTGACTTCTTATAGTACAGATTCGCTGTCAATCAAAAGGAGATGCAGTCTTTCGACAGATCCTCCAATCATCACGCGGAAGCCCGGAGTCCGGGCCAGCCCACTCCTCATTCACCCCCAGAGACGCTGAGCGTCCGTGGGCGGGACATAATCGCAGCATTTATCCAATGACCGTCTATTTTCGGAGCACTGAAAAAAACTGTTCAGAACAGCCCCATTGAAGTCAATGGACGCTCAGCTTCAACAGGGAAATGCACTGACGCTACGGGAATGTATGAGAAGTAAATCGAGTCAGCCGACCTGCTATATGTAATGTAGCTGATTCTGAACGAACTCATCTTCGAGATGAACGTTTTCTAACGCATTTTTAGTCAATAAATTGTTTACACAATAGTACCTATTTGACCATTATTTTTTTGACATTATAGGGGAAGCTGAGCTTCCCTTGCAGTCTTAAAGAAATCCCCACTGCTGTACAGCATCTCCATCATTTCTGGAAACCACGGCTGGTTGGGCCATTTCAGTGCAACTAATAGAACCGTTTCCTTGTTCTCTCTGACTTAGCATATGACAGAGTGGATCAGGCATTCCGGAGGAAATGCATATTTGCATTTCACCGTCCATTTGTGTGCCATTGCGTCCCTTCCCAGTGGGGCTTGGGACTTCGAATAACAGAGGGGACAGTGGGCATTCTCCACTGAAGCAAATAGATCGATTTCTGCTTTGCCGAATATGTCCCAAATCCTCAGTAGAGTTTGAGGATGAAGTCTCCATTCACCCGGTATCACCCCTTAGCGTGACAGTAGGCCCAAGCCGTAATTCAGGCAGCCTGGAACATATGTCACTCTTAGGGAGAGATGATGCTCGCTCCATAGGAGGAGGTGACGCATCATTCTCGACAGGGGTGGTGAATGAATTCCGCATTCACTGTTTATATATGCCACAACTGCCATGTTGACTAAGCAAACGAGGACATGACAGCTCATTATTTCTGACTGAAAGCCTTTAAGGCTAGAATTACATCCAATAGCTCTAAGCGGTTAATGTGCCATGCCCTCCTCGCACCTGTCCAGGTGCCAAAAGTTGGGCGTCCATCGTACACTGCCCCCCAAGCTGTGTTGGAAGCATCCGTGGTCACCACTTTCTGCCTAACAACTTGGGACTTCGAGTACCAGAGGGGACAGTTGGTATTCTCCACTGAGGCAAATAGATCGATTTCAGATTTGCCAGAAATTTCCGAAATCCTCAATACAGTTTGAGGGTGAAGTCTCCTGAATTCCACCTTGGTGGTTTATATATGCCACAACGAACCAGGACATGACAGTTTGATATTTCTGTCTGAACTAGTGATGCGCATGCATTCTTGGTGCCAAGCACGTTGTGGCACATGGCGCTTCAGCCAGCACTGAAGAGGTCTCATGTTTAAGAGACCTAATGGAATGACGGATGCCGCCACCACAAATCCCAATGCTTACTGAAACAAGTTTCAGTGGAAATGTTCTCCCCACTTTTAACTGAGACGGACACTGTAGAATGGCTGAAGCAGTAACTGTAAGTAAGCAGTAAGTGCTGGCATTACAAATTCTCTGATTGCGGCAGTAACAGCCAGTTGGCGAGGTAGTTCAAGATTTGTATGCCGCTCAGTCTCAGAGGGGTGAGAACCACACCAATGCACTTTGTGAATGTGTGCGGAGCCAGAGACAGTCCGAAGGGCAGGACTTTGAATTGATACGCTGTTCCCTCGAACGCAAATCTCAAAAACATCCTGTGATGTCGTACAATTTGGATATGAAAGTACGCATCCTTCAGATCTATCAACGCAAACCAATAGTGTGGGCATACATGCGATAAGATCCATTTCTGAGTAAGCATTTTAAATAGGCACTTTATAAGTGCGCAATTTAAATGTCTTAGATCCAGGATTGGCCGAAGACCGCCGTCTTTCTTTGGAACAATAAAATAACAGCTGTAAAACTTTTTTTATATATATTTTTTTAGTGCTTGACAATTTGGCACAATCTCTATCATGTTTTTCATGATGAGACTGTGTATTTCAGCTCTTAACACTGGCGCGTCTTCGGATGAAACCGTGGAAGACAGAACGCCACTGAAACGGGGTGGCCGGTGTGCAAATTTGGATCGTATAACCATGTTCGATTGTTTTTGCACCCATTCTGAAATACCCATTAGGGCTTGTTATGCATCTGCATATTGGGACAGAAGGCAATTTGGTTTGCTCACCGTATGATATGATGCGACGCTCACTATAGGAAAGCAGTTGCGCATAATGTGTGTGCTTTTAAGAGGAAAAGGGGGCTCTTTATTGAGAATGTGTGAGCATCTCGTGCATTTGCAACAAATGCTGTATTCTTTGTTGCACTTATTGCATTTTTTATTGCATTTATTTGAGTGCAAGACACAGAAACAACATTTTGAACAATATTGTGAACAACAATATTCCTTTGCCAACAAACAACAGTGGGGAGATGGGGAACAGTGTTTTGTGTCTCCAGTCAAGCCTTTTCTGAAACAGACCCGGAGGGAATCACAGGCTCTGCTTTCCGCTTCAAAGGGTTGTGCCCATCAGGATGCTTTTGCTGTGCGTACTGATACGCAGGTGCCTGTGAGGCAGCAGGCTTTTAGTCATACGCTGGCTCGAAACAGAGCGAGGGCGAACCGGCTGTGATATTCTCCGTTTGGGCATAAAGTGTCTCATGGCCAGTGACTGCTGATGAATCACGACATAACACTCAGCAAACGTATTTACAAGGCCACCAAAAAGGCCGGCTGGAGACATTGGAACATTCAAAAGAGTGGCTTTTTCCTTATCACTCATTTCTGCCCTGGAGCACCGCCATTGTGTGGAGTGCTGATCCAGCTTGTTCTGCTGCTGAGTAAGCTTTTCCCATCAGTCCGGACGTTTGTCGACATGGTTTGGAAGGATGTACATGTTACGTGCTGGGCAGAGGTGTGTCGCTACTGCCTCCTCCACAGGGGGTAATTGGGCATAACCATTTTCTATCCCGTGATCCACATTTAAGAGGATGGCGTCACTGCGTGAGCGCCCTGTATAAGATCACGTGCAAGGACTTGGATAGTTTATTATGAATTTCGGGGAAGAATTGTGTGGGATGCTGCCGTTTGACAGCATCCAGACTGCTGGAACCATTCCTCGAGGCAAGACTGTTCAGGTTCCTCTGGGGGGGACCAGTCATGGTGAAGCTCTTCGACCACTCTTGTAAGGACGCGGAGCATCCCCCTCTCAGTAGCGCTTGCACGTTCCTCGCCCTCGTCAGAGGGAGGGGCGGCAGCATCATCCACTGAGCACTCACCTGATGCAGCGAGAGACATAATGACATTGTCATTATTATCCCTAGTGTCACATCTGCCGCGCGAGGCCGCACACTACTTCAGAGGGCTGGAGCTCGTCTCGCTCATAGTGTACTGGGAAACATGCGCTTTGTGGAGATTGAGGGGCTCGTGGGGCGTGTGCTGGGACAAAATCCACCTCAAATTCATCCTGCTCGACCTCGTGGCCCCGCCGTGCCTCCTCGTGTGAACCCTTGGGTATCACAGGAGAGGCGGGTGGGAGGGCATGAGAGCCTGAAACGTTCCTCTGAACGAGGGCGATTCGTGAGCAAAGGGACTTAAGACTCATGTCCTCACAGTGAGGACAGTCTGTCTCTATAAGAGATTTATTATTATAATATAGAATATATTATATAGAAAATGTATATTTATTCACCTTATTCTTCGCCCGTTCTATTTCCCATGATTCATAGCGGGTTCAACTGACTAAACGGTTTTCTACTTCTGGTTGAAGTGTTTGTTTACATAGAATGCTAGCACTCGCATAAAGGCTACGGTGATAGATTATAGTTATTAAAGTATAAGATAATTGTTCTGTCAAGATGGGAAGTAGTAGGTGGCTACACACTGCTGATGAAATCACAAAAGATCGTGAAGGCGACCATATCAGAGTGCCACATCCCTCAAAATTGACAGGTTGGGTGGATGACATGAAGCTATGGCCAGGAGTTAGCCATATTGACATTATTAATTATTTTATTTTTTCGGAGGGTGTAGATCGTGAGGAGATTTAGAGGATTCATTTAGGACCGAGGCCTTCAATTACTTCTTTAGTAATAAAGTCGGGCGCATTTCTTTGCTGAAGCACGGAGACTATGTATTTTTGAAAGCAGAGGTAGACAGGAGTCAAAGTGCTAACCAGCCTAAGCTTATTGCTTGGGTTATGCTGCAGCAGTCGGGGGTGATAGAGACTGTCGGATGTTCATGTATTGCTGGATTAGGGAGATCGTGCAGATCAAAGAGCACATAGGCTACATGTTAAACATCTGCCCATGTTTCTCACACTGACCACATTACAGTAAAAGCTTATGATAAATGGTGATGAAAGCTCTTCCTCGCTCAGGCTAACAACTAACTGGCCCACATTACGATAGCACTCATAGCATTAAATCTACAGTAACATTTAGTGGACAAAGGCATAAACCATTAATGGCCATGTTTTTAACTTATTTACTCATAAATGGCATATTGTCTAAAAAAAAACCATAGGTTGACTGCCCACAGATAACACGAATATGTCAGGCCGGTGGAGCTCGTAAAAATGTAAACACATTTACTCATAATGGGCATATTATTCATAAAAATATAGGTTAGGCTGCCCACAGATAACATAAATATTTTTGTAGCAGGCCGGTAGAGCTCGTAAAATGTAAACAACCGGAGGTAGCTAACGCAGCTAATCACTCTAAACGTCTACTCTCTGGCATTGAATGTAGCTGATACGGAACCGGACACGGGCATTCTCTCCTTCTAATCATATGATCGAAGCACTCAGTTTCTAAACAGTTTTTTATCTTCTTTGAATTGTTAAAACAACCAACAACAGCACATGTGGAACCTGAACTCATTCTCTCGCTGCTAGTAACTTACTGGTCGATCGCTACGAACCGGAAGTTGACAACCGGCGTCGTCGTCATGGCAGCGCGCATTGTTTAGAGCAGAATAAGGTGGATATCACACAAACACAATTGCTTTTTAAAAGGATTTTCGCTGCGGAGAATCAGGATGCTGAGGTCCATTCACCAGCAAAGCGGCGAGTCTTCTTGCTGCTGTGAAGATTCTGTCCACTGACTCGTGTGTATCGACGGCGAAGGGTAGAGGGCTTTGAGACAAGAGATGATTGCTCTCTTGAAGGAAGAAATTCTGAGGAAATGGTGTCTGTGCACCTGTTTTTATAGCGGTCAGTTTCGCGCCTAAACAGGCGGGGCTCAAACACCATAGCCATTATTAGAATATTGGCGAGAGAGGTTTCAAACAGGATGTGTATGAAGGCACTCCCATATGATACGCAACGTCAAGTGGACTGAATCGTAAGGGAACCGTGTTTAGCAGTGCTCTCATGGATGGCGTCGTCACAGTAAAGTATTTTCAGCATTTGGCTTATTTGGTTGTGACATTCTGAATACATGCTGTTAAAAAACTTTTCACGTGTTATTCCGTAAACTCCGGTACTTACGGCGCATGCGCAAAGGTGCACTTAACGCAAGTCACAATTGCCGGAAAACTATCAGACTGTATTTGGTTATTGATATATCAGGCAAGTAAATTACACTGTTTCCATGTTTGCATAGGTTTAGAACACTTTAATACATTAAATATCTAAACTTAACAGAAAATAGCACGTATTTAGTCATGTCCGTCTCAGAGGACAAGTTGCTACATTTGTAACAAATGTCGCGCAGAACGACGTGACAAATTTGACATGCTTTGCCGGAATATTTCTCGTGTTACACATGTAAAGATAAAGCCTGGATGTTTTGGTCTACTTTCCTATAATAACTGGACTATTGTTTCCTCTAGGTCCAGCTGTCTGACAGGAAAGGCAACTACAATAGAAGCCTCTCTGGTAATATTAAAGTCATACATGTTTTGGAACACAGTCGAATTAAAGCTGCTCTGAGCCGTCTATGTGCTAGTTCCAAAATACGTGAAATGTTCTGTGTGAATGTAATATTCATAATTTCATATTGCTATATTAATAATTTCATATTTAGAATATGAATTCGTAATATTGTCAGCTTTTGCAATTTCAGAGTAAATGCTTTGTTTACTGTGGATGCAAATTTTTCGTGGTGTGTGTATATATTTATTCTGCATAAGATGCCGCTTTTGTGCTACCTTTGCACAGTACACACAATAAATAATTAATTCATAAATCTGAGTTTAGAGAATGTTAACATACAGTTTGTATCAAATCAGCAGGTGTTACTGGCAGAAACCATTGTCAAATAGGAAACTTTGAAGGACACATTAATGAGAAACAAGTACTTAAACACATTATTGAGTATAAACTGACATTCTCACTATGACTTGCTATAGTAGACCCTTATAGGCAAAATACAGCATTTAAAGGGATAGTTTGCACAAAAAAAATTTAATTCTCTCATCAATTACTCACCCTCTTACCATCCCAGATGTGAATGACTTTTTCTTTAGCAGAACACAAAGATTTTTAGATTCACATAAAGGCCACGTAAAAGTAATAAATAAGACTCCAGTGGTTTAATCCATGTCTTCTGAAGAGATATGCTAAGTGTGGGTGAGAAGATAATTATTTAAATATTTATATATTTTTTTTACTATAAATCTCCTTTCACTTTCACAATGTGACAGATTGTGAAAGTGGAGATTTACAGTATAAAAAAAGGACTTAAATATTGATCTGTTTCTCACCCATATTTGTTTCGATTCAGAAGTCATGGCTTAAACCACTGGAGTCTTATGGATTACTATATGCTGCCTTTTTTTGTGATTTTTGGAGCTTCAAAGGTCTGGTCACTATTCTTTTGCATTGTATGGACCTACAGAGCTGAGATATTCTTCTAAAAATCTTCGTTTGTGTTCAGCAGACAAAAAAAGGTCATAAACCTTTTCGTTTTTGTATGAATTATCCTTTTAAATGAATCAATCTGCCGTGAATCAACATATGCATTGTACCTTGTTGTTTTTGGTGATAGGACTCATTTTTTATAGGAGAAATGGCTCCATTTCCAGCAAAGAAATCCAAGAAAAAGAAAAAGGAAAGGAGTAAAACCAAGTGCAAGCCTGACTTCTTGTTGCGCGATGGCTGTAGTGAGACTGCTATCTTCACACAAATGCACCAGAGTAAGAAAAAGGCAAAGAAGAAAAACAAGTTGGAAGATGATGTTCAGCAAGTTAGAAAATCAAAATCCAAAAAACAGCTCAAACTACCTCACACCAAGGATATGGAATCTGTCACCTATATCTCCCCTGATCAGGAGGTAATACATTCAACTGAGACTGTGTGTCATAGAAGTGTGAAAGAGATGGTCAAGGACAGAAGTAAAAAGAGCATCAGCTTTAACTTGCCACCTGAGCAGAGCCAAACTACAAAGGCTAAGGATGAAGACTTTGCCATCGGACAATTGGATAGTTCTGCTATATCCGTCACAAGACAACCTGTATGCTGTGGAAACAAGAGCAATGGCAAACAGCTTGTAGTGGATAGCATCTCGAAATCCCAAGCTGAAGAAATTAATAGCCAAGATCTGTTTATCACACAGAAATCATTCTTGGATCCATATTCAGAATTCTCCAGCAGTGCAAGTAGAAATGAAACCAGAACTGTGACGGAGCAAGCGAACCGTTCGTGTAGGTTGACAACTGAGGCAGCTACTCAAACTGAAAACTTTTTTAGCTTCCCAGAGCTCTCCATTTCTCTCAGGTTTCAGCAGAAGCAGAACACATCCATGTTCACAGAGGAACCAATGGACCTGAGCATGCCCAACCGAGCAAGACAAACACCAAGCTCAATCATCTCAGCCAAGTACCCTACTGAAGATTATGTGAATCTGCCTAAGATATCAGACACATCAAGTGAGGATGGTGATGTGGTGTCTAAGGTCAAAGGTGACTTGTCCCAGCTGAAGGTCATTCAGACTCGCCTGACCGAGTCCTTCTTTTTTAAGGTCAAGGGTGATGACTCACCGAAGCCTATATGTCCCCTGATGAAGCTCAAAAAAAGGCGGAGTCAAAAATAAAGAAATAAGAGCAGTTGTTGCTACTGCTATATTAAATGTGTTTGGACCAAATTTGTAAAGCTAAAAGGTTACAGATTTATGTAGTCCACAATTAGTTTCTTGATGTAACACAATTAGTTGAGTTTTGTGCACATTTAGGACAAAGACACAAAGCATTGTTTTTTTGCAGTTTGTTTAATATATCTGCATTTTACATTGTTTACATAGTTTCACTATTAGAGTTCAACTTCTAAATTATAATTTTACAGTGTACTTTGAATAAGCATAAACACAAAAATGTGTATTTTGTTAACAAGTATTGTTTAGATGACAAATTAAAGTAGTCTATGTTATAAGAAGAAGTGTCTCTACTATTTAAATCCATAATCTAATTGTGTCTAAACAGCTTGATTCCCATCCACTTCCACAAGTGAAAGAAAACATACACAGGAATAGTTACTGGCAACAGCAGACTGTAAAAACATATACTGTTTGTACTTGTGCAGCCTTGTGGGAAATTTTCATCCATGCTTGCGGAGTAAAAAAGTCCAGACAATGATATCAGTGGAATAAGAACAGTCACTGTAGACAGGGAGAAAAACATTGCAGCAGAAAACCAATGGTGATGAACTTCAGGATTCAATTGGTTTTTCAGATGCTTTGGTTTTCTGGATCATTGCGCAGCTTGTCGAATCATGCTATGAATACCATCAAAAATGGGATACACAACTCCAAGCTCTTCGTTTTAGTTCATTGCACTTTTCATTGTACCTGGAATATATCAGTCATATAATATGTATTAGTATAAAAATAAATTATGTTAAGCTGAAAACTACACTTGAAAACATAGTGAGCTGCCTACTTTAGGCATCATACTATGTCTGTATGTGCTGTCTAGTCCGGCAGCTCACCATGTTTTGGACACAGCTTACGAAGTCAAAAGTTTATTTATCAAATGCAAAACAGTATAGCATGCAGCATTAATTACTGGCAATTAAATGTTTCAGTAAGCTCCAGAGAAAGAAAATATTAGATAAAAGTAAAATGTGCATAAATATGCATAGAGAAAATTTGATGTGTACATAATATGAATTGGCAATTATGACCGATCTGTCTGTCTGTGTACCAACTCACAGTACATAACATCAGCATGTTAAATATTTCTAGTGGCTTCGTTATTTTATTTTTGTATGCTTGAATATTATGAAATTATGAACACCTTATACCTCAAGGGTTTTTTTGGACAGTGGACAAACTAGAAACTCAAGAACAGAGACATCAATCCATAAGTCAAGCTCCTCTGTTGATTCTTAACAGAGCTTCTTGTGTTATGGATCAACTTGGGATCGTGTTAACTGGGGATGTGCGCATTAATAATTTTACTTGCTTTTTCAGCAGATACATTCAATGGATTTTACACATCATAAAATTATTTTGGTATCATTATTAACCCGCTTTGTATTTGTGATTTTAACATGGTTTCACAGGGTGTATATGTCAATAGGCCTATACTCTTAAATTACTTTTATTTATATAAAAATATATATATATATAATACCAAAAACATTAGCTTCATAAAGTTGATTTTTACTTTTCACAGAGAAGGTCTGTTGGTCTAGGGGTAGTGTGTTTGCTAACCGTGCATACAGTCCTGGGTTCAACTCCCTTAGAGCACCTGCATTATTTAAACTGTTAAAATAGCATCTTCTACTTTTCAAAGACTCTGTACATGACAGTGATGTTTGACTACTGCCAAAAGATGATCTTTCAGAACAGTGCAATATTTTTGGTGGAGAGCAAGTACAAAGGCCAAATTGACCAATGGGTAGGAATAAATGTTAATCTGAGAAAGCATGAGAATGTCAACAATGATTTTGTTTGTTAAGATCTTAAATCTTAAAATTGTTTGATGATTTAAAAAGCCTGTTAACATTAGAAAATGTAGTTCATTGGTTTAATTACTGAGAAGAAGAAAAAAAACCTTTCTCAGAAAATTCAGTAGATTATACTGCAATTACTGTCTGTTAGATTGTTGCAATTTGTATTGATTTATTTAAAACAATATAATAAATTGTGTCTGTGATTTACAAAAGAAAAATCAATAGACCTGTTAAAAATACATAACAATCAGCAGCAAAGCTTCAAATTTGTCCTGATTGATAGGAATTTGAACCCGAGTCACTATGTTTACTGCCAGTATGACTTATGTCCAATCTATAATTATTCTTTCACTTTGTTATATTTTATGGTCGGAGAAATTTAATCAAAACTATTAGTTCATCAAGCCATTATTCATTGTAAAGACATAAAAGCAATTGAAAGTATATTATTGACACATATCAGCATATGATGCTTTAGTGTTGCAAATAAAATAATTCATCATGCGAATTACTGCTCTGACAAGTGTAATCGCCAGTTACCATTCAAATCAATGTCCCACATTAACATGGGCAACCGTTAAATCGTTCTTAAACTGTCAAATTCATTAGAACAAACATAGATGTAAAAGAAAACTCGGTTTAATAATGATACCAATTTTTTTTTATAATGTGCAAATATCTTTTCTTAAACGCATCTGCTGAAAAGGCAAGTAAACATGTTAACGTGCACGCGCACATCACCAGTTGACCCATAACACCGTCACAGAAGGGCGGCTGGTAATCCATCATCTGTTCACGCTTAAAAAACCAGTGACAAGTCTTCTCAAAACACACTGAGAACATCTAAAAAGGTGTTGTATGATAGATAAAACAAACTTGTTGCACCTGCTGTTGTTGTTGATGACTGCTAACAGTGATCCGGAAGCGCTGAGCACGGCCCGTCAGTAAATATGTCCCTGCAACTTTGCATTATTAGTAAGATGGTTCCGGTGTGACACTAGTTTTCATTTTAAAGTTATGTGGTGTGAGGAATTGTGTGTGTGTGTGTGTGTGTGTATATATACATATATATATGTGCGTGTGTGCTGAATAAACTACTTTTGGGAGGGAACAGCTCATCTCATAATGAATTGATCGCCTGTCCGCTAATCATCAACATGTTTTACGCAAAACAACACTTTAGAATGAGCTATGTGTGGAGTTTACGACGATAAAATTGCTGTTTTATAAGAGAAGACACGGACAATTTTGCGATAGGTAGGAGTCGGTTTACGGCTCTCCCTATTCATTTGTATGATATCTGCAAACGGCGACTTACTGTCGTAACACGCAAGTTGAGCTATGTGTGGACCGTTATGTTCTAGTCTCCCATGGTGCACGTTGTCTCGGTATGTATCAACTAGGCTACTCAAATATAGCGCACATTAATAATAGCATAACATTAGTAATAACACGCACATAACACGTTAGGGATTAATTTAACTATTTAAATGACCATTTTTTTTCTTTTGAAAGGATAGGATATGCAATTTTCATGCGTTAATTGTGGCGCTCTTGCCTATCGCAATGCAAAATATAAAATCAATCTATCAATCTAGTCACTGCAGAAATTGTAAATGACCAGCAGATGTCGCCAGTAAATGATTGTCACACTGAAAATAGTCCATAAACCTTTCAATACAAAAATATTCCCCTTAGAAAATAAAGGGAATCACAGTTTACATAACTGCATAATTAATATCTTGCTCACTGTTTTGGTGTAATTAATAAGGGATTAATAATTTAATTTTATGAAATGGGTACACTACCTACTTTAAAACTTTTTACCCTTGGTTTTACTCATATTTCTACTGTTATGAACTGTTGTTGTTGTTGTTGAGGGACAGTGAAAGCTGCTGAACTCTCAAGCATGTGAAATGAAACAAATTGCTCCAGTACAAATGGAGGACAGACTACTCAGAAAATATTTTAGATCAGTCTGAGACTGACATGGCATTGGGTGAATCGATTGACTCTGCTGTGTGAATTCGCAATACCACTTGCCCTTCTAATATGAAGAAGCATTTGTTTTAATGTCTTGAACCTTAAAGATGCCTTCTGTGCCAAGTTGTCTGACATTAACAAGCATGTGTCAACTCAGAAGCACACTGAAATGTCCAACCCATATAGCCAAGCAAAGCAATCTACATTGCCATTTTCTACAAAGAAAAAAAGAAAAAAAAAAAGAACACTTACTCCTTGAAACAGGCAGAGGCTACAGTGACACTGGCTATTGCAGAGCATTGTTCCATTCTCTTGTGTGACCACATTTGTCAGGCATGTAAGGCTGCTTTTCCTGATTCTAGTGGAGCCAAACATTTTCGGATGCACCGTACCAAGTGTACTGAAATGATCAATGGTGTGTTGGCCCCATATTTTCTTAAAAGACTGGTAGCTGATATTGTTGACAGCCAATACAGCCTCCTCCTTGACAAAAGCATTGATGTAAGGGTCTCAAAGTACCTTGGGATCTTAGGTCAGTATTTTAGTGAGGACAAGGGAAATGTGGTGGCCACTTACCTAGGCCTTGTTGATCTGGAGGGAGGGGATGCCAGATCAATATCCAGAGCAGTTCTAGCTTTTCTTGGGAAGTGTGGCCTCAAGAGGGAGAACCTGCTTGGCACTGGCACAGATAATGTATCTCACTCACTACAATTAGCTGTAAGCTCTGCCTCCAAAATCACACTTCCATGTAGTGTGCAATTCCTTGTTAGAGAAACCCATAATTGGTTCTCTATTTCACCAAAGCGGAGAGAGGCATACAAGGTTGTCTATGATACAATAAACTGCGGGGAGAAGCCTTTGATGATAACTAAGGTCTGTGCCACATGTTGGCTTTCCATAGAGCCTGCCGTGTCCAGAATCCTAGATCAGTGGGATGAGTTAAAATTCCACATTCCATGTACAGTGACCAACGGAACCTCCTGTGCCTCACTTTTTAAAATCTATAATTAGTGAGGTGCAGTCTGCTGTTAAGGCTTTTGAGGGGGCCTTTGGTCCGCCCAAGCTGCTTGACTGTTTATTGAGGCTTATCAAGTCTGTCTGCTGCAGAGTCATCAACCCAATGGCAAAAATGTACATGCTCAAAGAGCTTATAGATGGACAAATCTCTCCCAAGCCATACCTTGGCTACACATATGAGTCCAAGGCAGTACAGCTGAACCTCTCTCCTGAGGAGGATTGTGTGCAAAGGAGATGTGTGAGCTACACCATCACCTTAGCAAATGAACTGAAAGGAAGGCTTCCAAATAATGTGGAGATAATGCAGCACATGTCTTTGTTCAATGTGGGGAAGACACTAAAGCACAACAAGACAAAACTCACAAGATTTCTAGGATATTGCCCAGCCACAATTGACAAAACTATTACCGGTAATCAGTGGAGGCATATTCACCTTCAGAAATGGGAGGAAACAACAAACATCATGGCATTCTGGGCTGAGGTGAAGAAACACAGGTATTCAGCAGGCATAAACCCATATTGAGAATGCTGTTCTGCTGCAGTTTCTGTCGTCTCTCTCCCACACTCAAATGAGTGAGGTAGAGAGTCTGTTCAGTCAAATGGGTGTCATTAAAAAAACGCAGGAATGGTATGTCCCTTCAGACCCTCAGCTCTATTTTATATACTAGATATGGTTTGAGGCTTGGTGGAGATGCATGCTATGAGCACAAACTGCCAGATAAGGTGCTGTGGCTCTTTGGCACTTCAGCTGCCTATTCATTTAAGTCATGTTCTAGGTCTTCCTCTGCACTCAATATCACCCCACAGAAGGAGAGCACTGAGGGTATGGATCTTGAGGATGATGATGAATTATCAGCACCCTCATGGAGTGATGTGGAATCAGAATCACAAACAAGTTTACAGTATTGTTAAATAGCTTTTTTCCCCACATACAATGAATTTGCTTTGGTGTTGTGAGGTAGGCTATAAAACAAATACAAATAAGATAAAAGAAAATTACCACAAAAATGTAGGTACATCTATATTATATTAGAATATAGAATTTGCACGTAGTTTAACTCCATTTGATGACAATTTCAATCTGTTAATCAATACATACATAATGTTGTTCTTTTGAAAATATGCACATAGTTAGTTTGTATGTTTTTATCCTATTGTATACATACCTTTAGTTGCCTATTAAGCTGCCGAAACACTTGCTTTTCACCATTGCAATGCATTCACCAACGGTTGCGATGTCAACATCGTTGTTCAAATATTGATTGCGTACTTTTAAACAATACAAAAAAAAAAAAAAAAAAAAAAAAATCTTTGTATCTGGAGGATTAAAGGGTTTATCCACTAGGGAGCATATTAGGCCTAATCATCGCTTAAAACGGAACATCCTTATGGTTTTTTACCCAGATGGAGGCTCTGCGTTGTGTGAGAGAGAAAAAATAAGACATTCTGTCGCTTCTAACTTTCTCTCTGAGTGATCATTTTACATGTAAATATAGCCGAAAGCACAGCACAGCCATTGTCTTTATCTTATGTTATAAAATCAGGATTTTATCAGTGTAGAGCAGCAGCTTGAAAATCGCTTGGAAGTGTCTGGTTAACATGTAGTCTAAATGGGCGTCGTTTCAGTCACTATTTCATACTTGTTCCTTTGTCTGACAACAGAAACAGAACAAATATGTTAACGAGAACAGCTTTATTGGGAATTCTGCTGTATTAAAATACAGTATGTGAACACAGAGAGTGTAGGAGAATGAAACAAGTGTAAAGGGCTAACACGAGGCAGAAATGAATATGCTAATGAAGGAATTACGTCATCTAGCGACTTTTATCGACTTTTCTTTTTTGTTTTTTTTTAAAGCTTTAGCTACTTTTCATTAAAAGTAGTTGGCAACAGTGGATACGAGTGATAAGGCACTGAGGTTTGGCAATCTGGACTGGTACATCAAAGGGACTGAGGAAAAACAGCAAAACAGGACATTATATCTTCCTTGATTTACATTAGTTGACGTCAAATCGACCAATTCCTTTTAGCTGTGACATCTTTTGTGCTCCACAAAATAAAATAAAAATAATAATAATAAAAAAAAAAATCCAGAATTCTATTTGCGTGCCCCATTTTTTTTCTAATTTAATAAACTCGGAGGGTTTTTTGTTTCTCAGCCTGTGCGATTAAGGTTCAGAAGTGCTCACCCAGCACTTTTCAAAGCTGATTACAAAGCACTTAAAGTGTTTGACAGCTTCTTATGCTCTTAATCATTGTATTACTCTCAGCATTGAAACAATCAGGTGAAAATATCCTTGGATTTATACCTTTGATTAATGGACAGGCCTAGAATTTATGTTGCTAATATTATTCTTCTGATTACTAAAAAATACATGAGTGCAAAGAGATTGTTTTACAATGCCATGATAATATGGTGTGTGGTCCATATACACTTACTGAGAACTTTATTAAGAACACTAAAATAATAAAATTATTCAACGTGTTGTGCATTCTGAGATGATATTCTGCTCAATTGTAAAGAGTGGTTATCTGAGTTACTGTAGCCTTTCTGTCAGCTCAAACCAGTCTGGCCATTCTCTGTTGACCTCTCTCATCAACAAGGCGTTTCTGTCCGGTAAGCTGCCGCTCACCGGATGTTTTTTGTAACATTCTAAGTAAACTCTAGAGACTGTTGTGTGTGAAAATCCTAGAAATATTCAAACTATCCCGTCTGGCACTAACAATCATGCCACAGTCGAAATCACTGAGAACAAAATGTCAGAATCCCCATTCTGATGGTTGATGTGAGCATTAACTGAAGCTCCTGACTCATATCTGCATGATTTTATGCACTGCTGCCACACAATTGGCTGATTAGATTATCGCATGAACAAGTATACAAGTGTACCTAATAAAGTGCTCTGTGAGTGTATATACAGCATAATGCATAAACAACACTGACTTTAAAATTGTGCTACAATTGTCTACTTTTATGTTTTACATACATATCACTATAAACTTTTTACATTAACACTTGATGTCATTGTCCCAAAGGTTTCTTCCTTATCTACTTACAAATGTGTTTTAAGGCACCATTCTTTGTAAAGCTGTTTTAGAACAATATGTATTTAAAAAGAAATAAAATGCAAATGCACAAGTTTACCTCTAATTCAAATTCCTTCCTTACCTCAAGAGGATATGTAAGACTATTTCAAGATGCTAGGAAGCTGTTGAGAATTAGGGACCTTGGGAATGTTAAATAATTATTAAATGATGGTGTTAAAAAAAGCATGCATTTGCTATCAAATAATCAAATTTTATTACAATAAGGTAGACCAAGCACGGCATCTTAGCAACATTGGTTATAAAAAGTGACTGTCTTCTCTTTTTTTAGTTATCCAATCTTTTTTTCCAGATGTCCTTCCTGGTTCAAAAAGTGTAGAAATCTGTGTTTGAGAGGTTTGACAGATTTGGATAGCCAAGTGTGCTGGTAGGATGTCATGTTGCTGACTTGATTAAAAGAATGGTTTTGTCTCATGGGAGAAATTATTTTGTGTGAGCTATATATAAGGTCTTTAATTTCTGTCAGAACTCTCCTTATTTGAACAGAGAAACAGTATGAATAGAGAAAACTGCCTGAATAACTTTTAATACCATAGTATATGCTATTGAGGAATAATAAAATACCAAAAAATGCATTTATTTTTCAGTTTCTTTGGTGTCGCCATTGAAAAATTCAAGAATAACAAGTTAAAAGTATATTTTAAATGTTTTTATAAAGGCTATTTACATATATAAAATATCATTTTTTTTTCAGATTAAATCACAACCTTCATTCACAAACCTAACACGTAAGAAATAAAAAAAAATGAAAATTTCATTTCAATTTCGTGCTACACAGTAGCAAAAAAAAAAACAAAACTAAATATACAAGAGGCCATGCAACCTTTAATCATACAGCACAAGAGCTCTGTTGATATACATTTAAGCATCACACTCTCAACCAACCTCTTTTGGTCAAAATTAAATAAAAATAATCAGTAGGAGATTTTTACATTTGTTCCATGATGTCTCTGAAGTCCATGCCTGACACTTTAAGGTGTCATCATACAGTTTTGTCGTCTGTCTGACAAAACATAAATACATGTGTGACAGGGCGGAGGGCGGGGCCGAGTCATAATTATACACACCTGGTTCTTATCAGGCTAATTAAGCCTCCGAGAGGGATAAAGGCCGATTGCGGACGGTGGTGCGACAAGAGAGAGAGATAGTTTACGGACATGTCCGTCGTGTGTGTGTGTGTGTGTGTGTGTGTGTGTGTGTGTGTGTGTGTGTGTGTGTGTGTGTGTGTGTGTTTGTCTTTTGTTTAAGTTAATCATTAAAATATTGTTTATATCGCCAGGCCGGTTCTCTCCTCCTCCTTTCCATTGAACTGCTTTACAACATGTAAAGGGAGACAGCATATTAGGGTGCTTCTCATTTCTAAAATTGTGCATTGTCCTTTCCTTTCCTTCCTTGCGTCCTTGCTCCATCCTCTTAGAAAATGAGAAAGGAGCAATTTGTAAAATCGAATGACGAGGATGCACAATTTAAAAAATGAGACGCACTCCCAGTACATTTTAAATTTAGTGTTAACTGCACTACGCAAGTCCCTCAAAAAGATACAATGACATTATAGAACTCTGCCAGGCACTACATTTGTAATTGTCCATTTCTGATTGTTGCACTTCTGAAGAGCCAGCTGGTAACCATGTTCCACTTCTGTACTTTCTACCAGCTCCAGGCAATGCTTCGACTTCCTGTTCTGAATCGAGCCTCCCTGGAAGACAAAGGACACATCAAAATGTTAATAGTCACATAATTTGGACTAAAATGTAATTAGATTACAGTAAAAAATTACTTGGTAGTTAGAATTCCCACAACACTGATACATCCATATTTAGAGGGTGCACTGAAAAAAAAACATAATTTCTTTTTTTTTTTTCCTGAAATGCTGAGCCTGTGAACCATCTTATGTTTCTTCTCTTATTTCAATTCAAGCAGGTTTGACTTATGAGAGCATCCAATAATTACATTAAACAAAGTTGCATTTAAAAAAAGCAGGAGGAATTCATCATGTAAATGCCTGTCGCTCCCATAACAAGCTTTTAATTAATGTAATTATCTTTACTATTGACCTTAAATTGTAAGTGCATTAGTTAACTGGCTGTGTGATTGCTTAACCTTTTCCACCCACTGCACAAGTGAGCAATTTATAAACGGTGCCTACCCTTTCTATACCTCTTTTCCTCGGGCTCAAGTTGTTGAATACATTTATGTTTGAATTGATTAATGGTTACGTTAAAGACTGGTTTGTCTCTTCAGAGAACAATATGTGGACAGAACACCATATATTTAAGCAGTGTGACTCTTTCAGTATAACTTTTCAGAGTCATGCAGATTATTAGCTATGTATTATTTTATGGGGGAGAAACAGATCGATATATTTTTTTCTTCCTATAAATCCCCACTTTCACTTTTTTCTTTTGTATTTTGCAATTCGCATTCTTCGTGCATATTGCCACCTGCTGGGCAAGGAGAAGAATATATAGTAAAAAAATAACTTAAATATTGATCTGTTTCTCACCCACACCTATCATATAACCTCTGAGGATATGGATTGAAACACTGGAGTCATATGGATTACTTTTATGCTGACTTTATATGCTTTTTGGATCTTTAAAGTTCTGGCCACCATTCACTTGCATTGTATGGACCTACAGAGCTATTCTATTGAGATATTCTTCAAAAACTCTTTGTTTGAGTTCAACTGTTCAATCCCTTTAATTTAAAATTGCTCTGATTTCATGCATGCATCATGAAACTGGAATCGCCATTAGGGACCAGTGCATTTGCTACAATTAAGTTGACTTCATCATCAGCCTTCTTGAAATATATCCCAGTTTTGCACCAAATGCCCACATATATTTCAATTACAAATGCTACAAGTTCAATTATGCCTTTTTTTCAAGCCTGGCCAAGCAGTATTCTGGATACAGACAGAAAAACAGGCTGTCAACAGATCTTTGAGGACAATACGAGTCGATAAAGACTTTAAGGCATTTCTGATGCTATACTAATCAAAAGCCATTTTACTCTTTTACTGGTTTTGTCATCAATTATTCTTAGCATCTAAAAGGCCACAATTGACGTGGCCCTTTTTCCTCCCACCTGATTCCATTTTAAGCAACTCTTTATTTCTTTATTCCATCAAGCACACCTGAGATATAAAGGCACGTCCCAAGGGCTTTTGTGAGAATTCAAATCATTCATACTGTTATACTGTGCATGATAGTGTGTTTGTTCATCTAATGCGACATCTCTCCCAATTCTGCCTAACATCTCCTTTTGTGTTTCACGAAAGTCAAGTCAAACGGGTTTGAAATGAAATGAGGGTGAGTAAATGATAACATAATCATAATTGTTGGGTAAACTATCCCTATAAATGATGCAGACTGCAGTGAAATATGTAAATTCATCCCTGTTTGAATAGAAATGCATATATTATGTGGCTATGGCTGAAATTAAGATGCATTATATTATCCTGACCGGCACTTGAATTAGGAGAGCATTAAAAGACACACAGCTCACACCTTTGAATTATTAATGCTTGATATCCTGAAAGTGTACAGTTGTATCACTTCACTTGAACATTTCTGAAGTCCTTAAATGACTTCAGAAGAGACAGATTTTGACATTGGCTTCAATTCAGCTAAGGGATGTCAGTGTGTGTGTAGTGGCCCACAATGGGAAGCTCTTTATGACACTTTTGTAAAAAAAATAAACCAGGCTTCACAGACTGGTCACTATCATAAACTCGGAATGTTCCGGGTTAAACGACAGCATTTGTCCAACAAAATGTTAGTACATTTATTTGTATTTTTTAGAAAAAGCAAAATCATTGGTACAGTGAGGCAATTACAATGGAAGTGTATGGGGCCAGTCTAAAAACATTAAAATACACACTTTCAAATGTATAGCCACAAGATTAAAGCCAAAAGTAAACATTATACATACAGTATGTGTAAACATGATTTTAGTCTGATAAAATCCATGATTTACCTGCGTTACAGCACTTTACCAGATTAAAAGGGAATAGCACTGTGATGTCACCGTGACAACAAAGTTGTAATATTGTATATACACTGATGAGGCAAAAATTTATGACTACAGCTGGCATGATTATGAAATTTGACTGATGATTAATTGTCAAACAAATAATTGCGATTAATTGTCTGTTTTAGGGCTATGATGATGAACTGTCTCTTAGGGCTTTCTCGATTAATTGTCATATAAATTGTCACATTTCTAAAGGTGCATGTGTGCATACACCTCAAGAAGAGATTTTTTACATATTCAACTTCAAATATATAAATCAACCACAGAAAGAGAGTAAGTGTGTGTCTCGTCCTCTGTTGCCACTGTGTTAGCCATTACACAATCGTTTAAAGTGAAGCCAGAGCGCTTTGTGTTCACTATCAAAGTTGATATTTGTTTGTTTATATTTTGCTCTTGAGAAGCGATTTACATGCTCTTCCGGACAGGAGCAGCTCTGGTTGATGTCCGTGGTGCGTCTCAGTGATGGTCATAGTTCAACTGAATAACACACAAAAGTGCTGTTGATGGCATTTATATATTTACTTGAATTCCCTTATTTGGTCATTAAAATGCGATTGAAATTTGAAATGCACAATAATCGTGGTTCTCTTAAATATCCATGGTTAGATCAAACAACAGTGATCAGACAATTATTTAATAATCACAATAGGCTTAATAATGACCACTCACAGGTGAAGCGAATAACATTGATCAAGGCCACATGTCAAGGTCTGGGTAGATTAAATGTAAGTGAACAACCAGTTCTCGTAGTCAATATGTTGAATGCAGGAGAAATGGGCAGGAGTTAAGACCTGAGTGACTGACAAGGGTCAGATTGTTATGACCAGACGACTGGGTCAGCGCATCTCTGAAATGGCAAGGCTTGTGGGGTGTTCCCGGTCAGCAGCGGTGAGTACTTACTGACAGTGGTCCGAGGAGGGACAAACAGGTGACAGGACGTTGGGTGTCCAAGGCTCATCAATGTGTTAGGGCAACAAAGGCTACATTTTAGAACATTTTAATGATGGTTACAGGAGCAATGTGTCACAACACACAGTGCATTGCACCCTGCTGCGTATGGGGTTGCGTAGACAGCAGACCAGACAGAGTGCCCACGATGACCCCTGTACACGTCAAAAGCACCTAAAATGGGCACGTGTGTGTTGGAACTGGATCTTGGAGCAGTGGAAGAAAGTCCATTTTATTTTACATCACATGGACAGCCGTGCAAGTGTGCACCAATTTCCTGGGGAAGTGATGGCAACAGGATGCAATGTGGGAAGATGACAAGTTGGTGGAGGGAGTGTGATGCTCTGGGCAATGTTCTGATGTGAAACCCTGGGTCCAGCCATTCATGTGTACGTCAGTTTGACAATGGCCACCTGCCTAAACATCGTTGCGGTCCAGGTATACCCCTTCATGGGAATGGTATTCCCTGATGGCAGTGGCCTCTTTCAGCAGGATAATGCGCCCTGCCATACTGCACACATTGTTTGGGAATAGTTTGAGGAACATGATGAAGAGTTCAAAGTGTTGCCCTGGCCTCCAAATACCCCAGATCTCAATCCGATTAAGCATATGGGATGTGCTGGACCAACAAGTCCAATCCACAGCGGATCCACCTTGCAACTTACAGGAGTTGAAGGATCTACTGCTAATGTCTTGTGCCAGATACCACAGGACACACACCTTCAGGGGTCTTGTAAAGTCCATGCCTGAGTGAGTTGGCACTGTTTTGGTGGCATGCAGAGGACCAACAGCATATTAGGCACCAACAGCATAAGAGATTTTTTTTTCCATCCATCCATCCATCCATCGTCAACCGCTTATCCTGTGTACAGGGTCGCGGGGGAGATTTTTTTTTATTCCACTAAAATAAATGTTAAAATAAATAATCATGTCTTGTTTATGTATTGTGGCTATACTTTGGAAACAGTGTGTATTTAAACTAGGGCTGTTGATTTAGTTCATTGTGATTAATTATATAAAAACCTAACAAATTGAAAAAATAATGCCATTCATGTGCAATTATTAAATCCCCTGAACCGTAATAAGGTATATTCCTCCCAGCTGAGCAACTCCTAGTCTCGGCCTCAAATGACATGTCCATGGACCGCCCACAGTCCGTGTTCTAACTGTCGGATGCATATAGCACACAAAAATGGAAATTCATTATCAATCAACTTAGCGCAAATCTGATTGCCTGGTTCGATGGAACTTCCGCTAGTGGAAGCACGCAGGACTTTATCATCGGTTTGCCTGGAAACGGAGTCATGTTTACAAGGTTATTCGTTGATACAATGAGTGCTTTTGAGGATGAAATTATCATCAGATTTGTCTTTTAAAGACACTCAGAGTTTCGTTTGAGGCATGTAGCAGAAAATAAAGCGGATATTCACAAGCGTAACTACATATTATGCTTTGTTTGGATTTGAGTGCTGAACTTGCATTCTCCACACATTTTCAGCTATATTCTTGTGTGTTTTCTGTGCAGTCGCTCGTGGAGATAGTCATGCCATTATATCAACAATTTCTTTCCCCATGTCGACTTTTATTATGGTATGATATATCTCGGATAACCCAGCACCTAAACAGCACTTAATGACAAAACCAACAGTGACTGATCACTTTACTTGTCACTTAGAGGGCTTTTCCTGTCTTAAGTGGGCGGTTCTTGGCCATTCGAAGCTGCTATAAATCCCAGACATTTTCTGTTTTAGTCAAAGGTCTAGCAGGGACTGCTGACTAGAGTTTTAAATAAATGATGGACGAGTCGAAATAATTTTTTTGTATGCCATAATTCATCTATAATATTATCACTGTACAAAGTACTAAGCAGACCAGCATTTCTTTAAATGTTTAATTTGTTAAAGCAACATAGATTGTGTTTATAATGCCAAAATGAGTACGGATAGTACAAGTTGTACTGTTTACATATAAATGTAATCATTTCCTGAAACAACATGTATACCTGAGTAAACAGCCAGGAGGGCTTCATGTGCTTGTTGCTGGCATAGCTGCATTCAAGCAGTCGCGGCCGGCCGTTCACGTCCACCAGGCACTTGTTGTCATCATCATCAATGGTTGGACTCAATCCTCCAATATGCAACTGCTGAGTGCTGGTGTAGTACACATTCTGAAATAACAAGAAGGCAAGACACTGTTAAAGGTATAGGTCACCCAAACTGAGGCTAACATTCTGCTTAACATCTCCTTGTGTGCTAAAAATTACAATGAAGAAAATAAGTCATTCTTTTTGGTTGTTCCATGCTTTAGAACAATACAAAGGTGAGTAAATGATGACATAACAAAAACAAGATTGTTTTTTTTATAGCCATAATATATCTTTTATCATTTGATCCATTCACTTATCTAATATCATGATAGATTGCTTTTAGGTTGTCTGAGAGTCTTTCAGACAGCATGTGTATTATTCAGCTTTGCATTAAACAGCCAATAAAATGAATTATTTATGTAAGGGAATTGTACCTTGCCTCTGAAATCTGAAAGACATTTGGCTCAGTTCCAAATCCCTGTGTTAATGACTCCTAGTGTTGCATCTTAATTGGCTAAACAGGGAGGAATAACTTCTTATCAAACGACTCTCATTTGTTAATTTCTTACCCAACACCCAACCTGGGCAGCATGCCAATTTATACACACTACACATTTAAATTATGTATATTGCAGGTGATGGGAAAGTACATACTTTGTAGTAAGACAGTATGCCAGCATTTGGGCATACTTCAAAGTAAAAAAATAGAGTCTTGATCCCACAGATCCCTTTGCTGCTTTCACTCAAATGTTAGCATCTAGCAATATTCATTACCTTAAAATTGCAGCTGTCAATCAATTAAAAAATGAAAGCAAATAATTATATGTAGATTAACCAAATTAACAGCTAATAATCATATATTATAAGACAGTTGCTGTGAAAAGCCCATATTTAAGACACTGTGTCAAGTTAAATACAGTTCAACTTTAAAAAAGCAAGTGTGAGCTCCAGTTTTCAGGTGAAATGTCCACAGAATGGCAGCAAAATGAGTTGCATTTTTAGTTGTAAATGATATAATACAGTCAACAGGAATGCATATTTTATTGTCTCTACTTCCTAACCAAAAGCCTAAACCTAACCGTCAGTGGAATAACAATTTAAGTTTAGAGCGAAAATGCAACCTCCAAATCGCACTTAAATTTGTTTATGTACACGTAATTACTTCCTGGTTTCCATGGGACCAGAACCCATGTCTCCAAACGCTCTCAGTAGTGTTCATGTCTGAATTGATTAAAAATGTCTGATGGGGAAATTCGGCTTTCAGAAGCAACATGTCAATCATTTAAGTAAATTCCCTGATATTCAACATGTACTTTGAATCACTACACATTTTTAATGTACTCTGAATCAATGCATATGATTCGATACTCTGATCATTTAATCCCTCGGCTTACTGAAAAACAAGCCCTTTCTGAGAGAATTTGTTCAATGCATCTTTTTTTCTCAGGACCTTTACTTTTAAAGTTTTTGCTTGGAAAAGCTCTCACAGTAATATTGATTACATTTATTACAGCTGTTTTTTCCAATTACTTACTGATGGCTCTTCAATCAGATCTCTGAATGCATTACTCGGATTGATTCTCCTGTCAAATACATTGATTACATTTCCTATATATGATTTAGTACAGTTTTCGCAATCAAAGGTTTGGTTGTTGTTCTAGGGAAAAAAAACGTGATAACAGTTTGGCAAGTCGCTTTCCTGTTTGGGTCAAATCAATTCTGATCTCTTGGTGTCTCTCGAGGATGAAAAAAAGTTCTTAAACCAGCCTAAGCTGGTTTGTTGGTCCTTGACGGTTTAAGCTGGTCTAGCTGCTCCCCCAGCCTTGCCAGGTGGAGGGAGACGAAGCACGCATTAGTGTCTGCCAGCTGGAAGTTGTTCATCATTTGACCAGCGGGACTACCTGCACAGGTAATGTTCCAGCAACTGGAAAAAAGGATCTAACGGTGCGGGCTCTTGTGATGTCTTCAAGTGGCCAATGAGCTGCTTCTTTTACTGAAGAACTGACAAGAGGTCAATCTGATCTGAATGCTTTCATGGCTGCATATCATCACAAAAAGTAATTGTAATCCATAGTGATTCTGTCGCCAAGCATTTTTCCATGCTAAAACAACTAATGAGAAAGTGGATGTACAACAGTCTTTTTATTTTGAACGTATCATCTTCATTCACTAAAAGATGCATATGGACATCCGTGTTCTACGGCAAGCCTCGAGGGAATAAATACACAATTACACACTTTCACAAGGTATGAATCGCTTCCCAATTCACTCTTTTACACTTGATTATGCTCACGTACTACTCCTGTAGTTATTTCGGCGAGCTCCAGGTGACAGGGAATCAGAGAGAGAGTGTTGCGGTGAGTCGGTATGTTTGTTATTCCTCCACCATTCTTAAAGTGTAACTGTGTCATACCTCCAACTGAAGGAGCAAAACAATTGGCAAGTGTGACATCCTCAGTCAAAATCTAGTTATTTTGGGTCTGCTAGTGTGGTGCCTGCTTATGATGTTGTAAAGGGATTCATGGAAAGGAGGTGGCGAGAACCGTATTGGCAATATAAATAATATTTTAATAAGAAACTTAAACAAAAAGACAAAACACACACACAGGTGACGTATAGCTGTCCGTTAATCTCTCTCTCTCTGTCGCACTGCTGTCTTTGGTCAGCCTTTATCCCTCTCGAGGGCTAATTAGCCCGATTAGGGGCCGGGTGTGCGTAATCACAGCCCGGCACCGCCCTCCGCCCTGCCACAGATGCCTCAAGCTATTTTCTCTAAAAACGAAGCAGGTCCCACTATAAAAGGAACTACTCACATTGACTTTGGAATGGCACAAATGCAAACAGCTCAAACTTTTGCGAGGCACCTTGAAATGAAAACTTCTCTATGAACACAAAGGCTTAACAGTCAGGAGATGTATCTCTGCGGACACATAAAACAACTAAACATTCATTCACAATGGAAACAATGCTTGTCCTTCGGGAACCTTTGATGAGCAATGGAGCTTTAGGAGAATGAATGGGGGTTTAAAATGGGACAGAGAATAATATAAAAGAGCGGGGGAAATAATGATTCAACTCGCAATGGACTCATTTAGCACTGTTCCTCTATTTCAAATTGAGGAAAAGGCTGCTTTTCACTGCTTGGGAGATTTATGGCTATTGTATCAGAACAATGTTACTTTTACTGAATAAAAGGGAGATACATGCTGAAAGAAAGAGTGAGTGTGTATATGCTCCCATTTCAAACATGCTCAAATCCCCAAGCAACCACTTCAGTGCTAATATGCTCAACTGATGTATTATCAAACACTCCACTTAGTATAGAACAAATCCAGCATAACAAGAGGTAGTAAAAGGCTCATACTCTGCACATACCATCCCATACAGGAATCTAATATATGGCATAATGGATATACATATACAGTACATACGATCACTGAGCAATTTAGGAACACCTGTACACCAACTTATTCATGCTATTATCTAATCAGCAAATCATGTGGCAGCAGTACAATGCATAAATCATGCAGATACGGGTAAGGAGCTTCAGTAAATGTTTACATCAAACATCAGAATGGGGATAAAATTTGATCTCAGCGATTTCTATTGTGGCATAATTGTTGATGCCAGACAGGCTTGTTTGAGTATTTTTAGTAACTGCTGATCTCCTGGGATTTTCACACACAACAGTCTCTAGAGTTTACTCAGAATGGTGCAAAAAACTAAAAACATCCAGTGAGTGGCAGCTCCGTGGACAGAAACATCTTGTTGATGAGAGAGTTCAAGGGAGATGTCAAGGGAGAATGGCAAAACTGGTTTGAGTTGACAAAGGCAAATAACCACTCTGTAGTAGGCATAATATTATCTCAGAATGCACAACACGTCAAACATTGAGGTGAATGGGCTACAACAGCAGAAGACCACATCTGGCACTTTATTAGGACCAAAGTGTTCCTAATAAAGTGTTCAGTGAGTGTATATATAATATACATATATAAATACAGGTCATGCATAGTTTTAACTGATATAAACAAAAGTTGCAATAAAACTTTATTTTTGCAAAGTTGCAAAGAAGTTGCAATATATATGCGTATATTTCAAAATACTACAAAATTTTATATTTTACAAAATATTTAACATATCATTTCCCAAATCATAGTGGAATCTGAATGTGTACATATATGCCCAAAAACATGAACTATCATTTTATATGTACAGTATATGTTCATATTGTCACACCTCCATCAGACTCTCCAAATCCTTCAGTGTTCCACTCCTCTTCTCCCTACTTCTAATTTGCCACACCAGCACACAATCAGCTCACTCATTTAGGACTGCTTATATAAGTCACCTTCACTTCAGTTCACTGTCAAGTCTCACTAAGGACTATAGTTTGAATACACTACTCCCAATCAGTGTAAATGTGTTGAAGTTTATAGAACTTATTCTCTGCCTGATTCTTCCTCCTAAGTTCTGTGAACAATATTACCTGGATACTCACATTGCTGATCCTTCATCTTAATGAGAAGTCTACTTACCTTTACTTACCTGTGTCATCACATCTGTGTTTTGATCTCACCATGCATTTCCTGTAAACCTTTGTGTTCTCATTAAACAATCTTGCACCTGATCCCAAAAAACTAAACTTGTGTGGATTGAATCCGTAACACATATATAGCCATACATCTCATTTTGGTAACACTTTATAATAATGGTCCGTCATTATTAGGTAACTTTGCAGGAATTAATATTATTAGTTAATAGTAGTAACTATTAATGTAGTACTAATAATTTATTCCTGCAAAGTTACCTATTAATGACGGACCATTATTATAAAGTGTTACCCACATTTCTGTATAAGATAGAACGGATTCTAGAAAGTTTTGAATCAGCAAGAACAGAGTTAACTGGAAACATCATAATGTGCTGCTTGGCACCATTGTGTCATTTCCAATAAGACAGGTGCAGACACACATGAATACGAATTCAGTAGGTGTGAGAGACCCAACTAAGTAGTTAAAATCATGCTGAAATGGCTATTCTCTCTCTCCCTCCCTTTCTAATTTATATATCATTGACATATAGTCACATTCTACAATTCTTCCTCATTTAAATGAAGCCCCTGTAGTGGCAAAACAACCCTCCCAGGCTGTGTTCTAAGTCATTGCACATTATTGAGATTCATTACACAGAAGCCTTGGAATCAGTCTAACTCTGAAATCCCCTGAAGTGAATGAAGCTATATGGGTAAAAAACTCCCTATTTTTGAAGCATTTCTCAGTGTATTGTTTGTTGTGGATCCCAGGGGTGTAATAAATTCAGCATAAGAAGGGAGATTGCCTCGAGAATAATTTAAATTTTGGGTTTCAGCAAAAAATAATGAAGATGTTTTATGCAATACAATGACAGTATATCATTGTGAAAGAATGAGATCAATTGTGAAGGGAAAATGGAAGAAATCAAGCCAAGCATATACAGAGAGATGCAGTAGCAAAATCTTCATAAAAGATTAACCTTCATAAAAGTGTTGGCATTTCAACTCATTGTAAATTTTCTGCATAAATTAAACAACTGTAGTGTGCTTAGGCTTTGTACTTTAAACAGGAGTAATATATTTTTATTCTTAGGGTAAAAATCAATGTTGACGTCAGAGCTGTGGTCTTGCAGTTAGCAAACATGCTCTGACACAGTTGCTTATACAGTACCAGGTCCAAAATGAATTTGATAAATCAAATCAGATTCGGAGGTAGTCAGAAATGCATTTGTAGTGTAAAAGCTAATGCATCCCAGACAACAACAAAAGGCCAGCTACTCACCTAGCAATCAACCATTGTGCTAAAACCATCACAAGGAAAATCAACATGTTGCTTCCGGAAGTTCCTATTCTGCCATATGACTGACAAGTCCCATCCACCGTGAGATATTTTTGCATCAATTAAAATGTGATCACCTTTCCCATTAGCACTACTTATAGCGTGCTACACGAGCAACCTCCGAGACACAGGTTCTGGTCCCGTGGGAACCAGGAAGTAATTGTGATCACATAAACAATGGTAAGAGCGATATAGATGTTCCATTTGTACTCTAAAATTAAATTTTTACTCCACTGACAGTTAGGTTTAGGGATGGGTATTGGGTTAGGGAGTAAACTTAGTAAAAAAGACATTCCCGTTGAAAGTATTACATCATTTACAACAACAAATACAACTAGCTTTTTGCACCACTCTGTGAACATTTCATACATGTGGTCATGAAAATGCATTCAACGACTATTCCTGTTTCTGCCACTGGGGGCAGACCAATTTCAGCAGCAAAACATTCAATCTACTGCCAACAAATTGACAGGGTGATCAGTCTGGCTAAAACAAGAATTAAAACTTTGCCAGATAGGTGTGGCTTTCAACGAAACAAACAAATAAGACTGCACAGAGTATTTTCTGCATGTCTAACATCAATGCGGTAACAGATCACGCGTAGAACGCATATTCGAACTGGTTGATTTAATACAAGTCATTTTTACCCCTAGTATTGACACAAGTATGTCTCGCCTGAAAACTTGTGACTTGATCACCTGAGACAGATGTTAATACCAGGTATAAACAGGTTATATATTGCATAGGGTGATGCAAGTTCAAATTTAGCTAGCAACATTTCCTGATTCTTTTACCTAAGCTTTTACTCATTGTTTTTTGTCCTCTCTACTGTAACTATAAATAAAAGTGGCAAGTCAAAAGGCAAAACAAGGAGAAACACCTAAAGACAGAGTAGACTCTCCTGAGAGACATGATGGAGCCAGATGTGAGCACTTATGAGTTACAAATGAGTTATACACACTCTGATGCATGATAATGGATGAAAGCAGGAAGGTATAGATGACTGGGCACAAACCTGAGGCGTCAACCCGTGGCAGATGTATAGGATGGGAATGTTGTCTGAGTCAGGTCCTTGATCAACACACAGATCTGGCCTCAGGCTGTTTCTCAGCTATACAACACAAATGAGAAATCACAAATATCAGGCCTATTTCATGCTGCAAAAAACATAGAGCAGAAGACGGATTAAGAATGCGTAAACCATCTCTTTCTCTCTGTCTGCTAATGGCCAATATGTTTGAAAATGCCCTGGAGCTCAGTTTTACTTTGTCTCCATAATAGAGCAGTTTAATACACGATTCCACAAAATAATGAAAATTAGCAAAATCGCTCTGTTGGCATTGGATTATGATTAATTAAGAAACGGCTGATTTTAATATATCGGGCCCTGAGTAAGAAAAATATTATTTATATTTATAATGTTATCAAAAACTATTTCATCTTGTGCCATACTCTTGTAAAGGAGCTCTCATGCTGCCTACAAATTAATTTCACACTCAACAATATAAATACAACATACAGAAATACATTCATATACGTTAGACATAATATTCAAAACCACGTTTTTTGCCATTACATTTTACCAACTGGTCCCAAGGGGATATTTAATTGGATGTATGCAGTCAGTTCCCCTCTAATTCACACAAGTGTACTAGCAGAGTAACATCAGGTGTAGTATGTAATTAACTATGGACATGTTCCACTAAGTTTGAAACCAAAAGAGTCCAAATACTTATTTTCTTGATTTCAAACAAAATATCTACTATTTTACAAGTTAAAAACCAAACAAACATTTTCCCAGTAATATTTGTTTGTTTATTTGTTTGTTTATTAGTTTATTTGACAGGGACAATGTACATTAATTAGCATTACTGCAAATGCACCAGAATTAGCCAAAAGGCTATTTTTCATCCGTTGTCCCTGGACAGATCGTAATATTGTCTACCTTAAAAAGAAAACAGCTTTAAAACATTACAAGGAAAATACAAAATATAAAAACTATAAAACAATATAACTCGTTAAATCCTTTAAATTAATACAGTGTACAAATTCACTATATTTTCAACATTAGGTTAAAATTAAATATAATAATGTTGAACACAGTTACCCAACAGGGACACAGATGACAGTACGATCGGGTAGAGGGAAATTGTAGCCTATATACTTATTAGTGTTGACATGACTGGTGTAATATGAACCAGTTTTTTAGTTGCTTTTTAAACAAAGTGTATGTAGTGAGTTCTCTAATATTCTGTGGAACAGAATTCCAATTCTGTGCTGCTGAGACTGAAAAAGCATGCTGGCTGAATGCAGTTTTCCGCAAAGGAACAACACAGTCTCCTCGGGCTGTGCTTGAAACATGTCCTTGTATTATCTTTTTTTGCATTATACAACAAAATATCAAACCAAGTGACATTTATTACAAACACATTCATATATTTTTAGTGTACAAATGCCATTCCTTTTTTAGTTAGACATAGTTTGTACTCACTACACCATAGGCGATTGTATCGGTGTAGGTTCTCATCTCAGAATAAATATTCTTCAGGAACCAGCTAAAGGGCTTGCACTGGAGCCTCTGTCTGAGAGCTTTTCTCTCTGTGATATCGCCAATATCGATCCCCGAGTTCTGCACACACAAACCCCCATACACATGTACACATGAGCACAAAGGAATTCATATTTAGAGTGTAGGATCAAATGGTAGGTTAAAGCATGCTCTTCTGTGTCAATGTAAATCTATCTCAGTAATTCAGAAGTTTAGGGTCAGGCTCTCACATGCTCTGTGAATTAAAGTAAAGTGATACTATATATATGCAGCAGTAAAAATGGCATTTCAATGCATCTCTGTAACAGCTCACAAGTGAGAGCTCATAAAATGATGACTAGATTACACAAGTCTGAGACATTATCACTTTTCAACCCCTAACATAAATCACAGTAATTTACAGCATTGAGAGGCTTATTAGTTTTACCTTTACATAGGCAACAGCAGTACAATAGATGACACCAATACCCAATAAGTAATTACATTTATTCATGATAAAAACTAACATTATAAAAAAAAACAAAAATCATTATTTAACTGTGAGATTTAGTTAATTAACCCAATGTTAGGCTTTATATGACTGCCAAGCAATTCAGCACATCAATATTGAATTTATGTTATGTGCAGTCCAAGTTGGAGTCAAGACCAGATCATCCAAGACTCAAACCAATACCAGACCCTCTAAGACCCAGAGCAAGAATAAACCATTCGAAGCCCAAACCCAGACCAAGAATAAACCATTTGAAGCCCAAACCGATACCAGACCCTCTAAGACCCAGACCAAAATGAAAAATTCGAAGCCCAAACCTAGATCAATCAAGACTCTCTAAGACCCAGACCAAGAATAAATCATTCGAAGCCCAAATGCAGACCAATACCAGACTCTCTAAGACCCAGACCAAAATGAATCATTCAAAGCCCAGACCCAAACCAATATCAGATAAAAAAAATAAAGCATTTCAAACCCAGATCCAGACCATTAACAGACCCTTTAAGACCCAGACCAAGAATAAACCATTTGAAGCCCAAACCAATACCAGACCCTCTAAGTCCCAGACCAAAACGAAAAATTAGAAGCCCAAACCTAGACCAATACAAGACTCTCTAAGACCCAGACCAAGAATAAATCATTCGAAGCCAAAATGCAGACCAATACCAGACTCTCTAAGACCCAGACCAAAATGAATCATTCAAAGCCCAGACGCAAACCAATATCAGATAAAAAAAATAAAGCATTTCAAACCCAGATCCAGACCATTAACAGACCCTTTAAGACCCAGATCAAGAATAAACCATTCGAAGCCCAAACCCAGACTGATACCAGACCATCTAAGTCCCATACCAAGAATTAACCCTTTAAAACCCAGATCTAGACCAATATCAAACCAATAATAAACCCTTCGAAGCCCAGATCCAGAAAAATAAAAAAACCCCTTAGAACCAGACTGAGAATAAATTATTCAAAGCCCAGACCAATACCAGACCCTCTAAGGCCCCGGCCAAGAACAAACCATTCACAGCCCAGACCAATATCATACCAAGAACAAACCCTTCAAAGCCCTGATTCAGACAAATAATAGGCCCTTTAAGACCCAGACCAATACCACACCCCCTAAGAGTGAAAACAAACAATAAATTATTCAAAGCCCAGACCAATACCAGACACTCTAAGATCCAGACCAAGAATAAACAATTAAAAGCCCATACCCAGACCAATATCATAACAAGAATAAACCCTTCGAAGCCCAGATTCAGACAAATACCAGACCCTCTAAAACCCAGACCAAAAATAACCTTTTTGAAGCCCAGATCCAGACCAATACCAGACCCTCTAATACCCAGAACAAGAATAAACCATTCAAAGCCTAGATTCAGACCAATACCAAACCCTTTTAGACCCAGACCAAGAATAAACAATTTAAAGCCCAGATCCATACCAATACCACTTCCTTTAAGACCCAGACCAGGAATAAACTCTTCGAAGCTCAGATCCATACCAATACCACTTCCTTTAAGACCCAGACCAAGAATGCACACCTTTGGTCCAGATCTAGGACCTAACCCCAAGACCCAGAATAAGACCTGTTGGACCAAGAACAATGTTCACAAATCAAGACTCCAACTCACATTCACAGATGTGCATTTGATATATATTTTACACTTTGTATCTTTTCAATCATCGATCATACTAGAACCTATTCCTCGATTCTTGAAGTGTTATTTGGTGCTACAATGGCTCCCTTTAGTTTACCTGCGAATAAATAATACGTTTTCTACCTGTTGTGGAACATTCCAGGCCATGTAAACGTGGCCCTTGAACTCGTCCATCCACACCTCCGCCACTCTCAATGCGTTCCTACGCACATGAGATGTTAGATCTTCTGTGTAGGGCTTGTGGGCACGCTCGATATGAGCTATTCTGGAGCAGGGCATGACTTCCACACTTCCTCCACACAGCCATACCTTATCATACACAAAAAAGTTTAAATCCCACAAGTTTATTTAAAATGATTAATCATCTAATAACAAGGCTAAACCCATTTAGTTCTCAATGTTCTTTAAAATCCATTACGTATTCTACAAAAAAATAAATAAATCATATCCCAACAGTGCTTGTTATTTATTGGAAAGCATGTGAGTTTATTTAGCAGAATAAACCAAATTAATGCAAAAAACACACAAAACAAACTACATGGGAAAAAAGCAAGGACATGCTCCAAGAGTTTTGGACATGCTCTACAAAGCACAAAAATTATGTGTAGAAAAACAAGTGAAAACCTACAATTCAAATCAAGGACACTACAGTTTTGGTTAAAAACACCCATTGTGCTTTTAGAAAAACTGCTGTTCATTTACAAAACAACATAGAGGCATTTTACTGCACGCCCAAGCAGGATGCCAAAATAACATGATTGGAAGCTTGAACAGACCATTTAATTTTCTATAATTCAACATAATTCTCCGACACACTGCTGACATTATGAGCAATTAAACAGCACAGTCACTGCCTGGTGTGTCAGTAAAGATGCAAGAGGATCAGAAATGCATCTGTTTGCTTGCAGTGCTTTAATGTATTACATGTTTATTCAATGATTTACCCCGAATTAGTGCATTTTTGCACCTTAAAATGAAGCGTGGAAACATTTCTCTGTGTTTGTGTGGGTGGGTGGGTGTGTGAGTGATTCCCTTGCTTTCTTACTCCTACTGCACTCCTGCAGAGCTTTTAAAGAAGAGTTATCTCTCTCATACGGGATCAGCTTTGTACATTTCTCTAGTAAATCTTCACTTTGGGATTAAATAGAACAAATGCCAGCATGGTGCACTTCATTCAAACATTCACACCCAACCCAAAAACACTTTTATTTAGACCTTGTTTGGTGAAATATGAAATTAAACATTTGGTATCGTCATTTTTCAGAGTCATTTTAGTGCAACACTGCCTTCAATGAATTTAAATACATCCAATTAGCATCAATGGATAGTTGGTATATGGACTTTCTATGAAACCTGCTTTTTCTAGTAAAGATTTTAAAGATTTTAGTCATCCTAGCAGACAAATCATTTGTTAATAGATTGCCTGTGCCATTTCAAGAAAAATGAATACATTTTAATATGTTGGAATATAATTATGCTTACAGAAAGGTAACAGGGCGGACAGTAATAGGATTCACTGTTTAATTTAACATACAGAGTCATGAAACTAGAAGGTGTTTCTTAGAAATAGAATTTAATGCTGATATTTCAACAAATATCCACTTTAAAACAATCTGTGGTTTAATATACAAAATCATGGTAACAGGGTTGACATTTTAAGATCGCCCTCTACTAACAAACATAACATGAAAGACTTGTTGGCCAGGATTCAACAGAAAGTGGACAGATGTGTGTTGCTCCTATTTATCTGTAGCATTATGCATTTGCATAATCATTAAAAACAATCCCAATGATCCATGACTGAGCTGTCTGTTCTCCTGAAGCAGTCAAAATCATCTCACACATTTGCATACAATACCTGCTGCAGACAGAGATATTCACACGGCTTTGATCCGCAGACCTAAATTGTAATCTGTTGCACTGAGACAAATTCGGCAAGCATGAAATGTGAATCAAACTTGCATTATACTGTCTGCGAGCCATTTAAGATTTGGTCTCTTTACAAAACATATACCACCAAAAGTGATCTAAAATATCCCAAGTACAATGTAGCTGTGTGAATACGATTTATATTGCTCTTACAGTCTGTTTACTGTGGAAAAAAAAACCTCTGGAAAGCTTGTACACGAACATTAAAATCAGATATCTTTTTAGGCTTTTTGCCCATAAATATAAAATGAGCAAAGTCGAGAATTCAACCTACCAGCTGCGCATTACCTGCTGTGCCGAATAAACTCCAGAATAACAGAAAAATTATGAAATAAAGAAATATGATCAATACAAGCACTCTAGGGAAGGTTTATAAAGGCACAAATATATATCTTAATATTTTTCAGCCTTTTGATTATATTTAATATACAACTTGATATTTAAGTATTTGCAGTTGGCATAAAATGCTTTAAAATATGTTTTTCAGTCAAAGAAGTTCAACCAAACAGCCCCTGTAGCCAATAATATTCAATATAATAATACAAAATCTGAATATTTCTCTTTATGCTCTCATAAGCAAGTCGAGAGACAAGGAGGGATCGTAAGGAGATATTGTGTTTAGGAAACTTAAATGGCCAAATAACAAGCACATCGCCAGCAAAATCATTGCAAATATATTATGAATATTTTATATATTGCCCAACCTTATAGCACACCTGTTGTGATTTATGCTTACACTTTAACTCTGTCAATATTACAAGTAACATTTTCTTGTTGAATATTTGGTATCGCACGTCTATAATATTGCATGAAATTCACTACCATTTGAACATTGTGTACCATTTTGAGTTTCCAGTATAATTCAACTACACTCACCTAAAGGATTATTAGGAACACCATACTAATACTGTGTTTGACCCCCTTTCGCCTTCAGAACTGCCTTAATTCTACGTGGCATTGATTCAACAAGGTGCTGAAAGCATTCTTTAGAAATGTTGGCCCATATTGATAGGATAGCATCTTGCAGTTGATGGAGATTTGTGGGATGCACATCCAGGGCACGAAGCTCCCGTTCCACCACATCCCAAAGATGCTCTATTGGGTTGAGATCTGGTGACTGTGGGGGCCATTTTAGTACAGTGAACTCATTGTCATGTTCAAGAAACCAATTTGAAATGATTCGAGCTTTGTGACATGGTGCATTATCCTGCTGGAAGTAGCCATCAGAGGATGGGTACATGGTGGCCATAAAGGGATGGACATGGTCAGAAACAATGCTCAGGTAGGCCGTGGCATTTAAACAATGCCCAATTGGCACTAAGGGGCCTAAAGTGTGCCAAGAAAACATCCCCCACACCATTACACCACCACCACCAGCCTGCACAGTGGTACCAAGGCATGATGGATCCATGTTCTCATTCTGTTTACGCCAAATTCTGACTCTACCATCTGAATGTCTCAACAGAAATCGAGACTCATCAGACCAGGCAACATTTTTCCAGTCTTCAACTGTCCAATTTTGGTGAGCTCTTGCAAATTGTAGCCTCTTTTTCCTATTTGTAGTGGAGATGAGTGGTACCCGGTGGGGTCTTCTGCTGTTGTAGCCCATCCGCCTCAAGGTTGTGCGTGTTGTGGCTTCACAAATGCTTTGCTGCATACCTCGGTTGTAACGAGTGGTTATTTCAGGCAAAGTTGCTCTTCTATCAGCTTGAATCAGTCGGCCCATTCTCCTCTGACCTCTAGCATCAACAAGGCATTTTCGCCCACAGGACTGCCGCATACTGGATGTTTTTCCTTTTCACACCATTCTTTGTAAACCCTAGAAATGGTTGTGCGTGAAAATCCCAGTAACTGAGCAGATTGTGAAATACTCAGACCGGCCCGTCTGGCACCAACAACCATGCCACGCTCAAAATTGCTTAAATCACCTTTCTTTCCCATTCTGACATTCAGTTTGGAGTTCAGGAGATTGTCTTGACCAGGACCACACCCCTAAATGCATTGAAGCAACTGCCATGTGATTGGTTGATTAGATAATTGCATTAATGAGAAATTGAACAGGTGTTCCTAATAATCCTTTAGGTGAGTGTATATATTAATTAACAACTAGTTAGAATGTCTCCTAAGGGTCCTAATTGACAGGGTCATTACTCCCTACCTGGAAACATGTTTACATTCTGTGGCAATAGATCGTAAATAAAGCCTTGCTGACATCTGACATGATCAACAAAGGTTTTTATTTTCCATCATTGATAAATAGAGCCCTTTAGCGAGAGCTAAGAATAGAAGAGCACCGAATCAGTGGCCTTTCAGCTTGCCTGGCATTATTACAGAAAACTGTTTATCATGATAGCTGTGTTAGATACCATCTCTAATACACCATGGGACACCATGGGACAAACATATGTGTACACCCAAACAACACACCCATATGGGCTTGATGATCATTTCATTTAAATACTACTGATATTAAAAGGGAACTGGTCCTTTCAGAGCTGCAATGACTCTTCTGGGAAGGCTTACTAGATGTTGGAGCATCAGTAGGCCAGGCACTGATTTTTGGGTGATGGGTCTGGTTTATAGGCACCATCCTAGAGATGGAACCTCTTATATGAACTATTTGGAAGGCTCTGCAATCCACACATGCAATGGCAAACAAATTGCGCTATGCACAAGAGACTCAACTCAAAAGTTTAAACAGAGTTTGAGGTAGCATGTTGCTAAGCTAATGATCAACCTGTCAGGCACAAAGTGTGACATTTCTGAAATCATCATGATGTCCTAAGCAGTAGAAAAAAAAATCAAGCACATAAAAAAATATTGGATAAAATAGTCTATTTGTAATTAGATTAGATGAAAATTATTTGGTATTGAAAGAACTATATTTATCATTGCCATTGCTCTCATTTCTCTCAGACCTCCAAAAACATGCTCTTCAAAGATAAAAAAAAACTTTTCAATTTGTTGTCTCCATTTTTTGGGGAATTTCTTACATAAAACACTGAGGAATTGCAACATTTGCGTGATGTTGCATTTTGAGATTTTGAGACAAAAATAAGCTCAAATGATGAGCGTATTGTTTTAGGTTGTGGGGAGACAGCTGTCTGAACAGATGTTGAGAGCCATTATCCCCACACAGTGCTAAATTCCCTTGCACACATCCCTGGCACTTCCGGAGACATTTCTATTTTCTCTCTCTTCATTGAAGCCTTCAGCGATGCAACCAGAAAAGAAATCACAATAGTTGGCCATGTGTATGGTGGGGGGTTTGATCTACTTGGTATTGTAAAGGTGCACCCCTCATAAACTGATTGCAGCTTTACAAGGCCAAATCACAGTGAGAGTGTATGTGGGCATGCTGGCGATTTCCAAACTGCATTTTGTTTGCCCTTAAAGGGCACTTCGGAAAGGGGCTGCCACTCGAAGAGTAGTTCCAAACAAAAGTATGAATATGTATCTTTTCAAAAAGAACCCTTCCACAAGACTGTTAGAGAAGGGTACATTCATACAGTAATGCCATGTTCCCATCAGAGTACCCACTTCAAGTGCTCTGCCCTTTGAAGTAAGTGGGTATAGGAATGATCACTTTCGATTGGAATTTGCCCAGTGTGTGAGTGTGTGTGTGTGTTCTCTGTGGCGAGCTACATTCACAGCCTGGTCTTTGATTCTTGCTGTGGAGGCTAATTATAGAGCTATCAAGTCTGACAGAGGTCTTGACGGGCCCAGCACATGTGTAATATTCAGAAGTTAGGACCCCACCTGTTTGAAGCAAGATGCTTGTTTGGCAGGTTATCATTAGTCAGACTTAAGTGTGCTCTCCTATAACTGTGTGTGAGATAAAAATCAGTTGTGCCATTCAGAAGTGAATTGAGAATGCCTTGCAGATTCCAGTCCAATTCCTGTATTTTAATTGAATTTGAGGTAGTAAACGGCATACAGAATTAGAATTTAAGGAAGTAGAAATACAATGGAATGACAATGTAAGAAAATGTTATGTTTATGACATATCTACTGCAAGTTTAGTTTTTAAAAATAACTTTTTGACTTATTTATTTTTCTTTTCAGTATGAATTTCCCATAAACATGTTATCATACAAACAGCATATCGGGCATTTTCAGAAACATTATATGATTTTAAGAATCATTGTTTAAAATGCCTCCAATAGAAATTAGTACGATTATTTTTTCCTCCGATTGGGTTATGCCCCATAATGAAACATCACACCGTTTTTCAGCTTCTCACACTGAATTTTCCACCATTTAGAATTTTCGGAAAAACCTATTTTTCTAACTCCTCCTAGACCGTATGTTCGATTTATTCAAAATTTTGCATATAACATCTAGGAGACACTCATGAGAAAAATAAATTTGATTTATTATAAACCAAACCATTCTCATAGAATTTGATTGCGAACATGCCAAAATAGAAGTGAGGCTCTATATTCGCAACACTTCAGTGTATTGACACAAAACTTGGAATATGTAATTACAAGCATGACTTGAGGGTACCTGCAGTGTTTAGGCACAGTGCCACCAAGTGCTCAGGATGTATGAAAAATTTATATTTTTGCTTGTAACTTCTGAAAAGTTTGGCTTAAAATTATGAAGCTTGTCTCCTTAGATTTCAATTTTAACATTTACATTTTAACAGCGACTTACAGTGCACTTATTACAGGGACAATCTCCCTGGAGCAACGTGCCTTGCTCAAGGACACAATGGTGGTGGCTGTGAGGTCGAACCAGCGACCTTCTGATTAACAGTTATGTATGTGCTTTAACCCACTACACCACCACCACTCTAATTTTCCTATATCTGCTAGATTGGGTGTTTTAGAATTTTGTCTAAAATTGCATTGGTGTATTGTTACAAAATCTTGTGTTATTTCAGCCATGTCTTGAAGGTGCTCAAATTTGGTCACAGTGGACTCTATTGGTCAAAATATACAAATAAATGCTTAGAACTTTTGATTAGTTTGGCCTATTGTCATGACACTTGTGCTGTTAGCTTCCTTAGGTCATGCAGAGTACGTTGATACCAAATTTTGCATGGTCGGCCATACTTCCTGTTTTTAAATCCTACTTTTTCAAACTCCTCCTAGAGCATATTTCCAATAATTTTTTTTTTTTGCATGTATCATCTAGAGGCACTCATGACAAAAAGCTTTGTGATGGACCAAACTCTTCTCGTTTAATGTCTCTAATAATTTAATGGCAAGACGCTTTGGTGTATTGACATGAAACTTCATATATGGCATTGTGACCAAGCCCTTACAATACCATCTCAATTTGGTGACAGCGCCACCTATTGTTTAAAAGGTATAAGCAACAAAAATATAAGTAATAAAACAATAATTTTTCACCACTCTGCTTAAAATCATCACTGAAATTCTATATTCAATCAAAATGTTTGCCCCATAATTGCTGCTTGCAACTATATTTTATTATTTGTTTTGTCGCAAATCCTGTGTTTGACTAATGAAATTCCTGTTGTATGACTTTGTTGAATTTCTTTAAATTGAAATTCCATGAAAACCTTTTCATGTAATTCCAAATTAAATTCCAAAATCATTATGTGGTCCAATTCAATTCAAATTAAAATGTATGAATTGAAAAGGGGCCATTTCTTCTAAACTTGATGACCTGCACAAACAAACACACATTATCTGTATCAGGGGGTTGCAACCTCCATCCTCCCTCATATAACCTGTCTACCAAAATAAGTTTTTATCAGATGAAACAGAATTATTTATTGTCATATGTCTACCCATTGACAGCATTTTCCAAACTCCAGACATCCTGTCTTCTGCAGCCCTTTTAAAATTCTCTAAGGGATTATGAGTATCTCTCTTACCCGGATACCCAGCTCCACGTTTTCCCCTCCATAAACTTCCATCCCTTCATCAAGCAGTCCAATCTCCTCAAAATATTCTCTATCCACCACGAAGCAGCCAATCAGAGCAGGACTCCTTGTAAACAAGTGAGGAGATACAGTACAAGTGCTAACAAATTTGACCTCAAATGACTTGAACAAAAAGGAGAATATTTTCATTAGACAATTAGTTTTATACATGTAAAACAGATATTGGTAAATCTTTGAATATACAGCTCTGGACAATTAAGAGATCACTGCAAAAATATCAGTTTCTCTGGATTAACTTTTTATTGGTATGTGTCTGAGTAAAATGAAAATTTTTGTTTTATTTGCAGAAAATGACAACTGGTCAAAATAACAAAACAAATCATGCAGTGATTTCAGATCTCAAATAATGGAAAGAAAACAAGTTCATGTACATTTTTAAACAGCACAATACTAATGTTTTAACTTAGGGAGACTTCAGAAATCAATATTTGTTGGAATAACCCTGATTTTCAATCACAGCTTTCACGCATCTTGTCATGCTCTCCACCAGTCTTTCACATTGCTTTTGGGTGTTTATGCCACTCCTGGCACAAAAATTCAAGCAGCTCGTCTTTGTTTAATGGCTTGTGGCCATCCATCTTCCTCTTGATCACAGTCCAGAGGTTTTCAAATGGGGTTCAGGTCTGGAGATTGGGCTGGCCATGACAGGGTCTTGATCCGGTGGTCCTCCATCAACACCTTGATTGACCTGGCTCCATGCCACACAGGGTTATTCAGTTATCCAAATATTGATTTCTGAAATATCCTAAGTTAAAACATTAGTATTGTGTTGTTTCAAAATTTATATTAACTTGTTTTTTTTTGCATTATTCGAGGTCTGAAAACATTGCATATATTTTGTTATTTTGACCAGTTGTCATTTTCTGCAAATAAATGCTCTAAATGACAATATTTGTATTTGGAATTTGGGAGAAATGTTGTCAGTACTTTATAGCATAAAACCAAAATGTTAATTTGACCCAAACACATACCTATAAATAGTAAATCCAGAGAAACTGATCATTTTGCAGTGGTCTGCAATTTTTTCTGGAGCTGTATACCTGATTGGGGCAGTTTGGTTCTTCTGTGTCCACCAAGATTTGGGAGGGTTCAGGTAGCGACACCACAGTTCCCAGTCAAAGCCTTGAGCAGATAGAGGATACTCTTCAATCTCAAACGTGTCGTATTTAATGTTGTCAAATGTGGGGGAGATGACCCGCGTTCTGTCTTCTTTAATTCTGTGAAGGATTGGTTCAGCCCTTAGATCAAAAGGGATAAGACATGCTTTAATTTCAAGGAGAGTAATTTTAGTCATAATAGATGGATGGATCTAGTTTGCCTCTTAGTAATCACTATTTTTACAATTCCATTTGGTAAAAGTAGCAGTGCAGAAATGACACAATCCACCCTTAAACTTTACAGGTCCACAATCACAGAACACCATATTTAATGCAGTCTCTTTTATGCCACTGCAAATAAAAATTCACACTTGCTTATGAAATCTGAATGTGGCTTTCACTCTGGCAGGCAATGGTTTTTAGATTGATAGCATTACATAATCATGGCAAACTAGAAGCCATTGATCTCACCGTCAAAGAGATAACAGTTCTTTAATAAACTAATCTTAAAAGTTATGAAGACTAGCATTAGCGCTGTATTTGAACTTCATAAAAACCCCCAGGCAACCTGAAAGCAGTACCATCCTTTATGAACCAACTGCTTTGAACCCCAGTGTGCTGAGGTGAAACTTCTTTGCGTGTCCATGAACAGATGGAACACTGCATTAATTCAAAGCAGGAACAAGCTGGCACACAAAAGAGACACTTTGGATGCTATCCATAGCCCTTTTTTATAGTTTTTTTTTTTTTTTTTTTTTTATTCGCACAGAGAATAATGAACAGGTATGTAACTTAACAGCTGCGATGAGTGCATTAATTGCAGTAGACAGGCACTTCTGCTCAAATTTCTGCCCTCACACCCACACAGAACTCAAAGTCTATTCTTAAGTCTATATCTGCATTATAACAGATATACAGCATTTATAGATTTTAATAGAAGTGTTGAACTGGCTTAGCATCTCATTTGTAAAGTCAAAATGTCAATGTAAATTAATTTGGAGCAAAATGACTGGTAAAAAAGAACCTTAGAAAGGTAGTTTCATCATTATTTTATTTTTACACAGAATCAGTTGACTTCAGTAGCCCTTGTTACATTATATGCCACTGGTGTTAGTCCAAAAATACTGACTCACTGAAAATATACGCGACTGCCCGAGGAAGCTGGGCGCCTTCTTTGTTTCTTTTTGTGCTAGTTAGTTAGTTTTGTGTAATATAATATCTTTGGGACAGCTTGTGGATGAATCTGCACATTTTTGGTGCTTATGCCTCCTGTGGCCTGAAGTTTGTTTTGTGGAATATCTCTTGCGGGACATTGGAGTGATTGGGTCTTTTGTTGCACTCGTGCATCGGCCGAATGGGCCGGCTTAATGAACATTAGTTTGACTGCCCGAAGAACTGAACTTTTTGTTTTGTTTTTTGTGCTGGTTCACTAGCGGCTGGAGCTTGTTCTGTGGAGGAACACACCTTCCGGACAGTTATGTGGATGAATCTACAAGTTTTTTGTGCTTATTCCACTTATTGGCTGGAGTTTGTTTTATAGACAATTTTTTGCTGTGTAATTCTGTCTCACACAATTTGTATAGAAGCATCGGGCTTGAGCAATCTGATGGCAAATTTGTCGCAGGGACTCTCGTAGGCGTACATGGACTGAGTTTAGAGGGATGGACTAGCTGGCGCTGTCATGTGAGCGGTTAATGCACACATTTTTCTTTTTTCTGTTTTTTTGAATCAGGGGGAATTTTAGGGTTTGAATGTTACGCTAATGTTAGAATGTGGTCTTTAATAATATTGATTTAACACACAATCTATTTTTTCTATTATGTAAAATGTCAAATGTTAATATGAGTGGATTGCCTACAGACAAGGCTCCGGGGCCTGATGGCTTTGCCATCTAGCCGGATCAGTCTGATTCTTAAAAAGGACAAGATCCAAGTGAGTGTAAGAGTTACCATCCAATTTCCCTGATCCAGCTAGACGTAAAAATATTGTCAAAAATTCTGGCTAACCGATTTAGTAAAGTTATGACATCTCTTATACATGCATACAGATCAGGTGGGGTTTATTTGGGCCCGCAGCTCTTCTGACAACATTAGGCATTTCATCAATAGCATGTGGTCAGTGGCAAATGATCAGACTCCAGTCGCTGCCATTTCACTTGACGGCGAAAAAGGCAGAATGGGATTATCTTTTTAAGATTTTGTAAATATACAGGTTAGGGAAAACTTTTATTGAATGGATAAGTTACTTTATAGACACCCAGTAGCGGCTGTACAAACAAATGGATTAATTTCAGATTATTTTACTCTGGATAGGGACACCCATCAGGATTGCCCTCTTTCTCCATTATTGTTCTGTCTGGCCGTGGAACCATTAGTAGCCACGATAAGGAGGATGATTTTTCAGGGGTGGTGGCGGGAAGTATGGCACACAATCTTTTGCTTTACGCAGATTATATTTTATTATTTGTCTCGGACCCTTTGTCTAGATCTATGTCTTGCCTCCACAGAATTATTAATTCCTTAATATTCAAAATTCTCAGGATACAAAGTCAATTGGTGTAAATCCGAAATGTTGGCTCTGACAGCATACTGCCCAGTAATGGCTTTCCAGCCGAGTGCCTTCCAGTGGCCCAAACAGGGCATTAAGTATTTGAGCATTGTGTTCCCAGAAAATTTGTCTGATTTGAGTTCAGTTTGATTATGTTTTCAATTGATGTGGACAGGTGGGCTTCATTACATTTATCTATGATTGCGAAGGTTAATGTTATTAAAATGAATTGTATTCCAAAATTCAACTACCTGCTACAATCTCTCCTTATAGATGTCCCCCTCTTATTTCAAGCAATTTGATAGCATAGCGAAGTCCATCATTTGGAATGGTAAACGTCCCAGATTACATTTCAGTAAGTTACATAGGCCGATTGACAAAGGTGGGCTAGGCCTAACCAAGATTTAGTTTTATTATTATGCATTCGATCTCAGACATTTGGCTCATTGGTCGCTTCCACTTGAGAGAGACCCTCCCTGGTTCTGTATTGAACAGAAATTTCTTACCCCTATTTCGGCATTGCAAAGCCTTTCTATCAAACTAACCGGAGAGGTTAAGTTACACCCAGTTCTCTCGCATTTGCACTCGGTATGGACAAAATTGTGTTTAATTCGGACATTTATTTAAATGTTGCCTCAAGCGTAAGGCTGAACCCTAAATTATTTCTGCTGGTCAGACTGGATTGTGAGGGGGGTTAATAGACTCGGTGACCTATATGCGAGTGGAGTATTGAGATCTTTTGAAAATTTGGTTCAACATTTTGGGATTCCCAGATTGTTTTGACAGCTGCACCACCTGCTCTGTATTGTTTTTAGGAGAAGCATACATCCCCAAAGAAGCGGCAGATACTCTGGGAGAGGTGATTACTGCTTTTGGAAAAGGTCATGAGGCATCAGTGTATTACTCTCTGCTAATTCAGAGTCTGGGGGACCAATCTTCAACTTCTCTCAAGAGATTATGGGAGAAAGATTGGTATTGGAGGAGGGAGTGTGGGATAGGATTTTAAAAAAACGTCAAGTCTGCATCTAGTAAAAGTCAATTCTGATAATAAAAAATTACTTAAATATTAATCTGTTTCTCACCCACACCTATTATATCGCTTCAGAAGACATGGATTAGACCACTAGAGTCATATGAATTACTTTTATCCTGCCTTTATATGCATTTTGGACTAAAAATTCTGGTCACCATTCACATGCATGGTCTTGATCTACAGAGGTAAAATATTTTTCTAAAAATCTTAATTTGCATTCAGCAGAAGAATGAAAGTCATAAACATCTGGAATGCATAAGAAAGTATGTAAATAAGATAATTGTAAATTTTCTGTGAAGTATCCCTTTAAATGTGAGAATATTTAGAATGTTTTTGTCATTTAGTCATGTTGGACATGGTATTAACAGGCAATTCAGAAATCAGGACATCATTAAAAAAAATAAAAGTCTCTCGAGCTGGTTTACATACTTGTTTCTGCATAAAATCTGTCCATCATTATAAGGTACTTGTAGTATAAACTTAAAATATGGAACATTGGTATAACTTTTGATATATTATATGGTAAACTATAATATTCTTGATGCTGGTATCTACACAATTAGTCAAAAGTTTGGACACATCTGACTGTGAAAGTTAATTTTTCACAATCATAAAAACCTTTTGATATAAAGGCCTAAATATATACAGTATGTAGGAGCCATAATAGACTTGGCCATTAGAGGGCAATGTACACTGGTGGTGGGTTGAGTACACAGGAGCAAGTCACTGCTTTGTGTCAGGTGATAAGGGCATCAGAAGGGAGAATTTAGGCAGGTAAAGATGGCGGGAGAATACGGTTCTTACCGCAGCCAAATAGCCAAGCAATTTGTTTGTTTTCTTCAGTAATTTATTGTGATGGACAATATCCTTTTTTATTTTATGCAAACACATTATCTTCATTAAATGGGACACCAAACCCAAACAGATATTGCAGTGTGAACATTATTTCTTTACGGAAAAGAACACCTCTACCACCTGTACTTAAAGGCTTATAGGAAAGCCTCTACTCTAAGAGAGAGCAGAGCTGTAAACTAGAAAATTAATACTTATTGTATTTCATTATTTCGATGACTTTACTATTATCCTAGAATGTGAAAAATAGTAATAATAAAGAATGAGTAAGTGTCCAAGCTTTTTACTGGCAGTCAAATGGCCTGAAAATCTACTGTCACTGACCATCCCATGCCGAATTCCACATGGGCGTCAAACAAGGCCACGATGGATGCGGTGGCAGCTCTCCAGCCACTCACACGAGATCGAATCAAACCCTCCTGTTTATCATGCCGAACCAATTTAATGAAGTCAGGATGCTGCTGGTTGGTCTCTTCTACAAACCTCTGCAGGTTTTCTCTCAGTTCGGCTGAAAGTGGAGAAGGAATAAGGGATTAGTTGAAAAACAAGGATTAAGATTTCCACACTTTTTGCAACATGATCACACAGGAAGTTGACACATTGCTACATAATGTTCCAGTCCCCTTTTTGTTCCACTGACAAACGCCATCTCCCATCACATTTTTGCATCAGTTCAAATATGTTTATATTTTTCTGTGGTGCGATTGATGCGTTTCTGTGCACGCTGCATCAGCAACCAGTGTTCTTGTCCCGCACTTAAAACAGGAAGCAATTTCACTTGTACAATGAATGACGAGTCAGATCCATTTTCCCTGTAATAAACAATTTTTGCTCCACTCATGCTTAGATTTAGGGTTGAGGTTTAGGTTTGCATATAAATATTACATAATTTAAAACAAAAAACAACTCGCTTTACAACTTGCATTTGAAGCCACTCTTTAGACATTTCACTTGGAAACTGTAGCTCACATGTGCCCACACATTTATCAACACTTCCAGCTTTAGCCACTGGGGGCAGTGTTTAAATATTGATTAGCACAAACCGATTTCAGCTGAAGAACTTTGACCTCCTGTTGACAAAAATTCAGTGAGATCAGTCTGATTTTTGACCCATGAATTTCCATAACTTTTCCATGACCTTTCCAGTTGTTTGTGACTGCTGGATAAGAATATTTATAAATCTTTTTGATTCAGAACTATCTGCTAATGAATCATTTAGATGGATTTTTTACATCACTACGTTTAATAAAGTTTTACTCTACACAAGAGTAATATCTAACTAATTTAATATTTTAGAACAATGTATAACTACAAAAATGTATATTCACAAAATAAAAATATACATGACTTTTCGATGACTTAAATATTAGACTTATTATTTCCATGACTTTTCCACCATTTTAAAATTCCCTTATATTTCCAGGTTTTCGATGATCGTGAGAACCCTGAGGGAAAGTGTGTAAGACATCAAACAATCTTATAATCATACCTGTTGTTTACAACATAACCCTTGTGGCATCTGAGAAAATATCAGTACTTGACATTTCAGTAGATACCCATTTATTAATTTCTAATAAAAATTTGTTTATATAGACTTCCCGCTTCAATCTCTCAGGGAATTACAGACATGAACTGAAATACTAAGAACATCAGACACTAATATTTGTCAGTGCTCTGTGATATTTGCAACTTCTCTCGCTGTCTGCCGGTGATTACTCCCCTCCCATCGGTCTCCTGTGCTGTTTGTTATTATTAGAGAGACAGACATCATCCTGTATCACCATGGCAACCAGATGGTGTAACGTGGGGCTGCTGTTAATCTGTGGGAGAGGGAAATGTCCGCACCTCTGCACCTCACTTTAACTCCCACCACCAATTTAACACACACACACACACACACACACACACACACACACACACACACACACACACACACACACACACACACACACACACACACACACACACACACACATACGTTGTGTTTCCATGTTTTATGGGGACTTTCCATAGACATAATGGTTTTTATACTGTACAAACTTTATATTCTATCCCCTAAACCTAACCCTACCCCTAAACCTAACCCTCACAGAAAACTTTCTGCATTTTTACATTTTCAAAAAACATAATTTAGTATGATTTCTAAGCTGTTTTCCTCATGGGGACCGACAAAATGTCCCCACAAGGTCAAAAATTTCGGGTTTTACTATCCTTATGGGGACATTTGGTCCCCACAAAGTGATAAATACACGCTCACACACACACACACACACACACACACACAGTTTTTATAAGGTAAAACCAAATAAACAAGAGGTGACCGGGAGCAAATAAAAGCTTTGCTTTTTGATTGGAGATGAACCCACCTGAGTAGTGAGCTTTACTGCACACCTGAGCCAAAATACTATTAGCGTAAATAAAATTTAAAAAGTGTACAAAACATTTACTAAAAGGCAGCAACTTTAAGCAGTGCTATTAAAAAATAAATACAAAAAATGCAAACCCATAATTTTCTAAAATCAACAATCCACATAACATCACTTAGGATGGATAGTGTGTGCGAGTTCGAATGCAGCCGAAGACATAATCTTCTTCTGGACCATTCACATTTCTTCTTAAAGCACTATGGCTCCTGATGTTAAACCTTATAAAACATTTAAGTGTACACACTGTACAATTATAAATATATTTCACATAATTCCCCAGTGTTATCGTGTTACCGGCCTCAGGATAATATTCATATGTATTATTCATATTAATCTGTTATGCAAGAATCAATTCCTGCTGAAGGAGTCCCTGTATGCCATGGTTAAATTAAAAGGCATTCTGGGGCACAAAAGGAGATGTTAGGCAGTTTCTGAGTCTCAGTCATTGTTCACTTGCATTTCATCATTTTTTCATAAAATGAAAGTGAATGGTGTCATTCTGCCTAGCATCTCCTTATGTGTCCTGTGAAAAAAAGTTGATTGAGATCCAGCCAGCCACTCACCGTTGTTGCTGTTGTCATCAACAAGTATAATCTCCTTGAGCAGGTGGGAGGGCGTCTGACGGATCACTGAATGAACGGAGCGCAGGATGACCGACAGAGCTTCATTCACGAAGATGAAGATGATGCTAACTTGTGGTAGACTGGATGGGTATGATATGTTTCTGCACCTGGAGGACAGAAAACCATAAACAGAGGGTGACACATCTGCAGGGGGGAAAGGAAAGAGAAGATGTCATACTTGTGCCATCTAAAAGCTTTTTGAGCAGGTTCAACAATGATAAATATTCTCTTCCCTTTGTGTGGATTCTGCTTTAAAGAAAAAGTTAATTAATTTACTCATCCTCATGACATTTCAAACTGGTATAATGCTATTTTTTCTGTGGAACAAAAAACTTTGAAGAATCATCATGCAGCTCATTTCCATAGAATTACCAGTTCAAAGTGAACATGCCTTTCAAGCTCCAAAAAGGACAAAAAAACAACAACTTAAAAGTATCATAAAAGTAGTCCATATCACTTGTGTTCTATATTCCAAGTCCTCTTAAAACATATGGCAGCTTTGAGTAAGGAACAGACTGAATTCAGCCTTTCAACAGACTGAATTTTAAGTAATTATTTACTGATAATCTTCCCTCTGCCCATCTCTCAAATTAAATATAGAAAAAGAGATTATTTCCACAGAATAACAACTTAAATTTCAGTCAATTACTTGTGCACTATATTCAAAGTCCTCTTAAAACATACAACAGCATTGTGTGAGGATTATTAAGTCATTATTCACTGATAATCTTCCCCTCTGTCATAGTTCTCAAATCAAATATGGAAAAAAATGTGGTCTCACTGTAAATTACAATTAAAATTTTGGGCTGTTCCTCACACACAGCCAATGTGTGACATCAGAAGACTTAGAACATTGCATACAAATCATCTGGTCTACTTTTATGTCTTTTGTGGAGCTTGACAAATGATAAGATGCATGGATTGATGGTCTCGGACGTGGAGGCAACTGAGATTCGTCCTCCACCACCCAGATTGAGGAGAGTCACTATGTCACCACGAGGACTTAAGAGCATTGGAAATTGAGCATTCCAAAATGGGGAGAAAAAAAGAATTTGTGTGGAAATTTAGACTGCAGTATCCATATCTTTGCTTCTTTTAAGTGATTCATTATGTTCACTATAATGTACAGGCTGATGAAGGAATATCAATGTTTCTAAAGAACAGATATGCTTGGAGAGAAAGAGTGATTGGAGAGAAAGAGTGAGTGAGGAGGAGGTAGGGAGGGAAAGAAAGAGCTTCAGATGGTGACAGCGAGCAGTGAGTGAATGATTCACCCATCAGGCCTTAGGTCTGGGATCGTTCTGTCCAAAGACAGTCTGTCGCTGAGGTAACTGTTGTAACCATAGTACTGGAACTTCTTCAGGGCCACCTTGCGGCTCTCTGGGCCGAGGTCATGACCCCAGCGGGCAAACAGCGAGCCAGAGAGGGACAGGTAGGCTGTGTCTTCCCCGTCCTTCAGTGGTTTCTCTAAAGTTCAGACATAAAAGAACAGCAATACTTGGATATACAATAATACTAGCAATACCCAATCCATCCATCCATCCTAAACTATGAGAAGGTTTTGATTTGTTTGACATTTTTTGGTCAATGCATAATCTTTTCATTGATGATATTTCAGTGTTCTTACCCTTTTTGACTCAAAGGCCCTCTCCATTGTGCAAAACAATCTTCAAAAGGCACCCCAATGTACTGTATATTAAGATATTTCTTCTGTTACTTCTGTTGTAATGACAAAGCTAACAGTTTAAAAATATATAAATATATATTATCATGGTATGGATCTGCCAGAACGGTACCCTTTTCAGGATAGAAAGCCAGTCGCTTTAAAAATGCAGTTTTTCCCCCCAAAACCATTGCTAGGAAAAATTATGAATCCATTACTTATCTAACTTCCATTCATCAAGTTTGCGACCTCTTCAAGGTCATAAAGACTTTCTAACAGGAACTCTCCATCATGTTACCTAGGCAGCAAAACAATAATATCTACCTTCCACTACATCAAATTCAATTACTAAGAAGTTATGACAGCATGCAAATCTATGAATGCTGAGTGTGCTGGCAGAACAGAGAGAAAATGCTCAGAGAATGATGAAAGGCCAATGCAGGTAATTAAGGAATGCTCATTAACAGAAAAAGGGTTATTTAATTACAGCCACTGCAAAGAGCTGGCCCAGGGAGGATTGTTCATCTTTGCCACTGCAGACACTGAGAGTATAAAACCAACTTCAAAACAGAAGACTGCTTTCATGGACTATAAAAAGCTTTTTAAGTGCCTGGATGTAGGTGTGCTCAACAGGAGCTGGTTTCATGCTAACATTCCTTAAAATATGCATTCCTGAAAAAAAATAATTCTCTGACCTTGAAAGCACATTTCTTTAGACTTTTTATATAAAAATTATTTCTCCTAATCCCATTTACAGTAATATGCCAATGCAACTTTAAGTAAGCCATTTGTAAGTAGATTTCTCTGAAAAGAGTACTTTTCAGCTCCTTTCAGTTCTATTCAACATTTAGTCACTTACTTTAAAGTAGAGGCAATAAACACAAGCCACGGTGTCTATTAGATGGGAATCACGTAGGAAAAGAAATTAGATTTTAGGGTCCAAATTGCCTCTACTTTAAAGTTAAATTTGCCATGTAATTCAGGGTGTTCTCAATAAGACCACTACTGTAAATGGGTCTCTATTGTTGCTGCACTCTAAATGACTTTTAAAATTAGAGAATTATCTAAACATTTTCACTGACTGTTGTTTTGTATGAAGAAAATACTGTATGAGAGGAGAGTCAAGCAGACAAATACTGAACCACAAATGTGGAAAAACTTGCAAGAACTGAATGGAATAGGTGTAAAACATGGCAGAACAGAGTGTGAAACTTCTAGACAAGCAGATTCAGATGCTTTCCATCATGATTGTTCAAGGTGATCAATAATTGTTTTTGATGTAAATATACTTTCTCTGATCCCAAGTTAATATAGAGAGCCATCTACAGTCCCTGACAAAAGTCTTGTCGCTTGTGTACAAATTGACCTGAAGTGCCGCTGAAATATATTTCTAATCAAGATTTTCTTTACAAGAAATGGCTCATTTTAATCCCAACAGCTTTTGTAATAATGTTTCAGTGCAAAACCAAACTGTTAAAAAGTATTCTAAAATTCACAGCTTGGTAAAGCCCATTGAGTCAATTTTTGCAAAGACATAAGTGTTGTCACCTTGTCATATGAGCTTCACCTGTGACTAATAATGGATCAATTAGGTCTCAGGTGTGTATAAAAACAACCCCAGTACACTAGACCTTCACATCAACTGCAACTAGACCTCTGCAAACATGCCTAAGATTCACCCTGAGACTAAAGTTTTGATTATCAAGAGGCTGAAGACCAGATCCACTGCTGATGTGGCAGACACCTTCAATGTGTCTCAGCGTCAAGTACAGAGGATAAAAAAACATCTGAAGACACTGGAGACATTTTTGACAAGCCCAGGTCAGGCAAACCCCGCAAGACAACTGCTCGAGAGGACCATTTGTTGGCTCGAAAATCCAAGGCCAGCCCATTTTCCACTGCAGCAGAGCTCCACGAGAGCTGGTCACCTGAAGTCCCTGTGTCAACCAGAACAGTTTGTCGGATTCTGTCTCGAAATGGCCTCCATGGTCGAATCAGTGCCCAGAAGCCAGCACTAAACAAAAGACAATTGAAAAACTGTGTGGCATTTGCCAAGGCCCACAGCCTGCTAAAAGGATGGACGCTGGAAAAGTGGAAGAAGGTGGATTTTTCAGATGAATCTTCTGTTGAATTACACCACAGTTAACGCAAATATTGCAGGAGACCTTCTGAGCCCGCATGGATCCGAGATTCACCCAGAAAACAGTGAAGTTTGGTGGCGGAAAAATCATGGTCTGGGGTTACATCCAGTATGGGGTGTCTGAGAGATCTGCAGGGTGGAAGGCAACATCAATAGTCTAAAATACCAAGAAATCTTAGCTACCTCTTATATTCCCAACCATAAAAGAGGCCAAATTCTGCAGCAGGATGGTGCTCCATCGCATACTTCCATCTCCACATCAAAGTTCCTCAAGGCGAAGAAGATCAAGATGCTCCAGGATTGGCCAGCCCAGTCACCAGACATGAACATCATTGAGCATATGTGGGGTAGGATGAAAGAGGAAGCATGGAAGACGAAACCAAAGAATATTGATGAACTCTGGGAGGCATCAATCGACTGCTTTCTTTGCTATTCCTGATGACTTCATCAATAAATTGTATGAATCCTTGCCAAACCGCATGGATGCAGTCCTTCAAGCTCATGGAAGTCATACAAGATATTCAATTTGGATCTCACAGCACCACTACTTAATTTGCTGACATATTTTTGTATTTGCAGTAAATTTGTTAAATTTCTGTATAGGCGACAAAACTTTTGTCTTGCCAAAATTTGACCTTTCTGTCTTGTTTAAATGATAAATCTTTTTTCAGTGAAACTAATTTATTTCAGTGCATTAATCATCATTTGGGAGGGTTTTAGCTTTTCATATGAGCTATTTCTAACACCAATTGATTAATTAAAAGTCAGGTTAATAGCAGGTGTTTCTACAAAATAGATAAGCGACAAGACATTTGTCAGGGACTGTATAAGTAAACCCTTCTAAGGTTGATTTTTTTTTCTCAACACTGCGCCATCAAAAGTTTGCTCTGTTTGTTAAAGCATCTCGACCAGCCTGACACGGCTACAATGGTTGAATATAGTTGTAAGTCAGAAGTTTACTTACACTTAATTAGTATTTGGTAGAATTGCCATTCAATTGTTTAACTTGGGTCAAATGTTTTGGGTAGCCTTCCACAAGCTTCTCACAAGAAGTTGCTGGAATTTTGGACCATTCCTCCAGACAGAACTGGTGTAACTGAGACAGTTTGTAGGCCTCCTTGCTCGCCCACAAATTTTCTATTGGATTGAGGTCTAGGCTTTGTGACGGCTACTCCAAAACCTTGACTTTGTTGTCCTTAATGCCTTTTGTCTTGAGATGATTTTTCAAGATCCACATAATTTTCCATCTATTTTGTGAAGTGCACCAGTCCCTTCTGCAGCAAAGCACCCCCACAACATGATGCTGCCACCCCCATGCTTCACAGTTGGGATAGTGTTCTTCTGCATGCAAACCTCACCCTTTTTCCTCCAAAAATAACAATGGTCATTATGGCCAAAAAGTAAAATTTTTGTTTCATCAGATCAGAGGACATTTCTCCAAAAAGTAAGATCTTTGTCCACATGTGCACCTGCACACTGCAGTCTGGCTTTTTTATGGCGGTTTTGGAGCTGTGGCTTCTTCCTTGCTGCACAGCCTTTAAGTTTATGTCAATATAGGACTTGTTTTACTGTGGATATAGATACTTGTCTACCTGTTTCCTCAAGCATCTTCACAAGGTCCTTTGCTGTTGTTCTGGGATTGATTTGCACTTTTCGCACCAAACTACATTCATCTCTAGGAGTCAGAATGCATCTCCTTCCTGAGCGGTATGATGGCTACGTGGTCCCATGGTGTTTATACTTGCGTACAATTGTTTGTACAGATGAATGTGGTACCTTCAGGCATTTGGAAATTGCTCCCAAGATTGAACCAGACTTGTGGAGTTCCACAAATCTTTTTTTCTGAGGTCATGGCTTCTTCTGATTTTCCCATGATGTCAAGCAAAGAGGCACTGAGTTTGAAGGTAGGCATTAAAATACATCCACACATACACCTCCAATTGATTCAAATTAGCCAATTAGCCTATCAGAAGCTAACTGGCTAATTGCATAAAGGCTTGACATAATTTTCTGGAATTTTTCAAGCTACTTAAAGGAACAGATAATTTAGTGTATGTAAATTTCTGACCCACAGAAATTGTTATATAGTCAATTAAAAGTGAAACAATCTGTCTGTAAACAATTGTTGGAAATATTACTCGTGTCATGCAAATATGAAATCTGTGGAGTGGTTAAAAAATTAGGTTTAATGACTTCAACCTAAATGTATGTAAACTTCTGACTTCAACTGTATCCGTTTCACAAACCAATGGTAGACACGGAAGTGTTTGGGAAACCTGTTTGAATTTTTTTTGCAGTGCCACTATTGGCACAGAAATGACATGCTTCAGTTTTAACCGCTGTTACTGCCAACTATGGGGGACATACCCAGAAATGTATGATGTTGTATAAAAATTAACACTGCGTCTTTGGTTAGGTGTGGACATCATCATTTTGACCAATAATTGTCATGTCAAAATAATGGTCAAATGAGATGCAGAGGTGCTTAGCAACAAGGTAAATACATCAAGAAATACAATGAATGAAATACATTCATTGTGGAAACGGTAACACTTTACAATAAGGTTCCATTTGTTAACATTGGTTAACAATATTAGTTAACATGAACAATACATTTACAGCATTTCTTAATCCTGATTTGTGTTAATTTCAACATATAACAATGTGTTTTTAAAAATGTAAGTTGTACCTGTTTAACATTAGTTAATGCACTATGAACTAACATGAACTACATTAACAGATTAATAGAGGCTGTAAAAAATATATGGCTCATTGTTAGTTCATGATACATAATGCATCAATTAATGTTAATGAATGGAACCTTCTTGTAAAGTGTAACCATTGAACAGCAGTGTAGTTTCCAGGTGGGATGAGGGGGAGATAACCCCGCCAATAATCAAAACAAGCAAGTAGCCCATATTTAAATCCAAATCCACTCCCTTGCCGTTGAAACATGCTAAAGTCAACGTGCCTATAATGTTCCATCATTTTATCACAAGCTTTTCATTGCTACAATACTTTGTTCCAATCTAATTAATTTAATCATCCTCCTTCCTATGTTTCCATTTATATGTGGATTGAATAAAAGAGACTTCAGTTTTATTGTTCAAAAACATAATTGATTTCATATTATAAAATAATTCTGTGAAAAGAAAAAGTTTAAGGGCACGATCAGTATTTTGTGTGGCTTCTTCCGCCAGTGACATGTATTATGTAATATTATTTAATTAATATATAACCCATGTAATTCAATTAATTACTTTAATTAAAAGTCAGAAAACTGTTATCTGATTACAAGAATTTAAAATGTAATGTGCTACGCAATATTTATTTGAACTAAAATGTAGATTACAGTAACCAATTACTTTGTAATCTGACTACTCCCAACACTGGCATTTACATCTTACAACATTGCTAAACAGATTCATATTATGTCCCTAATAAACTCAGATTATTGACAAAATAAAAACATATTCAAATATTTTAATGTATATTTAGTTATTCTAGCAAAAGTAAAAGTTTTCTCAAACACAGCACTCAGCAAATAGTAAATGATTCATGCTATGAGAGAAATGTTGTAGGAAGGGTCCAAGCTAAATCCCCCCCCTCCTCTCTTGAAGGGAGCATCATAGCCAACGTCTGGCATTTGTCACCTTGCCTGTGGCATGTTATCTAGCTGTCAGTGCCAGCTCTGAGGAGCTTCAGTGCAAATTTCAGTGATGGAAGTGGGCCGAGAACACCAGTGAGGAAGAGAGAGTCCCACTCATACAAACCTGACATTCTGTGAAGCCAAGCGCTGTAAACCTGCTGAACTTAGATATTTAGGAGTTTATGTTGTCCCTTATGACTAAAGTCATCCAAATCTGCTCAGCATCAGATTGACGCATTGGAGGAAACCTCCGGCATTCCCACCCTTAGGGAATTCCTGGAGGGGGACTCCCCTATAGCGCAGTCACATGATGAAACCCTGAGGCACGCATTTGACCAAGTGAGAGTAATCGATGGCCAGCAGCTCCAGCCTGACATAGTCCTCACATATCCGTATTTTTCAATTATTAGGGACCGGTTGTATCGAGTGACGCAGGACACTAAACCCCATGAAAATACAACCCAGTTATTAGTCCCAAGGAGCCGTCGGAAAATACTTTTCCAGGCAGCTCACCACAATCCTATGGCGGGTCAATTGAGCAAGAACGAACACTACACCATTTAATGGACCACTTTTATTGGCCGGGCATTCACAGGGATGTACGCAGTTGGTGTGCGGCATGCCGGGAATGTCAGCTGGTGAATCCACTGGCCAGCAATCCTCACAGACCGTTTATGTCACGAACACTATGTGAACTTTATGAATTGCTGTGGATTAAGTAGATTTGCACCAGCGTTTGTCACCCGCAAACTGACAGGCTGGTGTAACGATTTAATCATCAATATAATTTAATATCTGAAAATCATGATTCGTAAGTTCGTACACGAGGATGCTAGATATTGGGACAAATGGCTGGACCCGCTATTATTTGCAGTCAGGGAGGTCCCGCAAGCCCTTTGAGGTTACACGAGGAGTCAGGGGCCTCGATTATGAAGTTAAATGTATGTATAGAGGCAGGGCACCTCAAATTTACCACCTCAACCTCCTTAAATTATGGAGAGGTGGTCCCCGTGTCTATGGCAATGGTAGTTCCAGAGAAGGCGGAGCTTGGGCCAGAGGTGAAGTTCAAAGCTGATCCATTCACCCTGGTCCCTTGTGGAGACTACCTCTCTCTTCCCAGCTCACAGAGGTGGCCAGGTTGCAAAAAGAGTTTGCAGATGTGTTCTCTCCTCTTCCCGGTAGGACTAACTTCATACAGCACTATATAAAGACCCCACCGGGAGTGATTTGGACATACCACGTACCCGAACACAAGATAAAGGTGATTCGGGATGAATTAGAGGCAATGCTCGAGGGGGTAATAGAACAATTGCACAGTGATTGGTTCGGATTCGGTTTGTTTGGGGCTCCTGCTACATTTCAGCGCCTCATGGATAAGATCCTCCCGGCCACAGGCTGCGTATGCCGCTGCCTACTTAGATGATCTCATTATACAAAGTAATGATTGGCAGTGGCATATGCAGCATCTGAGAGCCGTGCTGAGTTCGCAGGGTTGACGGCAAACCCACTTGGGCCACGGAAAGGGCGTACCTTCCGCACCGTCTGCCGGCAGGTCATCCCCATCTACCTGGATGAGGGAGGGAACAAAGGGAGAAAAAAAAAAAGTGTTGCACCTACACGCCGTAACTGCGATCGTGCCAAATTAACAAAACATTTTAAAAAGAGAGGGAAAGGCCAACACTGAGAGGCAGTGTAACACTTATTCGCTGGTCCTCCGATACGCCGTAGATTGGTCCTCGGCCACTCCTCCACCCTCTAATGGACGACAGCCACGCCTCCCCGGATGGATCGGAGATACACCTCCGACCCTTGGTGGTAGGGATCTCCCCCGCCCCTGGCAGCGCTAAACGCTCCAGGCGGTTGGTTGGGAGCCCCTTCTCCCCTTGCGGTCGGTGGCCATTCCTCCGGCGGATGGCCGCGGCTGCTCCGTTGGAGTGGATGAGAGGCGAGTACTCTTCTTCAGCGCATTCCTCCTCCTTCCCGGATTTCAGCACAGTGTAAAGAGAATATATGGAAAGCAGGTGGTGAGAACCTGCTTGACAATATAAATAATAGTTTAATATAAAATTTAAACAAAAAGACAAACACACAAAGGTGTCGGACAGCTGTCCGTAAATCTCTCTCTCTGTTGCACTGAAACTTCCAGTCGGCCCTTATCCCTCTCTGAGGCTTGATTAGCCTAATTAGGGGCCAGGTGTGTGGAATCACGACCCGAACCCGCCCTCTGCCCTGCCACATACCAATTCACATGACATTAAACGTTTCCCAAGTGAGAGTTTGGCTATGTAAAACAACAAGTCACCACATAGGTTACACATTCATTGCAATGGGCATTATATCTCTTAAACTCGCATCCTCCACAATATAAATCTGCTGGCAGATTGTGGCTCTCTGCATTGTTACAGCAATAGTGAAGCCACATTCATAATTTGTATCAGAGCATCAGCGTGACCATAAAGCTCCGCTTTGAACTCCATATGAAAAGCAGTGGCAGACAAAATGTCTCATTCTGCATTTTGGTGATAGTTATGATTTGGCAAACGTCTGTGGTAATCCAAATGCACCTTTCTAAGGCTGAGAAATGACTTTCAGAAGTTCCATCTAGGCTTGTTTTGTACAACAAATAGCGTTAAGAGGCCCTTTCTCCATTTTATCACTGACATGTAAATGCTGTTGGGTGTGTGTGTGTGTGTGTGTGTGTTGTGAAGTGTGCATCAGTGTAATGATTTCAGGCGGACACATCGTAAAGGTTCCGCCATTCCAACAAATGTATATGCTGGTTTACGCTCATCTTGGTATTTCCATCCAACTTAAATGCAATCTGAAATAAATTTGTTTAAAAATACATCTATGGAAACCCAGCAATTGATATTTAAGGCTGCGAAGAATTTAATTACTATGTATTTGCAAAAACAATTTGCCATGCCATCTAATAAAACACCTGTAAAGAGCAGGGTTGCAGGCCATTTGGAACACTTGCTTGAGTCACAATCAGTAAAGTTATAGAGATTTTTTTTTGGTCTCCGAACTGCAGATAGGGTATTGGACTCTTGTTGTGGAGAGAAATTGATAAACCATGAAAAAAAATCTCCCTGTCTGCTATTGGTCGACAAATACTTAGTCTCGCCCAAAACTCAAGTCATTTGTTGAGCCGATGTTGCTTTGACATGCTGGTGCCAAAATGTGCTTACTTTTAAGGGAAATCACCCAATGAATGGCAACTGAGTTGACACTGCATATTAAGCTATGATAGAAGAAAGTAAATTAACATCGAAATTGTCATATTTTTTTTTTTCCATGTAGAAGACATAAATCCCTTGAAGGACTGTGGTTATAGGGCTTATATGCCAGCAACAGTCATTAAACTATATTGTGACCTGAGGCAGGGCAACCCAAGGCTACAGGATGGAGAGACAGAAGGTACGTGTCTTGACCATCTAAACACCCCGCTTGCACACATTTGCCATTCTCCCCATCCTGTTCTGAGCAGCTTATGGGAGAGAACAGCTTGCTGGCAAAACAAGGAAATATATTTAATTCCCTTTCTCATATAGGCACAGTTTGCGACTCTCCAGGGATGGTGACAGAGAGAGAAAGTGAGGCTGGATACGCTGACCTGGCTCAGCCTGGAGCTAAAGCCGGTGCTAGGGAGGAGTGGGGCAGAACGTGATTTGTCATTCAGGCTGGCCATCTGTCTGACCACTAGAGAGGCAGTAAATGGGACACTGTTGAGTACCTTTGTCAGAGGCGATGGAAGTTGGGTGGTACATGACATTCTAAAATTTAAGATGCACATCAAATCCATTTTAACATGAGTTTATGTAATTGGTTATGTAAATGATACAGGGAATATCTTTCACCAATAGGGGAGGCAGGGGCTAGTTGTCACCGGGCTATATCTCAATAAGTATAAGGTTTTTAGTTAAATGTGTAATTACACAAATGTGTTTTGTCTAGCAGTGGCTTTGATTCTTAGTTCAACACCCTCTTGAATTAGAATAATATTTGTGAATTATACACTGTAAAGAATGCTTTGTCAGGTAACCTAAATATGTGCTTTATGTGGTAACATCTAAATTAACTAGTTTTATTCAACTCAAAAGTATTATTTAATATGACTATGTTCATCCTGAATACATTGTTACTTACCAACAAAAGTGATTTTTTTTAAGGGATAGATCAAGTAGAAAATGGCACCTTAAGGTAACAAATGTAACCACTTTTATAGCGTATCTTCAGCAGTGTTTGATGTAATTAGATTACAAATTTGTTACTGTAATATAATCTAAGTAAAAAAAGTAGTGTAACACAATACATTTAAATTCTTGTAATCAGATTACAGTCACTGACTTTCAATTAATTTAATTACTTTTAAGTACATTACTAAATTACTAATATAATTTCTAAAATAAAATATTTTATGTAAAATACATGCAAAGAACTGCGGAATGCCAATTAAAAAAGAATGAAGAAGTAAATGATCAATCTATTATTTTGAAAAAAAAAAAAATGTGGATAAACCAATTTATAAATGGACAAATAAATAGACACATTTAAAGGTATTTATTTAATTCATGTTTTAAAACGTAATTATATTTAACAGTTAAATTGTGCATTAATAAATCATGTATTTAATTCATGTTTAAAATGAAATTAATTGTAACAACAAAATAGCTCATTAATAAGTCATTTTGAAATGCATCTTTTAAATGGCATTTAAAAAAAAAAGCATTTGGCAATTGCTTTTCTTCCTCCATTTGTCAATCAAGTGTAATAATGCTATTAGGCAGTTGACGCATGTGAGCAACCAATTCACTTTCAACTAACTTTTAAGACACACCCCCTCTCCCACGTCCCATTCGAAGGAGATGTAAGACGGTCTGTCACTGTATGGCTACGACGGACACGAATCATATCAGAGGTTAATAGTCACTTGTCGCTGCTTCAGTTAAATGCCAAGCGCGGCCCTCTCCGAACGTGTACGGTGGTAGAAAGCGTCAATACTCGCTGAGCTACCAAAGCCCCCTGTATGGATTTAACATTAATTAATTTACACTTTAATTATACCAGACTTGGTTGTGTTTTACATTTTATTGACAGATAATGGCAACTTACATGTCATAGATATTTGAGGGAAAATGTTAAACACTTAGGCTAAACATTTTCTAAATAAAAATTATAAAAGAAATCAAGTGATTTACCCCCGCTCTCCCCCTTTACTGCTTGAATTGTGTGAAATGAAGCCATGTCAATTAAAAGGTATAACTTTAATTGAAAGAGAAAAAAACATTTCTGGTTGTGTAAGCGAACAGCAGTACCACTTTATCAAGCTATGTACATTTAGTAAAGTTTTATCGAATCCCAATGGTTGTGAATGATCCAGGTACAGTGTATGGGGGGTTTGTTCACAAATATGGCAGAGAGTGGTCGTAGAGGAAAGTCATATGAAATAGATGAATAACTGGAAGGTCAGGCAGGACAGAAGTATTTACTTCAGGTAGGATCAAGTGGCAGCTGCAGACCGGAGGTCCGGTGTCTTTCTTCAGCTGCTCCGGTCTCCCCTATAATGGACAGGAGATCTGTAGAAAACATTGCGCCAGTGTGACCCTATCTGTGGCTTTGAATGTAAGCGATGATAATGTATTGCAGGACAATTCAACTGGCAGCCCACGTTCGGACAAGAAATTTTAAAAGTCAAAAGTTTTAATCATTGCATCTATAATAAACATCACTGTTATTGTTCAATAAAATGTTTTGTATCAGTATGTTTTACTCTTTCTGTAATGGACCAATTTTGAGAGCATAATTTAGATTTGTATTATTATTATTATTACTTCATGTCTCAAGTTACCTGTATTTTATCTCTATTTTAAGTTCCTGCTAGAAGGAAATATTTCCCATAATAATAAAAAGATTTATTTATATAGTGAACTAATTTTATAGGCCTGCTATAACACAATATTTGTAGAGAGAAGCTTTTCGATAACAAACTATTCTGGCTTGGCCCCTGATTTTTTCCATCTGGCCAATTTCTTAATGAAGTTGAATAGCCCATATTGACATCCTGTTCCTTTAATTGAATCCCCAATCTAAATGTCAACCCTAATCATGTCACTTGAAATGACAGGGCGTATACGTACTGTAGGTGCTATATTCATAACAGTGGAAATGACCAAGCTGCTAAGTGAAGCTCTCACTGGTGATGCATATCATCTTCACTGCTCTCCTCATTAAGAGCACTTATGTAAGCATCTGCTGGGTGTAAAAAGTCCTGCCGGATATCTAAGTTGACAGACCCTGTCGACTTCTCTAAGGGACTTTAAATGTCCCACTAAAATTACTGAATCTACAAGACAAATTTCCTGAATGTCTTTGCAAATCTTATAATTTAAAGGGATCATCCACACAAAAATAATCATTACAATAATTTACTCATCCTAATGTTGTTCCAAAACCATATAAATATCATTCCATGTTAGAATGTTAGCCTCAGTCCCCATTCACTTTCATTGCACATTTCTTCCATATAATGAAAGTGAATGGTGACTGAGGCTAACATTAGGCCTGTAACATCTCTTTTTGTTCATCATACGGGTTTGGAGAAACATGATGTACCATAGCTTAAAGTTCTCTGCTGTAGAAATGATTAAACCCAAAGTGTATGTTGTAAGTACCCTACTTGAGAGATGCTTGTTTTTACGTAGCAACAAAGTCGGTTTCATTTGACATGTTACTATGAATATACCACCTACATCAATCTGAAGAGTTCCAGATGGTAGAAATTGCTTGATGTTTCACTGATGTAACCAAAATGCAATGGTTTCAGACCTCAAAGATGCACATCTTGGCATTTAAATCGTAAGCTAGAGTAAGCTTTACTCCATTCAGTGAAACAGACTAAACAAGACCACATGCTGTCAGTAAAGCAAAAGTAGGGCATTCTGAAATTCATCTATTTTTTTTACCTGTTCACTCAAAATGTTCAAATATCATTTGAAATTAAATATTTTGTGTTAAATAAAAATTCACAATAGAAGTCTTTTCACTTTCAGTCTCATCACATGGATACCACTTTAGATCAGCACACATTACAGTACCACCTTTACCCATGTATTACTTCAAAGATTAAATAAAACATCAAGAGTCACTTGTCCTGAAAGGGAATGAAAGCGGTTCATGGTATCATGTACATTAGCTTCTATAACTGGGGCATGCTAGTGGCATTTCAAAGCCGAAATGAATGCAGCCAAAAATGCAGCCGAGAGTTCATGCAACCCTACAGACTCAGAGTGTGAAATGGAGGCATATCTCACAATTATTAGTTATTCTGGGTAATTGAAACAGTATGGGTCATTTTAGCCACTGGCGATTTTTCTATTTAATTCATGTTAACCTAGTCAAATTAGCTGCAAGCAAAATGCCGCTAGTTACCATTATGTAATTGTATGTATGTATACAACATGGATTCTCTCTTTTTCTTTAAATTTTTTACCATTAGAGATTTCTTCCATTATTTATTGAATTTTTGCTTTTAGAAAATGGGCCACATACTTGCAGAACTTACTGTATAATGTGCAGCAGAAATTATTAGAAACTTTGTTAATACATTAGATGGGCCTGCTGTTAGTAATGCTGTGATGTACACTACAAGGAGCTAAATTATAATTTGTCAATTTCTTCGCCAATTCAGAGAGAATGTGAATAATCACAATTACCAGTGAAATAAAAGGGCTTTAAGACACTAGTATGTACAATATACAGTACTATCCAGGATCCATGCTGACACAGACAATTATTATTTCATTGGCAAATAGAAAAATGTTTTTGTCTGTAATTTTCAATATTTCTTGCCTGTAATCTATGGCATTGAGCTGTGAACTATTAAAATTAATTTCAGTTTTTCCACAATCATTTTCTCATGAAAACAGAATGCTAAAGGGAATGAATGCAATGCAGATTTATATAGTTTTCAAAAGCTCAGGGTTGTTTTATTAGAAACTTTAAGGATGTAAGACTGAAAGACATGAGTTGCACAAAAGAATTTCTTTGAGCCAGTTCCCAAACACAAATAAGACTATGGTATTTTTTGAATTCTCAGAAAAACTTTTCAAACCAAGAAGCCATCAACAAGTCAAGTTTCTTCTTATTAAGGCTGACTATCTTAAAAGATGTAACGAAAAATTTAACTTCCTACAAAACATAATGGAGCTGGCAGAAAATATAAATGCCATACTTGCACTAACAAGTCTATATAATTTATTTTTTTTTTTAGAAATTCAGGGCCGAATTCAATAAACAGTTTTGTGTGAAGTATTTCTGGGGAAAAACCTGCATCCGGATCTGAATGCACCATATTTAAACAGAGTAATATTTATTCTTTTAAACACAAACAAGCCTCCTTTCAATGAATATGAACACTAGATTGCACCTTATTCAAAGAAATCTGTGCTTTTTGCAAGGCCACAATTAACATTGCTCTATCATCACCAGTGGAAAGCAGGCAGAACACTTCCTGAGCTTTTTGACAGTTCTGAGTGATGAATTAATGCTGCAATTTAAATAAACAGTTTAACTTTTTAACTGAAAACTGCAGCATTAATTCATCACTCAGAACTGTCAAAAAGCTCAGGAAGTGTTCTGTGCAAATTTTGTAATGTCCTACATTTGATTTACAGCTGATTTGCATAATGCAAATACACAACACAATAAAACAGATCAATATTTAAGTCCTTTTTTACTATAAATCTCCACTTTCTGACCCACACCTCTGAAGATATGTATTTAACCACTGGAGTCACATGGATTACTTTTGTTGCATTTATGTGATTTTTGGAGCTTTAATGGTCTGGTCACTATTCACTTGCATTGTAAGGACCAACAGAGCTGAAATATTCTTCTAAAAATCTTAATTTGTGTTCTGCAGAATAAAGAAAGTCCTAAACATCTGGGATGGCATGAGGATGAGTAAATGATAAACTATTAATTTAAAACACAAAGCTCAAGCTAGTTAATGCACAGCCTTTTGTTTGCGTGGACTGCCGTGGGCTGTGCTGGTAACTGCATTTGCAGGTGACCTAGAAGTCTTGTTCCATGCCACGGAGTGTGCATATGAATGCATAGACAGCAACAGATATCCATAATAATGGTCAGAACACCATTAAAAATAGACTATTATGGCAGTGAATGTTCCTCAGATGATACTAAAGCATTAACATGCAATCTTTTATTTTAAAGAATTGCTCATGAATGCAATTACAGGCACATTTGACTACTAGAAATCTTCCAAAATTAAACTTCAAGCTATGTTTTACATACGTTAAAATGTTATTACATGTCCTTGAATAAAGAACTCCAAACAAAATCATTGCACATTTCAACACATAAAAATTTGGAAAAAAGAGACTCCACAAAACTTAAAAGGGTATTATAAAGAAGCATTTTTTATTTTCTTTAAAATCCTCCTATAGGGTACTAAAACGTCATGCTAATCACAAAACTCTGTGGAGACGAAATCTTTTATAAAAGGCTTTGTATAAAAGTAATCATGTTTTTTTTCTTCTCTCTATAGAACAGTAGTGAAGATAAACAATTGTTGATTTCAAGTGCTTGACTTTGACATTGCCTAGAATTTCTGCATGCAAAACAAAATTCTGGTTTCTCTGGCCAATCCCGGATCTGCCACTTAAAAAAAATAAAACATGTCAACAAAATCACAGTCAGGATCATTTAGATGAAACCATTTAGAAATATGGGAGACAACAACACCAAGAGCACTCACACTCCAACAAAGTCTAAAAACCAAATTGGAGAATCACACTTGGTGATATAAGGATACTGTTTACAGTATATTGTTTCAACTACTCTATTGGTGACCAAGTGAATGAGGACAATGTGAAATTATCTTAAGTTTTTCTCCAGTATTGTGGCCTTTGCTTATCTGGAGCAAGCTACCTTTTGAAAGTTTGACTGAAATAATAAACCAATTACACACTCTATCTCTCTCTTCGAATTGAGTCAGTTCATTAACAGGTGGCCTAATGCAGAGAATTAGCTGTCAGCTGTAGCCCTTTGTGTTATAACAGCCCAGCACAGCTCCCAATTACACATACAAGTCAAAACTTCACCATCAGTGATTCTGCTGAGTTTTTATTTATTTAAAAGCCAAATCAGAAAGCGAAATTTGACAAAGATAATTCTTAGGAGCCATGTGCACGTTACCTTAGGAAAGAGAGGTTACATGTTTACAAAGTGTCAGCAGAGTACTGGCTCATAATAAATTCATTTGAGGCATACTAAGACTAGGCAGATCTCTATGAAGGATGTGGTTAGATCAACCTGGTCTAATAAAATCATGTTACTTTACTGTAACTAAATTTTTGCTAAATTCGTTTTATGTGACTTGTTGGTATTGTGGAAGTTGTCTGTGAAATGAACACTAGAGGTGCTACAACAACGACTTCTATTTGACTTTCACACAAATCACCATTGAAACAGCAGATTACAAGAGACATGTTCACTGATGTGGATTGTGCTTCTGTATAGAAGAAAGCATTGTGCTTTTGCACACAATTTGAACACGATAGTCAGGTTGCTCTGCAGGGCACATGAGATTTTATTTTAAAATGCTGTGACTGCTATAAGCGATTATATATACTCCTGCATTTTCTAACCAGTGCAAAGATGAATAAAGTCACAGAGAGATGTTTGGATTCAAATCCTCAGGTGCGCCTGCTAGGCAAGCCATAGCCTGGCCCCGATGAAACCCTCATGGGGCAGTATGTGAGATCTCCAGCCATGACAGATCGTCGCTGCAGTTTGGTTTCTGCTGTTTGACAAACCTAAAGGCCCTTTTTTTGTTTCTTTTATGACATTTTGTTCTTTCATAATGTATTTGTAAATTAGAGATAACCACAAATATTTAAGCATACTGAAACACAGATGTTAAGTGTATATATTAAGGGGGTCAAACAGAAAATAATTATAATATATTTGGATTTTATATTTACATATTAAGATTTAAAACTATATATTCAGATTTTTAACTATATATTTGGATTTATAACTATACATTTAGGATTTATAATTATTTATTCAGAATTTATATAAATATTTCCTGTTTGGCACCCCCATTGTATAAGAATATATTTCTTATATGTCTGATTGACAAACTACCTATGATGCTTGTAATCAAGCAAATCAATTCCCTAAGGCTGCCTCTGTCAGCGAAACTGATTATGGACAGAATGTAGACACGTGTATAACGACAATCGTTATACTGTAAATACTAAGTAATACATATTCACATTCAAAACCATGTTAATGTCATATCATCCAATATAATGTAAAGGTGATTTAGCTATACCCACTCAGTTGGCTGATTACAAAAGCAACAAGTAACAATGTCTGAGAATAATACACAAATAGATAGTTCCTTCACTCCATTAACTAGACAGCATGATGCATGAGTGGATTAATTATGTTAATTTGTCGCTGCCCAGGCAATGGCCTAAAAAATCTTCAGTGAACAGCCCCAGGAGTCTTGACGTGTTTAACGGTCACTCATTCAAGCAAAGACATCTCAATTGCACACAATATTTAGTCTCGCTCTGTTAGTCAAGGACAACTAAGCACATTCTTAAAGGGTCAGTTCACCGCCACCTCCCTCCTCCTTTCTTCTTTCTCCTGCTAAACAAAAATTTAGAAAAATCTCAGCTCTGTAGGTCCATACAATGCAAGTGAATGGTGATCAGGCCTTTAAAGGTCCAAAAAGCACATAAAGGCAGCATAAAAGTAATCCATAATACTATCATAATACCATAATATAAGATTAATATACCTTAATCTTAAATCAGAAGTGGTATAATAGATGTGGGTGAGAAATAGATCAATAGGCAGCGATATGCACAAAGAATGCAAATGCGAATCGCCATAAACAAAAGTGTGAAAGTGGAGATATTTAGTTAAAATAAAATGTTTTGGAGCTTCAAAGTCAATTCACTTGTATTTTATGCACCAACAGAGCTGAGAAATATTATTCTCAAAATCTCCATATTCAGCAGAAGAAAGAAAGTCATACACATCTGGGATGGCATGGTGTGAGAAAATTAGATTTGGGGGGTTCGGGGTGAACTGTCCCTTTAAGAACATGCTTAGTTGCCCTTGACTAACAGAGCAAGACCAAATATTGTGTGCAATTGAGATGTCTTTGCTTGAGTTTGATTATGATTATGAGTATTTTCATATAGTTCATATATAGTCAAATATTGTTTTCATTCTTCTCAACCTCCCCCCTCAGCATGGATCTGACTGGACGATTGAATATAGCTGAAAACCTTTGGCTTCATTAGAGCTGGTGCTCTTAGGATTACTAAGGCTCCAGCCTGATTACGGGCTGCTCTCCGACATCAGACTTCCATCAGATGGGATGACAATTCAGTGAAATCTGAATGCATTCTAAATAGAACCCATTGACAGAAGGGATGATCCTGCATCAGCATCTGCCCTCATTGTGAGAAATTTGAACTAGGGCTAAAACGGTTCTGAAATGACGACATTTCTCATGCCAAATACCTTACAAGCTTTATGTTTAATGCTTATCAGAGTCCACACTGGTCCACATTGCAGTTTATTGGTCAAGAACTGCCCACCAGTGTTTCCTGCATCGCTTTTTAGCATCGGCACTCCAGCACTACTGAATCTCCAGTGCCATAGCAAAAGAATGATACCCAAGTTGTGAGGTTGAAATCTGAATTAATTGTGATAAGACAAAAAGAGTGAAAAATAATGCAAAAACAACACATCTTTCTATTGCGTTGTGTAGGACTGAATGATCCATCAAAATAAAATAGTGATGAGCACAGAGCATTGTGGTAGTGGGGTCGTGGTCTAGCGCAGCTTGTGATCGGGAGATGAGAATGGTAAGGATCATCACCTGTCAATGATTGTCTCTAACAGCTGTTTGTCACTGTAGTGAGAGTGGAGACGGAGTTAAAAGCAAGCCAGATGCCAGTGGAGGAGAGAGCGACCTGCGCACACAACCCCATTGAGCCTGTGTGGCATGAGTGTTGAGGAGATTTTTTTTATTTTTTATTAATTCTTTATTGAAAATAAATACCTTACTGAGTTGAAGTTTACCATTCCCAATTCCTCCTTTCCCACTCAAGAACCCGATTCCTTTGCAAGCATGTTATATTTACAAGCACTCCAAATTCACTTTATTGGCCACTACAAGTTACTATAAAAATCTAAAACAACCCTATGACACCAGGTTTTTGTGGACAGAAGAGGAGATGAGAATATTTGTGGACAGTGGGTTTAAGTAGAGAAATTTTAAATAATACCAAGCTATAGAAAGTCAGATTTTAGTTAATCTAATTGTTTATTATGTTTACAGGAGTGTTGGCTATTTATGGTTTTGAGACATTACAGATATTAATTAGCATAATTACTTCTGATTCATAGTAATGGCCAGCATCATCCAATGTTATATTTATGTATGTATATGATCAATTCTGAATCTATGTACTGATTACTTTTGTCCCATATCTGCCAAACATGTTGAGTGGTCCAAACATCATCTGCAGCCTGAAACTGAATATTTGGTTGGATTTTAGAAGTGAATGTACTTAGCTGTCACAGGAAAGCTACAGATTGTTCCCTATTTATTGAATGACAACCTCCAGTATGCTGTCTGTCTGCACTGGTCTCAGAACAGTTCGAAATGCACCTTATTTTCAACTTAACTCCATATAAAGCCTCTGAAAGCAAAATGTTTTCAGCTTCTAGATGAACCCATTGATTATCAATGTGATTATGCACAGTAAATATAGGATTTCTAAGAATAAGGTGAACTAAGGTACGGATTAGTGTACATTAACAGCATGGCGTTTCATGATAAATTCCTAAAATTTTTAAAATGGCATATCAGATGAAACTAGAGACTAATCTTTTGACTCAAGTAGGTTTCAATGTAAAAACTCAATTAGGTTTCTTACCAGTTGTAGTTTTGTTGATTGTTTTGTCACATGACTCCGTCCGTGGGAAGTTGAACCATTTACTGAAACCACAGAGTCTGAACTGAGATCAGTCGGTTATAATATAATTACCAATTTTCTATTATAATTATATTATTTTTAATAGAGGGGCCGCTTAGGACAGTCACGTAAAAACAGCCAATCAGATTGGACGTGTCGATTTCTTCCAGATTTTGTCATTTTTGTGTGTGTTGTCTGTGGGTGGTCCATTACTATCCTTATCCTAATCCTGAACATGAGGTAGCCCTAAAGATATCGGTCACAAATAACAAAAATGTCACAATCTCTCCATAGCAAGGCTTCGGTAAAGAAACTGCAATTGCATTTTTACCATCTAGACTGAGCGATCTTTTTTCACCACAGAGACAGCTCATTTAATTAGCGAAACCTAATGGGTGTCTGAGCAATTACCCGCCTTTAATTAACTACAACACATTTTAAACAGTCAATCAAGACATTCTGAGAAAAATCATCAGACTGAGGAAGCAGCTTCCCAGCACGCACAATTTTGACACTTATTGTAACCTCCGCGTTATCAAGTACCCACTTCTCGCACAACTCTTTCCCTCTAGCATTTCTCCATTTCTCATCAGCAAGTGAAGCGTGACGTTAAAACAAGCCCTCGTGTGATCTATCTTATAACGAGCGAACCATGTATGAAAAAAACCTTTGATAATGATGACAATCTCAGGTGGCATTTTAACAGTAGTGGAATGAAAGGACAATATATGCCTGTGGGGTGTGCATGCAAAAACATCCAGCCTTAATTGTCAGGCAGGCACACCGTAATGAGACAGCTCAAACTAAATTATTTGTAAGTGTGACTTGTGAACTTGTGAATAGGGCAGTGAAAAAAAAAAAAAAGTATGATGGCAGGATTGTTATACTACCCAGACACCCTGCTGATCTCCAGTGCAGAGAAAATGGGCAGATAATGAATAAGTTAAACAGTATTTGCTTTGTACAGCACTAATGCTCCCTTTAAAGATACAGCAAAACTCAGCAGTTGATTCCACAGCAATCACCAATGAGCTCATAAATACAAGGCTCTAATGTACTCGCCATACACTGGATCCAGTTAAAAAAGTAGAAGACCAAACTTTAAAAGTCTTCAATGAGGAGAGAAGCATGTTTAATTGCCCATGAGCTGGACATGTGAGTAAAGAACAAGATGGTTCACTGGCACAAGGAAGAATATTGCATATTTTGTGTGATATTATTTCCTCCATTTACTTATCTGCATTAAAAATAATGTTAAAGGTTAAATCAAAATTACAGTTTTGTGTTTTTGCTTTGACGTCATCTATATCCTAGTGCACTCCTAAATTCTTTTTAGCAGATTTGCATTCAAAAAACAAACACCAAAATATCAATGACTCATGTTGCGCTACACAGATTTTTGTTCAATCAAATGCTCTGAATGCTCTTCTAGAATAGGAATGTCCCTTCGCCTGCAATGGACCAGCAAGTAGCACATAAAGGTGTATGGCTGTGACGTAATTAAAGCATTTTGGCTAATTAACAAAAAAGGGATATTTGGATATGTCAAGCCCCAATGACAATTTTACATTAGACATTTGCTTTTCACTTGCTTTCTCCATATCTTACACACTTAGCATTTAAAATGGCACAACACCAGATCACATAACTAATTAATACTGTGTTATGGGTAAGAACTGGCCTTGAAATCTTTCCCTTGGTAAGGCAGCACATTAACACTGTTGCTCCTGCCGAAGCAAACTGGAGGTGAGGTGTCAGTCTCTTCCAATGACAATGCAACCAGATGGTTCAGATGGGCGTGAAAACCGGACTCTTCACTTTTAATGGATTTTGAGGAAATAAGACTCTGGAAGGAGCCACTGACACTCAGCTACAATAAAACTAAGGGAAACTGCAAGCAAATTTGAGACATCCTAATAATTTATTTTCTGAGAGACAGACTTCTGTCTCTGCCTTTTAAAGGATAATTCACCCAAAAATGAACATTCTGTCATCATCTACTTGCCCTCATGTTGTTCAAGTGCTGTCACGATTATGGATTTTGGCCGATGATCATTTTCCAACAAATAATTGCGATGACGATTTATTTTCTGTTTGGGCTTTCACAATTAACTGTCATACTTCTTAATGTGTGTGTGCGCTTCATACACCTTAAGAAATCATTTATTCACATTTTACACTGAATCGTATAATAAAATATGGATATATGATTTTTTTAAGGCTTAAAAATGTTAATATTACACAAGGGTAGAATGACATTATATTAAACATTTAAATATTTCCAAATACCTAAAATGTGTCTCTCTTTTTGGTCAACTTGGTCTTGGTCCATTTTAAATTTACACTGTTGTTTACAGTACATTGCAGTTTACACATTAACATTGTTTTTGGAACCTACCTAACCTGAATAGCTATTATATTATATAGTATTACATTTTGCAATAGTAAAATATTTATGTCCTAAATTCTTAACTTTCACACGTTATTTTAATGCTCTCAGAATATAATGAAGTTAAATGTGTTGCAAAACTTGAGAGCTTGCAGCTTTGAATTTGAGAACTTATAAAATAAATATTTGTATTTGCGAATTGAAATGTACAGCACTGATGTGAAAACTCGTCAAATAAAATTCTGAAGTTGAATGTTGCAATCTGCACTCACAGACAATAATCAAAAATCTGTTTTGAATTCAAAGTTGCAGACAATAGTCACAAATGTGTAAATTGACATTAATATAAATACAACAACAAACTTGCAATACATATTTACTTTTGTACCCGCAAATAGGCACTTACAAACTCTCAAATTTGCCACAACAACTTAAAATCTTCCAGCTTGACTTTTTCAACAACTTTAGTGAAAAACCCTGTAGCAAAACTCACTTGTGCATTTGGGCATGCAGTAGTGAGAGAGTAGGCTGCAGGTGTTGGTGTGGGGCGGACCAATTAAGTTAATTAATAATTAATCACAAGATCTGGAACGGATGTTATTGCACTGATTTGCACAGAATGGGAACAAACAGCTGAACATAATGATGAGAAAGCAGTTCAGGAGATGTGGGTGATGTTTTATTTACTTTTTTGTCTCCTGCTTCCTAATGCCTTTCTCTCGATATTTAATTGGCTGTTGCTCATTGCGTCTTTTGCTCATGGGTACAGTGCACACACACCTGACGTCTCATCAGACAAATTTCAAACTGGTGAGACTTCTACTCGCAGAGCAAACAGGTGGAACAGCGAATACAAGATGCTTGACAGATTTATTTATTATCAATCCCACTATTTGCGATGCTTTATCACCTGTGGTGAAGAAAGGAAAAGCTGACATCTGTACTCCCACAGAAGCAGATATCTCATGTAGCTCTACTGCAAGGGCAACCTCTTGGGCATAGATCAAAATAAATATGAATAGGCTTGGGATTGATTCATTCTAATTAATAATGAAATACTAATAAATAAAAATGAGTAACAATAACAAATTTATTTAAATTACTCTGTTTTTAGTATTTAAATATTTTATAATATTTAGTGTGTTTAAGAGGGTTTTGATAGAGAAAAAATATTTAATTTTATTTATTTTCATGTGCTTTAAAGAGATTTCTTTAATAGAAGGATCTAAAGAAAGAAACTGAAATTGTTGATACTCTACTAAACTAAGTGTTTTGACAGAAAACAGTTTATTTAATTTTATGGATATTCCTTGTTTTGTTCACAGCTCGTTCATACTGAATGTAAAAGGCCACTTTCTTAATAACATAAAATAAATAAAGTAGGGCTGGGCGATATGGCCAAAATTGTTATCACAATAATCTTTTTCATATTGTTCGATATCAATATTTATCACAATATACATTTACAAATTGCACTTCCTTTTTTTTATTTCAAAGTTGACGGAAGAAAAGAATAAAACGTTAATTCTAAACAGCCAAAATAGTGTCTACAAAACTGCACAGGGGGTCCAGAGATGGCCAAAGCAATGGGGTCTGCGGGATCTTTTAACAATTTTACCGTCTTTTCCCGTTTATCAATTGAAAATGAATGTTAAAAGATCATCGGTTTGTTCTGAAGCACAGTGACTGCAGTATTTGTTTTAATATTTTTTATATTTCTTTAGATTCAGATACCCAAGTATGGGGCATAGAAGCCCTTGTGACTGTGGAATGATGCTGAATGTGGGTTCAGGGGTGTCTTGACAGAAAATTTTGAAAGTTTTTTTATTTTTTTTTATTTAAAAAACATTTGTATATTTTCATTAAAGGGAGAGACTAGTCTACCAACTAGTAATTTTAGTCTTTCCTTATCCATTCTAGACATCCAATTAATTTTCACAAAATTAGTACAGAAATCGATTTGTTTATTCGATTTGTTTATTATTAATGGCTTGTAAAATGCTGATTGATAAAGATATATTTAGAAGGGAAAAACTTTATGGTCTAAAAGGTGCTTTGAAACCACGTTAACTCATGCGGCACTTCATGTCTACACATGCAGGGAAAAGAGGCAACACATGCGAAGCGGGACAGGGCAGAAATAATGCATGCTTGGTGCTACAGAACAATATTCAAGATTACAGCACAGAAAGATCAGAGCTGTTGTCCACATCACTGTTGTTCTGTCGCGCTCTTCACTAGAGATGATGAGAGGGTGCAACAGTTGTCATGAAGTGCGGTGCGGATGGAATCAATCCGGTGTCCGATGTAACCTAATTATTAGCAAGGCAGCCAGCATTAGCAAGTTCATCCAGTCTCAAACTACGTTACCACTGGCGCGTTGTGAACGTAGCCGAGAGCGTTTTCAATTAATTCCTATGAAAGCCGAGTGTCATGCTCGCAAGGTGGATCGTAAGATTGGCAGCGGTGTGGAGCAAGCTCTCTCCTAGCGCTGCGAGCACCTTTGAGCGGATTTCATCCACCCTAGTGGAAACGCAGAAAGCCGAACTGCTTGTGTTTTAGCGACACGCAGTAAATATTGAAAATTCCTCAAAAGCTTATCGTGGATTTTCTTTATTGTGATATATATTGATAACTTTTTATCGCCCAGCCCTAAAATAAAGTCATTGTTTATCATTATTATGATGCCAATACTGCCATGCAAAGGCTGTAACTAACATAGTTTTTGTGTGGATTTTGAGCTAGATCTGTATGTTGCAGGACAAATCTAAGAAACCGATTTTGGTCAAAATGTGAAGTTGCTGCGTTTACCTTTGAACAGCAGTATAATCAATAAGGACAACATGTAGATGTATCAGGAATTATTTTGGCATCGGATCATAACTATTAGAATCAGATCAAGTTGTGTGGTGCCTAAAGATTCCCACCCCTAGCAAAATCACTTACAGCACCTTTAAAATGCGCTTATTTGGATAGTAAAATGTAGAATGTAAATGTGATGTGAATGTGGAATTTGAAGTGCACAATAATCAAGGGCCTGGGTAGCTCGGCGAGTATTGACACTGACTACAACCCCTGGAGTCGCGAGTTAGAATCCAGGGTGTGCTGAGTGACTCCAGCCAGGTCTCCTAAGCAACCAAATTGGCCCAGTTGCTAGGGAGGGTAGAGTCACATGGGGTAACCTCCTCATGGTCACGATTAGTGGTTCTCGCTCTCAATGGGGCACGTGGTAATTTGTGTGTGGATCGCAAAGAGTACCATGAGCCTCCACATGTGAGTCTCAGTGGTGTCATGCACAGCGAGCCATGTGATAATGATTTTGCGTGGACTGTCTCAACTGAGACTTGTCCTCTCACACCCTGATTAAAGTGAGTAACCATGCCACCACGAAGGCCTAGTAAGCAGTGGCAACTGGGCATGCCAAATTGGGGAGTAAAGGGTATATAATAAACATTTATAAAAAAATAATCAAGGCCAACTCAAAGAATCGCAGTTAGATCAAGTAGTTGAAATTGAAATTATCCTATTGACAGAACAAGAAAAAAACAATGTGTTTGGAACAACATGAGGGTGAGTAAATGATGACAAAATGTAAATTTTTGTGTGAACTATCCTTTTATATGACAAGTGAGGTAAGCAAATCAAACATTATCTTAAAGCATATCATTTGTAGTGAATTCTTTTTTTGTATTGACGCTTAATTTCTGTAATGGCCAAACAGAGTAGGCATGCTGTTTTTATTTTATTGACATTTATGGCTTCAGTATGACTGCTCTGAGGGAGCAGAAAGCTTTAAATCCTTGAGCTGAGTAGAGACGTACTTAGGTACCAGCCAATGTATCCAATAAATCCAGCAAAAGGCTTCTCAACTAGATTAACTCAATAATACTATACAGAAATGGGCCTGAATGCAATTTCTCAGATAAATCTCTCTCAAATGCAAAGCCTGTTAATTAATAATTGTGAGTTTATTTTGAAGACAATGCACCTTTTTTTAATTCCAAGGCCAAAAACATTTGATAAAACCCTTTGATGCATGATTAAATCACAAAGGGGAAAGTTCATGTTTTCTTTTTTTCCCTAACAAGATTATATTTCCATTTATGTATTTTGAGTGTTACATATATGTCCATTCCAAAAAAGATAATGGTAAATATTTCAGGGACAATGGGTGCATCAACACTTTCGTCACCATATTGAATTCACAGTATATTGCCATTAATAAGAAAAACACACAGATAAAGTGGACAGTTAAAGTCAACCAATATGTTCTGGATGGAACATCATCACACCCTAAAAATGGTTAAAAATGGCTTTTAAAGACCTGTTCACTGTAGTCTATGCATCAAGGGGTTAAATCGGAATTCATAAAGAGTTTACAACAGTACACATGCACTATCTAGATGGTGATTAATTATGCAGGATGAGAGAGGCTGCTCCAGCTCGCTGTAAAAATGGGATCCTGTCTGTGTCCAGCAGTGAAACATGGCACCAGCCATGAGACTGATGTTTACACAAAGAACAAGTGCCAAGTGCTAAATTTATGTCCCTCTCTCTCTCTCTGCAATAAACACTGCACCAGCTCACACTGACCCTCACTATGGAAATCAGCATTTGGAGCTGAATACAGTGATAGGATGGAATAAGTGTGCTACAACCTTAAGATCTGCCTCAAGTGACTCAGGTAAATTATAGTACATTAAACTTGCTCCTAAAAATAAGGAGAGGTCATTCAGGTGAGCCCATCCTCTTAGGTCAGTATTAGAAATGCAAAGCCCGTTTAAACTTGTTTTGATCGTCATGAATGGTGCTGTGAGTAGATCTTAAGATACATACTGACGGACAGCAGTCCTGCAAATGTAGAGCGAAGGACGTTCAACTTTAACACATTATAAGTTGGCATTTTACAACATCATACCTTGAATGTGTTGGTTAACAACACTCTCCAGCCGGTCGAGTCTCTCGATAATCCGCAGCGTTTCTCCACGGTTATCATCATCAAACTTTTTCATGGGCGTCCTACCTGCAACTTTGACGTTCCAGCTATTAGACATATAATTGGTGATCCAGCCGACGTAAAGGAGACATAAAATATTAGTCATACCGCTTAAAATCACGCACGTGGACACCAAAGTTTTGGTTCTCCTCGTGCATGCCATCGCAACATGCCCACGTGCGCAGCGCGCGCAGAAACGGACACAAATCCTCTATGCCTTTGCTTTCATAAAGGACAGCGGATTGATTTTCCATATAATATAGTTGTTATGACAGCTGTAAATGACTGTTCAGATGTCAAAACAGCCAGGTACTCCTTAGGTATGCTTCATGTCTAATGTCTCTCGCCCCTGTCCGCACTGTTTGACAGCGGCACAGCAGCAGTGGTTCGGTATTACGCGTGCACGGCGTCATAAAGCAAGAGTGACACGCGCAGCAGCACGTTGCAGCGCGAGCTGCTGTTGACAGCCAATGAAGTTCCCTCGCAGAGTCGCAGTGATGGGTTACTGTTTGTGGATACTACATAAGGTAGATGATAATATATTTTCCAATCGATGACGTTGATTTGTGGATTCATCAACTGGATTCATTCCATTATAAAAAGTCAGTATGGGTTGTTGTTATGATTACTTTAGGAATCATGGATTGAATCCTATTCACTTGCTCTAAACTTAAGGAGTGACAAATAAACAAGTTTTACAACATTTATGCAAGTATAACGATATAAATAAATATATATTTTGTTTTTGCTGTATTCCATGTCCTTTTAAAGCTTTGTGTGAGGAACAGGCAGACGTATTTATTCACTGAAAATCTTCGCCTCCACTGCAGCTCTCAAATCTCCAGTGACGTGCGGTGATGTCTTAAAGAGGCTAGGCACTGAGTTATGAAAGCCAGATTACCTGATTTATTGTTTAAGCTAATAATACGTAATAACAGTGAACGTTACACACAAGCGCGGCATATCAAGAAATGTACAAATCAGGATGTATATCGTGTACTCTCTCTCTCTCTCTCTCTCTCTCTCTCTCTCTCACGCACACACACACACACACACACACACAAGTGCGTAAACAGTGAACGTTATGCATTTATCAGATCCTTCAAAACCTCTCGGTTTTCCTTTACCTTTTCATTGTGGTAGGTTATATTCAGCTTCCTTTGCTCGTCAAGTGCAAGGTCGATCCGAGATTTTCCAAAGGTTTTCAGTGTAATTTGACACTGGATGTGAGCTGACGACTTTTCATGCTTGGTTAAAGCTGCGGGCAGGTTGTTCAAATCGCAATATCCCGCTGAAGTCCAAACAGTCTGACTGGTTGAAAGAAGCAGGCAGGGATAGCAGTACAGCCGCTGATTGTTAGCGCAGCCACATAGACAATCTTTTCTTACATACCATCAGTTTGAAATGATCGGATAATTTTTGGGCCCCATCTAAGGCTGGCGTAGACCTCCCTCTTGCAATTAACTCCTATTTGGAATTAAAATCGAGCGTGGAAAAATTTCTTAATTCCGTGATTACGGCTGGTGCTGTCATTTTGAATTTTGCGGGGATTAGGCATGTACACTAGCTGTGGTGTAATGACGTTAGCTACGCAAATGTCCAGGAATATCTCGATTTTAATTGGTCCATGTCTGATACGTAACGGAGATGATTACGGGCATAACATATTTACGTCAAAAGCACAGCAGATTTGTGCTTTTTGCCGTACATGTTAAAGAATACAGGATCGAAGTGCACATGCGCAACATGGGTTTTCCGCTTGTCGTCTGCAATGAATGGACCGTAAAAGCACTGCTTATTCTACCATTTGTTTTTAGTTGACTATACGTAACTGCTACATTTGTCATCATAACGTCTAAACAATTGGAATAACACACATATTGCATGTATAAATCACAAGAATAAAAAGTAAAAATCCAAATACAAGTTTATTATTTAATAAACATTTTATTTTTGAATTTTGGCAGGGTAGGCAGTGCCTAGTTTGCCTACCCAGACCGCACGTCAGTGCAAATCTCATACTCTATTCCGCATATTCAAACCTGGTGCCATGAGTCAACAAACCATATACACACAAATACGTTTTCAGAGCTTCAGCGGTGGAGAATAGCATGAATAACGATGTAAATTTTTATGTGTTCCGCACACAAAGCAAAAAATAATATAGCGCACAAGTCTTATGGACTACTTTATAGTGCTTTTTGTCTTTTTAGGAGCTTGACAGTCATGGTTACTATGAATTGCACTTGTATGGAAAACAGCAGTGTGAAAGTTTTTCAAAACTTCTTTTGTGTTTTGCTGAGAAAATAACAGCAGTGGAAGTATAGGTCTCTGTGGAATAATAATGGCTGTTTCCCAATCTGTGGGTGTTTTCAAACCAGGATGGACATTTTTAAACTATCCAGTTACAGTATGTTAGGGAATTTCAGTGTAGTAGGAAAATTGTGTAAAGCGGTTGAAAAACACACATCCTGGTTTGAAAAGCCTACTAATTGGAACCAACATAAGGGTGTCAATAATGACAACATTTTGGGGTAAAATATTCTTTTAATCTGGTTACTCAATAAGTCAATCAACCAATGATTTGACCTAATAACTTGACATAATAGTGCATTACAAATATCCTATAGTGCTGTTTTACATTTGAATTTCATAGGGAGATTAAAGGCATTTTGACAAATATTTTGAGTATTTGTTTAAATATTTAAAGAGTTTTTGTTTGTGTGGGCCACCCTTCACTTCTGTAGCCTCCTAAACAACCAGACTCTTAACTCAAGTGGAAGGATGCGGTCTTAGCAGATGATCATCATCACCCCTCCACACTCTATTCTAAGCTTTCAGGTTGATCAAGCAAGGAGGAAAAAACATCTGAGAAACATTACGTTAACAGATGGAATCAAGAGAAAATTACCCCGTGGTACTGGCTTTGATCTTTGTCTTAGGCGATTGCGTTTCTCCAGCTTACTCTTTTACCTGGTTAGTCCACCCAGATGTAAACAGAGACACCTTCGGGGCACAGCTGTGTGAAATGATTCATGAAATATGAATGGACTCTGAAATATTAAAGATTTTTTTCCTTTTGGAGATCTTGGTCCATAATTACTTCTTAAAACTTGGGAGATCCAGACTAAAGTTGGATGAATGATTGATCTTAAAAGAGAAAATGCTGTAGTTCATTTTAGATTTAATAAAGGTACAGTGAAAAGGCTAAGACTTATGGTCTTGGGATTGAAGGACTGTATCTTGCAGAGACAGACCATTGCTCTCAGCTCATTGTAGATTTCAAAGAACAATTCTGCATGCAGAATTATAATTGGCATTTTCCACAAATAGGGTGTACCATTACTATGGAACTAGAACAATGACTAAAGGATTTTAATCTGACATTTTTTCATTTGAATTCTAGACATGTGACAAATTTCATTTCTATTTTTGTGGCGTATTTTATAAATTTGTATTCACAGTATGGCACAAGTTAATAACCCAGCTTTGCTTGACACTTCGCCTACAGTAGTTTGTTTACCATTTGAATTTTTTAGATCTGAATGTGAGAGATTTGTATTTGGAGTCCTGAATTTGTTTTTTATTTGAAAATGTGAGCCTGTAATTCTTAATCTTAATTTTTACTGCTAATTCCTCCACTAAAGAATTGTAAACAAAAAATCTAATAAAATAAGGATTTATAAAATATGCCGTAAAAATCTTAATTTTCGTTAAATGTCTAAATATCTAGAATTTAAATGAACAAATTTCACATTTAAATACGTAAGCCATTGTTCATACACTATTTAAGGCATTAGAGACAAAGATTACTATAATGTTAAATTACTATTCTCAACCATAAAATTAAGACAGTATGAAACATAGTTAGTTGTAAACATGTCAAATGTTTTTAGGAATCGTAATTTTGGGGAAAATTTCCAACATCGGTGATCTTGACCTTCTCAACCCAATCCAACATTTAAAATCATACAACAATGTCATAATTTCTACATAGCTGAAATGATATTCAAGTCATTGTTGTAAAAACTATTTTTAATTATTAACTAATTTTAATGAGGAAAAAAACACAAAAAAAATTTAACATTCCTTAAATTGTGACACAAAAGTAGTTACATGATTTGGACCCTTCATTCTAGAGGTCAGCCGTTGGTGGATTTTGCTGATACCAATAACTAAGTTGGTGGAAAAGCCTATAACTAATGTATCGGCCTATAGCTTTTAAAATGTATTTATTGAATGTAAAAAATAAAATCGTAATCTTTCCTTACTGTGCCGGGCAGAGACATAGAGGCTTACAAGAGCCAAAACTAATAAAATCCCTGGTGCCATTTGTTGTGCAACCAAAATACCATTAATAACCAGAAATAATTTTAGATGTGGTGCATATCGTAGGACTAGCAAGCCCGAAATACACTAGGAACTTCTATTTTGAAATATCTGTGCTGCCAGCGCACACAAAAAAAATAAAGGAAACAAAATATGCACTCTTATCATCTACAATGTATAACAATATAAACACTATAAAATAAACATTGTCATATGGGCTGAGAAATACTGTATGTAGAACAGAAGATCATCATTATCAGCAATCGCTTGTCATAATTGTCCAGTGTTCCAGTAATTTTAGCAGTTTATATCAGTGATATTTTTCCCCTCTAAGGATACTGTTGGTCAGATGAACAATTAAACCCTAAACACCCATTCAATAATGTGTATGTTTCGTTTGTGTCTTGTATGTATTTGTGTGTGTGTGTGTGTGTGTGTGTGTGTGTGTGTGTGTGTGTGTGTGTGTGTGTGTTTATATGTATGTATATATACACACTGTGAAGAATACAAGCTGGTGGGGGGAATGTGGAGCTCTGGGCAATGTTCTGCTGGGAAACCCTGGGTCCGGCCATTCATGTGGATGTCAATTTGACACTTGTCACCTACACATTGTTGCAGATGTATTATATATATATATATATATATATATATATATATATATATATATATATATATATATATTTAGAGGAACATGGCAGAATAAAGAAAAATACAATCGGCCACTGCCGCCATTGATTTTTATTGATAACCGATAGTCCGAAAAGCAACTATTTGGCACCGATTAATCGGTAAAACCGATATATAGGTTGACCTCTACTTCATACAGTATGACAGAAATATAAGTAAAAAAATCAAATTCCATTTTCTCAATTTGTATACAAAGTGTTGTTATTGTACGGGAAAAAATATCAAATATAATTTTCTTTCATTTATTTATGGGAAATATACATTTATTAATGACTGCTAACCTACATTTGTATTTGGTGTATTGAATTTGTATATTTATTGCTTGAAATAAATCACACAAATCAGGTGTATAAATTGCATATTTATACATGTCAAAATTTTTTAAATAGGATTGTAAAAAACAGAAAAAATTAATCATTGTATATAATATTTGTTTGATCTCCTGCATGGGGTAGACAATCAGAATTCTCTGAAGGATAAGCACCTACACAGTACTTTCACAGACCATTTTAATACAAATGACAGTTTTTAAAAGTTTCAGGCTCTATTTTTAACTCTTTTTTTTAAGTCCTTATTACAAATACAGGGGTTTACCAGATTTTAAGGAACACCTTGTTTTAATGATAAGCATTTCCTCTGCACCACCTAGTTACTGACACATCCATCCCTGACTTCCTAGTGGTGATGCATTTAAGCATGGACCCTATAACTCAGCTATGCATAAGAGACCAATGAGACAGAACAAACTTTGTTCTTTCTGCCACAGCCCCCACTGCAGTGAGATATTATTGGGCTGTAATTTAAACTGAGAGGACTGGGGTATATCGGCTCCGTTACAAAAGGAAGGAGAAAGTGCCTGGAATATCAATAGCCCAATGGTGGTTCTTCTTGCACACAGAGCAATGTGAAATGTACTTAATCAGAATCCCTAGTCCACATGCATTGCATGAGATGGTGCATAAATCTGATTGCTTTTCATCAGAAACGTACATAGAGTGAAAATGTAGTTGACCTACTGTACTTGGTGGATGTTGAAACATATGGAAGATCACGATGATGAAAATCCACCATTAGCCATTGTATAGATCTGCTCTGTTCATGTGTTGCCCTAGGATGAAACGTCAAAACTAGGGGAAGACAATGTGAGCGGAGCTTGCCTGTGCAAAACTCTGTGATGCTATAGTGTTCTAGATGGTTGCTAGGGGTTTGTACGTGTGCAAGTCAAAAGAACCCACCCCCAAGTGTTTTGCTTATTTGAGAAAAGTTACCTTATTTTTTCTGACCCCTGTTTTTCACAGATGTTATTATGGTACAAACACTGCAATGCGTAGAAGACATAATTTTAGTGGAAATAAGTCAATAGTTATTGTAAACTCATATCTGGCTTATATATCAAATGTTGGCATCACATTGCAATATCAATCGAGGATGATATGTTGGGTCATTCTTTCCTTCCAACAGATATCTACTGAATTAAACCGTGGTCAGATCAATTCAAAAGGCAGCTGAGCTCATTTTAGAGTGAAAGACTGTCCATACTCGGATAACTGTGAAATAGATGCGGTACTGATAATAATGTTCTCTTAACGGCATGAAAGCTATATAATTTTTCAGAATGAATGCTCCCAAGGAATACAATACATTCTCATTTTGACGAGGCGTATAGAATATGAACTTCATTACCTCCTATTACACATACAAGCATACTTGTACCATTTACAGAGTCTCTCAAGTCTGCATTCTCTGATATGAAAATCAGAGTGCCTGATTTGTGTGCTTTTTCCTGCCAGAAGTAGATAAGGCAAAGTCAGAATTTCCTGCCTGAGAGAATCTTATTTCATCTGAATCCGTTTAAAGCATAGAGTCTCGTTTTCACCCTCATTCAGACTGTCTGATTACTGTCTGACAATATTGTATGTTGTCATCTGAGGAGACTGACTCTAAAGCTACAGCTTGCTCTGAGACAACCCTTACCATATAACTGCATCTTCTACAAGAATACATTTGCAAATGTACCATTCAGATGGGTTTGGATGGACCACCGGACTACCTACAATGTTTGACTGAAATAATAGTTAAAGTGTATCATATTTCTTTGGCATACTACTGAACTAATATGTCACAATTTATGACTCCAGTATTGTCAGATTTTATTGCTGATTTGAAATATGTTCTTTAACCAACCATTTTGGGATTTTGTTCTTTCTCCATTCAAATAATAGGAGTTGCACTTGCATGACTGGAAATAGCCGAGAAGCGGAGAACATTGCAAAGATGGCCGACAGTGGATTACTGTACTTGCTAGAAAGACTTTGGTTAGAGTGTACTTTTTTCAGTCAAGGTTAATACTATTGCCTTTCATTCCTTTTTTTATCAACATGATCACATATGTACCTGATATATTGCAACCCAGTGTTCTAGTACACTGGCATTTCCAATTTACTGACAAGCAGCATCTCCTTTCAGACATCTTTGCATCAATTCAAATGAGTTTACCATTTCCTGTGGTGCTAGCATTGTGTGAGCAGTCTCACAGACACAGATTTTGTTCCTATGAAAACCAGGAAGTAATTGTATTCTCATAATTAATGATGAGGGTGATTTGGAGGTTGCATTTTAGTCCACTGATGGTTAGGTTAAGGGTTGGCATTTGGGTAATGCATATTGTTGGTAAAATGTGCATTTCTGTTGACTGAATTAGATCATTTACAATTAAAAACAACTTGCACAACTCGCTTTTGGCAGCACTCATTCATTTCCCCTGGAAGCTGGAGCTCACACGTATCCATAAGATTAACAAGAATTGCAGCTTTGGTCACTGGGTGCAGTGGTTTAAATATTGATTAGCACAAACCTATTATAGCTGAAGAACGTTTGACCTACTGTTGCTGAATTCACAGTGAGGTCTGTTCATTCAAAAATCATTATTGTTTTTTATCCCAGGAAAAGACGGCTCTGATTAAATGAGAACTTTTATATATATAAAACTTTTATAGTATGAAGTTTTACATTTAAAAGATACTGCCCCTTTAAATGTAAGTAACTTAAATGTAGTTAGCTTACTTTGTAGCTTGAAGTCCAGCTAACTACTTTTTCAAAAGGATAGTTTCATTGTAAATGTACATGAACATGTATTTATTTAGTAGACTCTTTTATCCAAAGTGACTTACAAATGAGGAGTACATTTTAAGCAATTCATCCTAAGGAGGCAGTAATGAGAGAAGTGCTGTAATACAAAGTTGCAAATTCCTTAGAGAAGCACAAGTAGAGTGTATAGAGACAGAGACAATAATTCATTTTTAACTTTTTATTTTTATTTTTTTGTAGAGAAGAAAGAAGACCTTTTTAGCATTAGTAGGTGCTCATGTAAGAGATGTGTCTTTAGATGTTACTTGAAGGTGGCTAGATAATTTGCTGCTGGGGTGGGGTTTGGAAGGTCATTCCACCAGCGAGGAACAGTTGAAGTGAAACTCCAGGAAAGTGATTTTTTGCCTCTGTAAGATGGTACCTTGAGGTGTCGCTCACCCGATGATATTAAGCTTCTGGAGTGCACATAGACTTGAAGTAGCAAGTGTAGATAGGGGGGTGCGGAGCTAGTGGTTGTTCTGTCAAATTGAATGCCAGCAACCACTGGCAACCAGTGCAGTTTGATGAAAAGAGGCATGACGTGTACTCTCTCTGGCACATTGAAGACCACTCATGCTGCTATGTTCTGGATTAGTTGCAGAGGTTTGACTGTACTTGCAGGAAGTCCTGCCAGAAGAATATTACAGTGGTTCAGTCTAGATATAACAAGATCCTGGGCAAGGATTTGTGTTGCATACTCATATAGGATGTTCTAATAGGGTCTGCGTGAATCGGGCTGTTCTTGCAATGTAGCCTGTGAAGTTCAATTCACTGTCAAACATACAGTAACCCTGAGTTTTCTGGCTGTCCTGAATGGTGTAATTGTTGATGAGTCTTGGTAAAGTTATGATGAACTGCTGGGATGGCTGGAAAAACGAGGAGTTCTATCTTTGATGGGTTAAGTTGGAGGTGGTGTTCTTTCATCCAACACAAATTGTCCGCCAGGCAGGTTGAGAACTGTGCAGCAACCATAGGATTGTCAGACTGGAATGAGAAGTAGAGTTGTGTGTCATCGGTATAGCAATGAAAGGAAAAGCCATTTGCCTTAATGACAGATCCCAGTAATGTGATATGGAGAAGAGAAGGGGCACTGAACCCTGTGGTACCCCAGTGGCTAGTTTTGATCTATTTCTATATTTTGTAGCTTGTCAATCTACGGTTTCACACTAGCTTCCCATTTCAATGTGAAAGTCATCCCACCAATAAGGAAAAACAATGGAGAAATTTATGGACTTGCCTTTCATGTGGTGAGATGGGGCCAATGGCACCATACACAGGAGCAGTATCTTGAAATGATTTCTTGGAGATACAGGCAGCGGTGAGACCTGAGCAGTGATAAACAAGATAATTTTTTAGAGATTAGAAATGAGAAGGTCATCAGCATTTGTATTTGCTTGAGGGCATATCTTTCAGAAACTTCTAGCAGTGGACGAGGAATTTTCCTGATGTTGTGGAATAGGTGTATGTAACGTAATTTAGATGGAAAGGAGGTGGCGAGAACCGGCTTGATAATATAAATAAAAGTTTAATTTGTAAACTGAAACAAAAGACAAACACACACATGACGGACATGTCCATAAATTATCTCTCTCTCTCATCGCACCACCGTCTGCCATTGCACCACCATCAGCCTTTATCCCTCTCGGAGGCTTAATTAGCCTGATAAGGGACCAGGTGTGTATAATCACAACCCTGCCCCGCCCTCTGCCCTGCCACATTCCTCCCTTGTTCTCACACCCTTTCACTGGGGGAGGGCGTGCTTTAAGCCCGGTCTGCCAGCAGGTCATCCCCATCTACCTGGATGAGGGAGGGGACAAGGGGAGGGAAACAGAAATAATTAAAGTTTCTGTTACAGGAAGTACCCCCAAAAAAAACACTGTAAAATTTAAACGAGAGGGAAAAGGCCAACGCAGAGCGGCAGTGAGAGAGAGAAAAAAAAACTACTCGGCGGTTCTCAGATACACCGTCGCATGGTCCTCGATCATTTCTCCACCCTCTCAGGCGGACGACAGCCGCTTCTCCCCGGGCAGACCGGAGTCAGACTCACGACCCCCGGTGGTCAGAACGCTCCTCCGCGTTCTAGGCGACTCGTGGGGACACTCTTCTGCCCCTGGCAGCAGCCCTACCGCTCCAGGAAGTTGGGAAGACACTTCCCTCCTCCCCTCGCGGACAGCGGTCTTCCTTCGACCCCTCCATGTTTCTGGGGGATGGCAGGGCTCTCCTCCACCCCTGGCAGCGGCTCCATCGCTCCAGGCAGTTGGGGAGTCCAGTCCACACTCGCATCGTAGACAGCGGCCATTCACCGCATCTGGGTGGTTGGTCTACTCCCTCCCCCGGTGGATGGCAGCGGCGCTCTCCTGGGTTTCGGCACCAGTGTAACGTAATTTAGATGGAAAGGAGGAGGCGAGAACCAGCTTGATAATATAAATAATAGTTTAATTGGTAAACTGAAACAAAAGACAAGCACACACATGACCGACATGTCCGTAAACTATCTCTCTCTCGTCGCACCACCGTCTGCCATCAGCCTTTATCCCTCTCGGAGGCTTAATTAGCCTGATAAGGGACCGGGTGTGTATAATCACCACCCGGCCCCGCCTTCAGTGTGTAATGACTGTGTGTCCATGAAAAAAGTTTTACTGAATGAGGTTAAATACTTTAGAATTTGAGATCTTTTTCTGGTATCTGCTTATTGAGAGGTTGATTAAATTCTGTGGCAAAAATGATTGCAGTATATTTTTCACAGGATCATTTGGTTCATACCCTAGACATACAGTAAGAGCAAGCATTTGGTGCACGAGGAGTTCTTTAAAGAGTTCAATTCATGGAAGTTATTGCATAAAGAATTTACAGGTTAGCATATGTGCTAAATTAAGAGAGGGTCAAAAGCCAAAACGTAGTGTCAAACATTTTTTTTAAAGGTAGCTGTAAAGCAATGGAAAATTATATTCTAACAGTCTTAAAACACTGGCACATTCACTATAAATAACTCTGTGAATCATAACATAATCTGATAAACACATTGGATATCTTACACTATGTGTGAATCACCTATGAAAGGACTGTTCTCAGTTGAATAGCTATTTTGAGGTTTGCTTGATTGCTGTGTGTTGTACAAATTGGAACAAAGGAACAAATTGCTAGCTTCTGAAATAAATTGTATTCCCTCATTCCCTTTCGGTGCACAGCCGAAACAATAAAAGTATTTATTGTTTCTATATATATAAATTATAAAAGCCTCAAAGCCATCTTTTTTTGAGGGGGGTTACTCCACTTTTTCTCCCCTTTTTCTCCAATGTCCAATTCCCAATGTGCTCTAAGTCCTCATGGTGACGTAGTGACTCGCCTCAATCTGGGTGGCGAAGGACAAATCTCAGCTGCCTCTGTGTCTGAGACTGTCAACCCACGCATCTTATCACGTGGCTCGTTGAGCTCGTTACCATGGAGACATAGCGCATATGGAGGCCCATGCCATCCACCGCAGCAATCTACGCACAACTCACCACAAGCCACAATTTGGTTGCTTATGAGACCTGGCTGTAGTCACATAGCATGCCCTGGGATTCAAACTTGCGAACTCCAGGGGTGGTAGCCAGCGGCTTTACCACTGAGCTACCCAGGCCCCACCTCAAAGCCATTTTTTATTAAATTGCAGAACACGATTGGCTTGGTAGTAGCAGGAGGTTTATTAAAAAAGCTCAAGGAAAAATAAAACAAGTCGAATCCAGACAGGGTCCAAAAACTCAAAAGCTAGAAAGACTAGACTGGCACTCCCAAAATTGGACAGAGATACTCCAAACTAGTAATCTTAGATCTATATACTTAATAGAAAGCTGGGGAAAACAGGAGATCAAACATTGGTTTTATCAATTCAGCTACTAGGCTTTTAACTGGAACTAGGAAAAGAGACCATATCATCCCAGTTTTGATTTCACTACATTGGTTACCGATCCAATACAGAATCAAGTACAAAGTGTTGATGTATGTGTTTAAGGCTCTTAATGGTCTTGCACCTGAGTACATCTCTGCCTTAATAAGTTTGAATCAACCTTCAAGGTCTCTCCGCTCTGGTGATCAGCTGTGTCTGTCAGTTCCTCGATCTCGCCTAAAAACTAAAGGTGATAGAGCTTTTGCGGTGGCAGCCCCTAGACTTTGGAATGAGCTTCCATTGGTCATAAAATCATCTCCGTCTTTATTCTCTTTCCAGGGGGCCTTAAAAACATATCTATTTTATCTAGCTTTTAATTAATTGCATTATAATTTGTACTAGGTAGATTTTATCTTATTCTTGTTTTATAGGGTTTAAATGTTTTTTGCATTCTTAAGCTGTATTAATGTGATTTTATTTATTTTTTATTACTCCATGTACAGCACTTTGGTACCCAGTGTGGTTTTTGAAAGTGCTTTATAAATAAAATTGAGTTGAGTTGAGTTGAGTTGAGAATGGCAATTTACTGACAAGCAGCATCTAGGTTAGAACACATGAAAATCTGGCAAAATAAAACTTGTGAGAGAGAACTTAAATACACTGGAGAGAAAACAAACAGGAAACAGTTGAGGCTGATAATCAAGGAAGGCCGCTGATAGGCTGGAACATTAATGTGATCACAAGCAGTGGGAAAACTGTAACCTGAGAGAGACAGATAGGAGGAAGGAGGGATCCTGACAGTACACCACCCTCTATGAATGCCGTCAGGTGTCCCAACTAGGGCATCAGGGTGGCACTGATGAAAGTCTCTAATGAAAGAGGGGTTCAGAATAAAATAAGCAGGCACCCAACATCACTCTTCAGGTCCATAACTCTCCATGTCCACCTAGTAATGCAGACCTCTTCCCTGACAACAGACCTTGAGTTGCCTCTTGACTGAGTAGGCCATTCATCCATCAATGAGTCTGTGTGGGGGAGGGGGCTTGGTGGGTGGAGAGAAATGTCTGGAACAGAAAGGTTTAATATTGAAGACATGGAAGGAGGGATGTATTCTCCTGAGAGAGTGGGGGAATCTGAGATGCACAGTGCATGGTTTAATAACCTTGGAAATGGGGAATGGGCCGACAAACCTTGGAGACAGCTTGTGAGAGTCAACCCTTAGTGGCAGATCTCAGGTAGAAATCCAAACCCTCTGTCCAATGCGATACCTATGGGTTTTTCTGCAGCGATGGTCTGCAAGCCTCTTGGAGAGAGCTACCGAGTGGAAAATTTAGCAGATCTAAAGAATAAAATGAGCAGGCACCCAAAATCACTCCGGGCAGATCTCCAGGTCCAGTAAACCTCCCTCTCCTGTGCAGGGAAAAGAGGTGGCTTATAACCTACTGAACACTGGAATGGAGAGAGGCTGGCAGAGGATACTGGTAGTGAGTTATGGCCGTATTCTACCCAGGGGAGCTATTGAGACCAGGTGGAGTGGTTCAGATTCCAGACATCGAAGGGTAGCCTCTAGTTGCTTGTTGGTGTATTCTGTCTGGCCATTAGTTTGGGGGTGAAAACCTAGGGAGAGCCTAGAAGAAGCACCAATAAGGGAACAGAATGCCTTCCAAAACCCTGAGGTGAATTGTGGGCCACTGTCAGAAACAATGTCAGTGGGAAGACCGTGTACCTAGAATACATGAGTAATGAGGAGCTGTGCAGTCTCCTAAGAGGAGGAGTGTTTGCTTGGGGAACAAAATGGGCAGCCTTAGAGAAACGGTTGAGAACAGTCATGAGTACAGTGTATCCATCAGAATTAGAGAGGCCAGTTACAAAGTCAAGGGCTATATGGTACCAGGGCCTACGTGGAATGGGGAGAAGGCGTAGCAATCCTGAGCACAGACTGAGCAAGCCGTGACATATTCCCTGTAACACGTGGGACCGAACAGGAGAAAGGATATATAGGCAGTTGGGAGGGATGTTACCTGGACCAGGGTCTTGACGTTGGGCATCCAATACCTTAGCTTCAATGTCCCATTGGGCAGCTTCTACAAGGCATTGAGAGGGCAGGATAGGCACAGGGTCAGGTATCTCCCCCTCAGGAGCGAACTGGCTGGACAGAGCATCTGGCTTGCCATTCTTTGAACCTGGATGGTAGGAGAGAACACAGTTAAACCAGGAGAAGAAGAATGCCAAACAGGCTTGTCTGGAATTTAAACTTTTAGTGGTCTTGATGTATTCTAGGTTTTTGTAATCCATCCAGGCAATGAAGGGGTGCTCCGCTTCCTCAAGCCAGTGTTGTTACTCTTCCAAGGCGAGTTTAACAGCCAGTTCTCGGTTGCCGATGTCATTATGTAGCTTTGAGGGGGTCAGACGATGAGACAAGAATGCACATGGATATGACTTCCAATCCTTAAGGCTCCTCTGGGAAAGCACAGCCCCCAAGCCAGTCTCTGAGGCATCTACTTCCACTATGAACTGTAGTGCAGGTTCAGGGAGTGTCAGAATGGGTGCAGAGATACATTTATCTTTTAAACTAGTGAACACAGCAGTGGCAGTAGGAGTTCAATGGAAAGGAGTGGTGGATGTAAGGGCTGTCAATTGGGCTACCAAAGATCCAAATCCACAGATGAACTTACGATAAAAGTTAGTGAATTGTTAGTTAGCAATTGTTTTTGGGTGGTCAGAATAGGCCAATCCGCCACTGTTTGCACCTTGGCAGGATCCATCTTGATGCTTCCTGCAGACACAATAAAACCCAGGAAGAACACTGTGGTCTGGTGAAATTCACATTTCTTGGTCTTTCACAAAAATCTCTTGACTGAAAAAGGCTTGACTTGCACTTCAAAAAATAGAACAGAGATATTCCAAACTAGTAATCTTAGAACTAGATACTTAACAGAGAGCTGGGAAAAACAGGAGTGTGTGGGCCTTTTACCCCAATTAAAACAACATTCCGTTATTATTTCTTTGCACACAAACTATGTTGCTCCATCAATATTCAATATATATATTTTTTTATTATTATATTTAATGCTTTGCGACCAGAGAAAAAGCAAATTTTCTTGCCTTTAGCCCTGTTATACCCTAAATAGTTTTCCATGAAATCATGTAAACAACACAGTCCCTTTACTTTAAAGCAAATGAGACCATTTAGAAACACTCTTAGCAAGCACTTAAAAGCCACGATGCCACTTAATAAAAAATTCAAAAGCCATTTTGAATTACAGCTCAGTGACTTTATTGAGTCCTTTTAGTGCCTCACCTCATTATGTGTTTCAGGGCCGTGTGTCAGATTTGTTCAGCATCTGTTATTAGTATGTGTGTGTGTGTGTGTGTGTGTGTGTGTGTGTGTGTGTGTGTGTGTGTGTGTGTGTGTGTGTGAGCATGCATGTGAGTATACTGTATATGCATGTACATACAGTACATGACTATAGTTTGGGGTCAAATTATTCCCTAAAAGTGAGTGAAATCTAACCAACACATTCCCTTGTGAACATTCAGTGACATCCACATTTGGAAATAATTTGTTAAATAAATAAAGCAAATAATCTTCAATGACAATGTTCAATTGTAGCAGTCAGCAGACTGTCTAAGATTGGGCATACCAGATAAACACCCAAACTAAAGAGTTGTGTGATTGTACTAATGTACAATGTACAATGCATGCCTTCACAGTTTACAGTGTTTGCTGCAAGTGCTGTGTGGCTTTTTCCCATATTCTAATATTTCTTAATAGTAAATGTCTTCTGCACAATTTATCCATAATTGAAAAATAACATTCTGGCCAACCACAATGTTACAGGACCTTTTGTTTTTAATGGGAACAAGAAGGAATTCACAAACGTAATGTCATGTAATGTGCATTGAGAGCGAGCTTGACCGATCTTGGATTACTGCACCTGTACTCTAAAAGAAAACTTAATAGTTGTGATTTATGAGCTGGTCAAGCTGGTCTGACTAGGTCAGAGACCAGCCTAGACCAACAAACTTGCTTAGACTGGTTCAGGCTGTTGTTGTTTTTTTATCAGAAGAAGTACCTTCAGATATCTGTTTTATGGCTGGGGTCTATGAAAGCTAGCAATGAAACCTGTTAATCAAGAATTCTGTCTCAGTCCTAGGGCAAAACCTCAACCTCCTGGAGGAGAATGATGTCCAAGCTTCCAATAACACCTCCCATCCACTCCATGAGTTACTGCTCAACAGCACCTTTATTAACAGACTGATCCCGCTATGGTGTGCAAGGGAACCCTTTCACTTTTCCTTGCTCCCTGCTGCTATCTGAGTGTACAAATGTGCCTGAATGAAGTCTGGATTCCTTTATTCTCATTGTAAGGTGTAAATGTTTGGTCTGACAGTATGATTCAGTATGATTATAATTCTTCACTTAATGATGTGGTGCATGATGAATCTGAAATGTGGTTACTATTCAGTTTGATTTGTTTATTTTGGTATTACAATGCTAACAAAAGTCTTGACCCATGTTTTCACCCCCCAATACAAGATTTTCATCTTCGATATCTGATACTGCTCCATCGAAAGCATCAGTAGTGGAAGAGGTTTGGGGATTTTGATTTGGTGGAATTTTGCCAGGAATTTCCATTGCAATGTGTTGATGCATTTTAACACCCCTTCAAATGACACCGCTATGCATTATTTTCATATGCTTTGCACTCTTTCTACACATTCATCAGACTTTCTTCTAACTAGGTTATTTAAACATGCATCATATCTTACCTTAGAAAGTTATATATGAGATACAGCATGGATCAAATAATTCAAAATTAGTGTGAAAAAATCTGTTCTTTATATATATAATGAGATACTGAGTCAAAAATTAGCATTAGAATGTCATCACAGTCAGAACAGAAGTTAAGTGATTAATATTTTTGAGTTTTGTATCTTATTACCTGATTTCACAGCTGCCTGCTGCCTCAAAACAGGAGACACAGGGCACAGTGTCCTTAGGACAGATCAACTCAGATCCTGCCTCTCTCATTACTTCCATCCCAGACCGCAAGGCACTACATTTGAAAGGAGCTCCAAACTCAATGAAGCTATAATTATCAGCTTTACAAAGAGATTATGTGCTGCATGTTGAAAAGAGAGGCAATGGGCTGTAAAAGGGCTCATATCATTAGGCAGGCAGAGGCAACCTCAGCAGTAATTCAGAGACCCAGAAAGTGGAAGAGCTGTCTCTAGATCGATCTATCTATCTATCTATCTATCTATCTATCTATCTATCTATCTATCTATCTATCTATCTATCTGACCAAAATAATTAAATAACTGATCATTAATAATTAATAAAAACACTGACAAAAATATATTTTAGGAAAAATACATCACTTATATACATGTACAACATTTTGTTACATGTACAGTACTGAGAATTATATATATATACAGTATACTGTATATTACACTTTGGGGTTTCCCCTCTAGTTATGAGGTGCAAAAAACACTAAATATACTGTTCACACATGTTGCCCTCCCACCCACCATATGCTACTTCACAGGAAGTTGATTACCATCCTCACAGCCACTTTTGCTGAATTGCTGATTGATTGGCCACATGCGGAGAACCTCATCTAAATCCTCTAGACTTACTCTTCATGGAAAGTCATTAACCAACTCCATCCAATCACTATAGCAACATACTGTATGGCTGGCTACCTGCAGACACTCAAAAGTGCTTTAGCATTGTGTAAAATAATAACTGACAATCTCTTGCCACATAACTAACTGTATTAAGGTTATAGTTCACCCAAAAATTTCCATTATCCTTTGTTCACTCTCTTATTGTTTAAAACCTGTTAGACTTTCTTTCTTCAGTAAAATACAGGAGACGTTGGGCAGAATGCATGGGACTAACAGCCTCAGTCACCATTTACTTTCTTTATATGGAAAAAAAACAGCATTAACATTCTTCAATTTCTTGTTCCATGGATGAAAGTAAGTATTATATGGGTTTGCAATAACAGGAAGGTCAATAAATAATGACAGACTTTTCATTTTGGTTTGAACTATTCCTTTAATCCTTAAATGCATTGGTGTTTTGCATTATTACATTCCACTGGTCTTTGGCGAACTAGCACTTATATCACAGATAGATCTACAAAATGCCCAGAGAGTGTAACATTTTCAGAGCACTTTTAAGACAATTAGAAAATAACAGAAAATAATAAATTCTGTATTTTGGTGTTTTAATTTTTAGTTATCAAAGAGATGCAACAACTGATAGATCGGGATTCATTATTTCCAAACTGGAATTTTATTAGACTCAACTGGAAATCAAATGCATACTGAGCTAGTCATAGCACATTAGATACACCTAATTTACACATTTGTATTTTCTCAGGCACTTATTGAGTCTAAATACACGCTCAACTTACATATATATATATATATATATATATATTAAATGCCACAATTTTGGCATTTAAAAAGAATAATAAAAATAATGATTTTACAGTTGCTTCAACTGAATATAACTGTTCTGGACATGTATTTTATCTATTTGATGTGGAAGCTCTGGAAGTCCCAAAAATCAAATGTCAGAGGAAAGCATGCTTTTATGAAAATACTGTCTAAATGGAGGAAGATCACTGCAAAAAAAAGATCCAGAGATTTGGGATGGAAAATAAGGTAGCTTTGAAGTTTCCAAAATGAATCATAAGAAAGCAAATCGGCAAAAGATAGCCAAGCAAAAACTATACTCAGCCCCTCCTCAACATAAAACAATATTTCAGAACTGCTTCTGAAGCAAATGTTATAAATGGAGACTGATGATGATTAAGGAAATGTATTCAGTCTTAACATTTGCATTGACACTAATATATTTTCTTAGCTGTTTCAGAAAACTATTGTAAATGACCTGAGCTTAAAAAACATTAACATAAGGCTGAGGTATAAATATGCATTTTAAGAGGGAGAACTCCAAGAAGAATATGCCTGTTTGACCCTCAGTCATTACATATATTATGCTTGGTCATTAAAAACAAATAAGAGGAATTTAAAATAATTTTGTTTACCTGGTATAGAGCTACCCACAATACACCCTGTGTTTCTGTAATGCACCTTGCTGACAATTTTGAAGCTTATCCTCTGTATGATGTATAATGATTGCTATGTGTTTACAGAGAGGTGATCAACATCCTTCAGACAAATAGATAATGATAAAAAGAAAAGACAAAGAATGACACAGAGTGATAAACTTGGCTTATGAGAAAGCATAAATATGGTCTGTAAAGCACTTACAATCTATTTATGATAGCCGATAAATTCAGGTAATGATGCTACTTTAACACTTATATGCAAATGTCACCTTGGTTTTGGAAATTTGAAGTCATTTTCTGAGGGATGAGCTGTGTATTCAAGGTCATAAGTTCGTCTTGAACATTGGGGGGTTGCAGTATGAAGCATTTACATGTTTCCATTGATCATGGTGTAAATATTGCGGGTTATTGGTGGGTTACCTCCCCCATGAATCTACGCCCCTGTGTGTATTTATCTACCTCAATAACAGAGAATTTTCTTAGGTCAAAGAACATTTAATGCTGTTTTAGGGAAAATATTAACTGCCAACTGTATATATTTGAATTAAAACATTATAATTTTTTTGCCTGGCAGATGTTAAAACAGTCAAAAAATCCCATAGACTCACATTGAAGGACCAGAATATCATAAACTTGGGGGTGGGCTCTTTTCACTTAGGCCAGAAAGCAACCACCCAGACTATACTCTTAGTTAGGAAAAAAGTGCCAGATTAACATAAACATTAACTTATTATTAATCATATTCAAGGAGGGAAACATGTCTACTGTCACTATTCAGGGCACATTATAATACAACTGGCCATAGATATACTGTATGAATCACTGATCTATTTTACCAGTTTCCAGCCAGTATTTGAGCTGCAAAGGACAGTTCCCTGTCGTAGTGTTTCTTGCAGTAATGCAAATCTTCATGTGAAACTGAAGAATTGTGACAAATTGTCTTAAGAATTTTTCTGCATAAGGAAATGCCATAAAACCATTCGGATGGATCTGGGGGCCTTGTGCACTGCCCCCGGCATCTGGAGGGCAATGCTTTCCTTGTTTGATGCAGATTAATGGCCGTCAATACATCATCACTCCATATTTATTCAAGCCCTGTTATTCTGTGCCACACATCAACAAGCCAGCATGGATCATTGCAGTACTCTTAGCCCTCAAGGAGAGGATGGATGGGTTTGTACAAGCTCACATACACTTCAACAGAAGAAAACCAACATGAAACAAGTAAAAAAAAAAAAAAAAAAAAAAAAAAAAGAGAGACAATCTTTTATTTCAGTCCTGCAATTGTGATCACTGAAAGACAATTTAGGATCTTGTTAAGATCACAGAGTATTATATTTTAGGATAGTGTTCTGATTTCAATTAAGGGTTCAAAGACTGATTGCAAGAAAATGAACTGTATTCTACATAACATCAGGTTGGACATGAAATAGTGATATTTTAAATATTAATCGTATTTTTTAACGAATATCTTTATCTTGTTTCAAGGATGTTTGGATTTTTTACTGGAATTCACCTGATAAGAAAAACTGTAATTAAATACACTGAAAGTATATTGATAACACTTTAAAATAAGACTGTATTTGTTAATATTAGTTAACTGCATTAGTTGACTTGAGCTAACAGTGAACATTGCTTTTACAGCACTTATAAATCTTTTGTTTAACATTAATTTCAACATATAGGCATGCTAATTCATTTTTAAAAAGAAAAGTTGTATACACTCTGCCCGGAAGAGGAGGAGGAGGGCGCCCACACCTCAGTCGCTTTCAGCCTCAGTTTCCCTGCCGCACACGCCACGGTGGCCGTTCCCCTGCCACTGCCAGAGTTCACGGCCACGGAGGCCATTCTTCTGCTGATGCCAGTGCCCATGCCTGCCACGGCCAATGGGCCAGTGCCCACGCCTAAAACGGCCAACGAGCCAGTGCCCATGCCTGCCACGGCCAACAAGCCAGTGCCCATGCCTGCCACAGCCAACAAGCCAGCGCCCACGCCTGCCACGGTCAACGAGCCAGTTCCTGAAGCCACGTCCATCCCAAAGCCAGCGCCTGAAGCCTTGTCCATCCCAGAGCCAGCACCTGAAGCCTCGTCCATCCCAGAGCCAGCATCTGATGCCTCGTCTGTCCCAGAGCCAGTGCCTGAAGCCCGGTCCGTCCCAGAGACAGCACCTGAAGCCTTGGAAGTCACAGTGCCAGCGTCTTCGGTCAGGGCTCCTGGTCTATATCAGCCACGGAGGCTGTTCCCCAGTTGGGCTCCTGCTCCCGACCACGGAGGCCGTTCCCCAATCGCTGTCAGCCCTCCCGGCCATGGAGGCCTTTCCCCAGTTGCTGTCTGTGCTCATGGCCATGGAGGCCATTCCCCCATCATTGCCAGTGCCCACGACCATGGAGGTTGTTCCCCTGTCACTGCCTGTGTTCACAGCCACTGAGAATGTTACCCTGTCCCTGCCATCAGAACATTTTTGTGTGCTCAAATTATCATATTGCAAAAATCACACACATATAAATACATACTCCCAGAGCTGTTCTTATTTTACAGAAAATAAATATTCCAGTTTAAAATCAAATTAAGCTCAATTTACATAATTTGTGGCATAATATCGATTACTATACAAATTTATTCTGCCCTGTCCCTCCTTTTCTTTATAAAAATCAAATAAAATAAGGCTCTTACAATAGAAGTGAGGAGGGCCATCCCATCCATATTAAAATATACCCTATTTCAAAAGTATAGCCACAAAACATAAACAATATGTGTGTTAACATGATTTTAGTGTGATACTATCACTTACTAACCTTTACTGTGTAAAGTTATTGCCAATTTTACAACTTCATCGCCATGACAATGTAATGTCAACAAACACTAAAACCCTAAAATGACTGTACAGATGACAAATTAAACAACTTAACAGCTCAAAGAATAGACCTTATTCATGTTAGCGGCGTCCTTGATTTATAATGGAAATGACAACGACACTGTGAGGGATAGATGTACAGTCTCTTCAATGGGCTGTGCTGTTGTTTGAAGTGTTTTTGGATCACTCCGTGGACAAAACATTGATAAAATATCTGTCCAAGAACAGTCAGTATACAAATAACTCCAGACAACATGAGTTGTGGAAAACAATGTGCTCTAGGAGCTTTATACATCTTTATACCATTTGTGCCGTTGAAGAGATGGTAAATGTATCCCTCACAGCCTCGTTGTCATTCCCATTAAAAGTCAAAGATGGCACTATTGTGAATAAGGTCTATAAATCAGTTTTAATAAAATAATAAATGTAAGTGCTTTTTTTTTAATTATAAGCTTCACAAACCCTCCATTCACTTCCATAGTAAGTGTCACATTTTTAACGAAAAGGATGGATGAGTCTAAATGAATTTTTGTGGTAATTAATATTAAGCCACAAATGCTGTCAATTGAGCTTAACTTGTATTGAAACCGGAATATTCCATTAATATTTTTGGTGGTTTTGGTTATCAGGTGAATTTATGTTGTTTTAAGTATGTTTAGATATTTTCACTGGCAAACAAGACATAAATACTCATTAAGTAAATGATTTGTTGGAGTGTATTATTGTCATGTGGAATTTTTACATGTAATGTTTCTGAATATAAAACAAAATCTGAATATTTTGTCATGATCCAGTTTACAAAGACCAATCGGCTAACGAATCCCTGTCAAGCGTATTTCCCTGAAGTTAAACTTGTCAGATATTTCCGTATTCTTTATTATCTTACTGTAGTATTTACGCAAATGAATCAGTTGTTCTCAAGTTCCAATGAGAGCCGAAGAAAATGACTCAGGCCGTCTCTATTGGAAGCCCTGAGCCTAATTACCTTTAGAGATGAATGCCAGCTTGTATATTCTTTATTCATGAGCTACGGGCATTTCATATTCCTTTTATTCTATTTGTGTTGCAATAAATTCACCCTTTTGCACAGGAAACATGAAACAAGATATTGATTCAGACACATGGAAATGGAATAGTATGCAAATGAAACAAGCATTGATCAAAATACCCACCACTCATGGCTTCTGCCAGTACACGAGGCGCCATAGAAGCCCTTGAGATGTCATAGAATTTAGCACAGTGGCTAAATCAGCTTCAGAAATGGTAGCACACAATGGTCATCAGACTGAGTGGCCTGTGGGATAGGTTGTTTACATTCAGTGGACGTAAAAGTGTTATTTCGTTATTTCAAACATAATTAAATGGAGACTCTTTGATACCATCTGAATTCAATTTTATTGAATTCAAAGAAACTTTTTTATGTGCTATTTTGTAACATCGCTGTTTATTCATATTTAGACAATAAACTGGAGGAATTATCATCTGTGTGTTTAGTGTCTTCTCTACAATCCACTTTAACAATGTTTATAGTGGCAGGAACAAAGCTACAGTATACGGAAATGTCAGGGGAATATCATTGACAATCACAGATTTTCCTACTTAAACGTCTCACTCGTTTTCAATTAGTCATCACATGTAAGTGAGTTATAAGCTAATAATTGCTATTCAAATAGCAATGGTCACAGGTTAATCAGAAGGTCACAGGTTCTAACCCCACAGCCACCACCATTGTGTCCTTGAGCAAGGCACTTAACTCCAGGTTGTTCCGGGGGGATTGTCCCTGTAATAATTGCACTGTAAGTCGCTTTGTGTAAAAGGTGTAAGTCGCTTTGGATAAAAGCGTCTGCCAAATGCATAAATGTAAATGTAAATGTAAATACAAATAACCATGCAACAGAGAAACTCCCTGTTTATAACCAATATGATAAAATATTCATTATGAAGCTGTGCATGAATTATTTTGTTGGCTTGAAAAGAGAAGAAACAATGATAGCCAGATGAAAGTGAATGATAGCCAGAGGAAAACTACAGACAGTGGAATAAATATTCGTATTTACTGTAGATGTCATGCTTAAAAACTTGCCAAGCAGAAAATATATTAGTTCATTTTATGGAATACAACAAAAGGTTCTTATTTAGAAGTGTTCAACCAGAGGAAATTTTGAGGAAGTCATCTGACAAGTATCACAAGCATGTTTTTCTATAAAAACTATTTTTACTGCTTTACTTCTAATACTACTTTAATTTCAAGGTAAATATATTTCTAAGAGTCATACACCTTATCATCACAAGCTTTTCAAAGCTACTGTACATTGACCAGATTGTTGAATAGCATGATTCAAGAATATCTAATGTACACAGGATCAAGGATGTAACAACAGCACTCTTTGTACTTGACATTAATTATATGCAGGTTAGAGATAAGTATTAATTTTCTAAACTACTTTAAGTTTGTAGCAGATAAATATTAGAGTATGATATTAATGTTTGAGACTATTAACGGCAAAAAAAGATGTTGAAATAAAATGTGTTAACTTCCAGCTTTTGTGTTCTACAATTGTGGCTGCGCTAAAATACAATGAACTGAAATGCTGTGCACTAAATCATTTTTGACATGACTTCATCAACCTCATATACAGTATATATATATATATATATATATATATATATATATATATATATATATATATATATATATATATATATATATATATGAGGTTGATGAATTCCTCAAAAAAGAAATCTCCTTTTGATTTTAGTCAGTCTTTTTGCAGATAAGGTCTTTTTTATATAAAATAATAGAAGATCAGATCAGTTCCTATCGCTCTGATTTGTACTGTTATTGCAGACAGCACTTTTGCTCCCATAAATGTGCTCTCAGCTGACCTTGGATTTGAGACCTCAACCAGACTCAGCCTGGAGGTGTTTGCTAAGTCTATAGGAAGTTCTTATACTGTATTTGAAAAGAGAATGTGCTAACAAAGGTAAATATCAAGCAGGCTGTGAAGATCATAAGAACACTCAAATCAGGCCACATTTAAATTTTAGAGGCTTTCTAGGGTGTCTATCTGCAGTTAATATCAAGTCACATATGTATTAACCCATAAAGTTATACAGAAGGTATCCAACGAGAATAAGCTTTCTACCGAAACAATCACAGCGTAAATAAGTCATTAGCAGCTCTAAACTGCTAAGGGGCGCTATAATCATAGAATTTCAAAATGTCAGAGCTGAGCGCCTCAATGAGTTTCTCACAAAGTCACGACCATTCAGTTTGTGGCAGTAATGTTTGGTTAAGTTTTGCCACCTGCCATAAAATAAGAGAAGAAACAAGAACAACAAACATTGAAATAAAATTGCTGGAGGGACGCAGCAATGGTGACTGTAGCCATTAGGCTTGTCAAAATAGGCCTACACAAAAAGCCAACATTGATATGATAGGTCTATAACTAAATCATTAAGTATAATAAATGGGAAAATACCACTGCAGTAAAAATTATGTGGTGTAAACGCACAAAACTGAATGTGCATATACTAATGAAATAACTGTTTTAAAACAATAATAAATTAAAATGGGATCTCCTTGAAAATGTGAAGGAGGAACATTAAATGACAATTCTCTCATAATTTACTCACCTTCATGCCATCCCAGATGTGTCTGACATTCTTTCTTCTGCTGAACACAAATGAAAATATTTAGAAGAATATCTCAACTCTGTTAGTCTTTTTGTTGCAAGTGAATGGTGGCCAGAAAAGTCCAAAAGCGCATACAGGCAGCATAAAAGTAATCCATATGACTCCAGTGGCTAAATCCATACTTTCTGAAGTGATACAATAAGTGTGGATGAGAAACAGAACAATATTTAAGTCCTTTTTTTACTATCAATCTCCACTTTCACATTCTTTTTCTTTTGTTTATGGCGATATGCACAAAGAATGCAAATCGCCAAAAACAAAACAAAATAAAAGAATGTGAAAATGGAGACTGATAGTAAAAAAAGGTCTTAAATATTGTTCTGTTTCTCACCCACACTTATCATATTTTAGACAACATTTTAGCATTCAAGTCATGCATCCAATATTTTTCGTTTGCTGTTTTGAATCATGGATTCTCAAATGATTCACTCTTTTGAGTCAGTTCTTTTAAAATTAACAGCTTAACAAAATGACCTGAATCAACTCTAAATCATTTGGACAGTTCATTCCAGACTGTTTGGAGCAGTTTCTCGTGCCGTTACAACGGAATAGGATATGTTAATGTAAATGTAAATGTAAATGTTAGAACACAAACAACATAAAGAACTGTGGATGAAGTTTACCAACAGTCCATTGAAAGTAAACCTGCCAATCTAGCTATATTATCTTAATAGGTATTGCATAGGTAAAAACATTTTCCAACCTCGAGAATTTTAAAACAGACCACAAACAAAGATATTACCATGGTTTTTGAACATGTACTGTTAGGTAAAACCATGGTATTCTTTGAAATTTAAAATAATTCCTCTAAATAATTCAGAAACCAGAAATCCAGAAACCAGAAATCATTAACAAAAAACAAAACAAAGAAAATCTATGGTCAAAAAGTGTGGGAACCATGTAATTGTCACCGTTGCATTTCTTCCTTTATGTTGTTTCAATGGGTGCATGTTGAAATTGAGAAGATATTGCATGCATTATTCTTTTTTAACTGGGTTTCTGTTTTTGTGATTCCTAGTCTAAGCCTGTGTGAAAGAACATTGCTGAGTAAATTGAATATCATGTGACAGAAAGCTGAGACTGGGAAAAGTGAGCTGTTCTCTTGCACTTTTAATGCACCTGGTTGATCCCAAGCCAGAGTTATGTCCTAACTCTTCTGTTATACTTTCAGCAAGCTACAGTCACCCTCTTAAGAGATGTGTCTGTTTACAGGGAACAAATGCAGTCTTTTCCCCTCACTGCTGGTGCAAATATCATACCTGAAATCATTTAGAAAGAGGATGAAGAGAACGTTTGTCACTGCCATGGCCACAGTGTTCCTTAACCAAGATACCAAGGGACAGAGTTCATGGTCATGAAAAACCTGGAAATATTAGGGAGTTTATATAAATGTCATGAAGTTAATAAAATCTTTAAAGTCATAGATATTTATTTAGTAAAGAAACATTTATGTTATGTTCTACTCTAAAATATAAAGTTGGCCTGTCAGTAATTCTAGTTCTATCGGCAAGACACGCAGGCTTGAGTGAAGTTTGAGATGCCATTTATTTGATAGATGTAAAACGGGAGGTAATGCCTCTCTCTTTGGCGTAGGCCCCGTCCGGCAGTCCGAGGGAGTTGTACCCGGAACCATCATGTCCTGCCGGAGATAGGAGGCAGGGGCGAGGAGCCTACCCCCCTGCGGGACAGGGCTCAACTGGTGGTGGTGGGGAGGTGGAGGTTGCAGTGTTAGCACACCGAAACAGCAATGTGATAGATTGTGAGCGGACTTATAAAGCAATGGCTTACGTGCGGTTGGCTAGGAGTTACCCAGCTAATGATGTGATTATGTTCACCTGCTGGTCTTCCCGCTAAAACTACGCTCCACTTCCATTTCTTTTGAGTCAGTTCTGGAACTGATTGACAAATCAGTCTAAATTATTCATTAGCAAATTTGTCTGTATCAAAATCCATATCCAGTTATCTAAATGATTAAAAAGTTAATGCGACGTCATTGAAATTCATTGATCAAAACGTGTGGAACCCTGAAAAGAAATCAAATCCTATTTTTCTGGCTTTTGCTAGCTTGACATTATTTGACCTTATATTATATTTCCCGGTTCGTTTTTTGTTTCCCCTTTGCTTGTACATGTATTGCAGGAGTTTCTAAGTAGAAATGGTTTTCTTGACCATGTTAAATTTCAACCGATGGCATGATTACGTTCTTAATCCAATTCAGTTTAGAAATATATTCAGCTCCTCAGAGCTGGCAAAGAGATACAAAATGTCCTTTCCTCCAGCAATATAGAATGAATGCCCATGAATGCATTTCACTCAAAAATATATATATTTTTAATTCTTTTATTTCTTTATTTATTTTCCCATAATCTGTTTTCAAGGGCATTTCGTCCATTTCATTATCTAGTGCATCACCACTGTGGAATCATGTCAGTATTCCTATTTACGTCTCTCTGTGGAGAAAACCACACTCTGGAGATTGAATGTGGTTACAGGATTGAATTGCTTCTATGTGGAAAAAAACTCACAGAAATCCATTGACTTGCCACAGCGAGGGGCTTCGAGCCATTGTACTGCAATCTGATGGCAAGGAGGCCAGGCTTGGCTCTCATGGTTGTGCGATCATACTGAAAGACTGCAGAGGTCCATCCACCAATATTTGTGGGGACGCCAGTGACAGTCCATGTGAAATAAGACATGAAAACAAATACACTTATATTTAGATTATCATTTCTATTTGTATAGCACTTTTCACAATACACATAGTTTCAAAGCAGCTATACAGAGGGTCATGCCTTAGTTTCAAGCCGCCTTTTCAATGCATCCAACATACGACAGACAATAAACTGGAAGTCATTCATTTACAATGGAGAGACACAGGGCGGCTGCGTGGGGTTCCGACCATCTCCGGATGCAACATTTTCGGATCCGATTTGAAATTCGGCTGCTTTGAAATATTTAAACTTGTGTGACTAGACCATATGTGACTGCCTGACCAGATGTAATGTATTCATTCAGAACTATCAGAGCAAAGTAAGATTTTGTCCTAAACTTTACTCTAAACGCCTGCTACTTCTGTATATTGGACAATTATGAATTTAGAAGTCATAAATGATTGTTCACGTTGCAAATATAGCCCAAAAGATTTTGTAATTACAGTAAATGTGTGATTAAATGTGTACAATGTGTATTGTCATTCTGAAATAACCCTTCTCCCTTAATGAATAAAATCTAAAGCGAGGAAAATTACAGTTCATCACGACTACCACTAGGGGGAGAAATACGACAGTCGTATGTGAATGTCGGAGCCAGTGAAATGGGGGCCCCAGTAAGCAATACAAGGAGAGGTGGCAAAAACAAGTTCATAAGATGTTAGTGGAGAGTAAAAAGCCTTAAGAGGAACCAGACTCAGCTGCAGGAAGTTGTAGAACCTTTAGTGTTACAATACGTACAACGAACCATGTGAAATAATCATGCAACAATATAACGTGGCCATGTTAAACTTGTCTCTAAGACATTACGTCACAAATATGTCCCAGACTTTTTAAATGGTTCAAATCAAGCAGAATGTATTAGGTCTAAACCAAAGCTCCACAGATCTCCACAAAAAACAAAACAAAACATTCAATGTCTAAGAAGAGCTCCTAGAGATGTAACAAAATGAAATATTGACTGCTTATCAGAAGAAAGAACACAATCATTTGTCTCCACTGTGAAGCAGGATCCAATCTTGAGAATGCAGGCCAAACAACTGCTCATGTGTTTGTCTGAAATAACGGAGTGTCTGCCACGGTGAAGTGAATACGGCAAACAGTGAAGAGAAAAACTGTCTGCAAACCCTTTAAGACACGACCCCGGGTTTTGACATACTTCTGCTGCAGTATCAAGAAGCAATAGATACAGCTACACTTTGATGTGAATATATTTATCTATATAAATAACTGTTTATTGATCATTTGAAGGAACTATGATTTATGAAAGTGCTGGCCTAGACAAAACACTTCATCATTGAGTCACTATGATTACTATTTCAGAGCAGGGTGAAAATGTAGTGCCACGCCTGGCAAGAAATGTAATCATTTTTTGTCATTTACTTGGAACATGATTTAAGAGACTGCTGCAAGAGGATGGGGGTCTTTGAGCTTGTAGAGACTGTGTGCCAGGGAGTGAGTCAAACACTCTGTTTAGTACAGATGGTATGAATAGAGATTCAAAGGTGAGTCGTTATACATTTTAAATGAACTTCTACTGTTTTTATGTAAGATCAACACAAACTACATTTTTACATTTGCTGCAGAAAATGCATGTTTTGCTTGCCTATGTAGAACTTGTTGCTTCAATGCTAGGGTGTTGTGGGTAGTTGCTAGGTTGTTGCTTGGTGGTTGCTAGGGCATTCTGGGGGGTTGCTATGTGACGTGATCACACAGGGAATCAACATGTAGCTTCTGAAAGTTCAAGTACCCTGAAATCAACTCTATTCTGGTGAATTATGGACAATCACCATCCCCCAATACATTCATGATCACCTTTCCCTAGAGGTGAAAAGTAACGATTTACAACTACTCTCGTTACAGTACTTGAGTACATTTATCAAATGTTTTTTACTTTAAGTATAAATAAATAATAGTATTTTATCTTGAGTTGATTACAAATGTAAAAAAGTATTCAAATTCACTGCAGTTATTTTTTTTACCACAATTACAAAGTACAAAAAAATACATAATATTTCGTAGATTTTGGTAAGAAGAAATGTATAAGAGCAAAATCAGTTTATAAACTAAAATGAGCTGTGTGAGGCATGAAGAAGGCAGGCAGGGCACAGCATCATGAGCACAGCAGCTCTCATAAACTGCCTCTGGTGTCTTCTCTTCTATAGCTTCTGCCCTGCCACTCTTCACTGTAACTGTGATTTTCTGCATCTTTAATTTTATTCTGGAAAGAAGCCATTCATTCAAGTACGAGGGAACCGTCTGAACACGTTTAACCACTGATCAAACTTCACTTGTTTTTAAGGTAGGCATTGTTTTAACTGTCAAACATTAGCACAATAGTCTGACATATGTGGGGATATCTTGTTTGCTTGCTACTATGTCTAAAAAAAATCTTTTTGGACATTAAGTGTTGGAAATTAAGGGGGACTCGTAATGCCATCGTAATTCAAAATATGGAGGCAAAAAATGCCACGTGTTTTATTAATAATATCTGATATAGTTACAATTACATACATTGCGATGTTCTTTTGACTTTTCGCTGAACATAATTTTTTTCCGGCCGTCCGGTTTCTCGCACCATCACGCGCACAGACTATTTTTGTTGAAAATAAACTGTCCAAGCTGGTAACACTCTCGCTCACGGTGCTTTAGGCCTACTGTACTTCCCTGCCCTGTGCTGCTGTTTATCTGTCTGAAAAGCCTCACCCGCTAGAGGCCAAAAGTGCACAAGGGATGGATGTTATATAAAGAAGGTATGACAAATCACAAAACATATAACCAAATGCTACAATTTAGTTAATAATTATATCTCAATATGTTAAATAACCATAATGTTAATTAAGACTTTATTATTACAACTGTAATACAATAATACATAAAGAACAACCACTCTTAGTGTTTTAATCAATCATATCTCACTAAACTCTGTATGAAATGTTTAGTTTTGCCTTATTCAGTTGGCATGTAGGAGTTGATAACAGTTTGCTTAATAATCTCGTTCCATATCTGGATAATTTCTGCAATATTATAGAGGATACATTTCCTCTATGATATTGCATTATAGCAGTTTTGAACAGTATGTTAACTTAATAGCCAAAACACTTGGACATACGTGAATGAGAAAAAACCTGAAATAGGAATGTGGTTCAGTCACAATGCACATTATGTAGTTTAGAGAATATTTAGATACATTTAGAATGTTACAAATGGAATGTTACATTTATTTAAATAAATGCTGTATTCTTAAAATGTTCTGTTTAGGCCTAAATAGGCACCAAGTCACAATTTATGCAGTGGCACTACTAAATATTTGAGCGTTGCACCATTAAAATTCGGTACGATGTAACGCTACGTATAAACTAAATTATTACAGAAAACTCCGACCAGGTGTAACTGATGGAATAAAAAAGCAGACAGATATTTTATGACATCAATGAGCTTCATGTTTTGCATGACAGGCATCAATCAATTCGACATACAGTATGACATTGACATATAAGAGAAAAAACATTTTAAGCGTCTCTTCAGCATGAAACCGTCCAAATAAATAATTAATTACATATTTAGAAAGATTGCATTGTGATGCCGTATATGTAGACTTAATTTTTTTTAACATGACTGGATAGGTAAAAATTACTCACCAAAACAGACGATTTCCCACTAGGAATACAGAATGTTAGGGAATACCAAGATGGCTGCAGTAGCTTCACTGTTGTGACATCATGAGCAATCCAGTTATATATATATAGATCAGTGGTCGCAGGTCTATTGGGACTGGGTCGCTGATGGTAGGAAGAGAACAATGCAAAGGTTCACCCATTGAAGCCCAAGTGAAATGTAGGGCTGCAGATGTACATTTAATGATAATCTGGTGTTCAGCTAAGGGCTTCTCGTCTGCACTGCGATATTTTCGTGGTGCGATGAAAGCTTTCATGTGAATGTCATGGAACAGCTGGCACTAATTATTTGCTCTTCTCTCTGGCTCTTACCTGTGCTTAAATATCATTATTAAGTTTGGAAAAATTACTAAGATTTCCTCCTGTGTAATATATGTTCTGTTTGAATGATGTTTGAAATTAGGACATAAACGGCTAAATAAATATAATGGGCTCATATAAATAAATAGGCTCTTAATTTTTAAGTATCTTTTGTTGTTGACAGCAACAATGAAAATAATGTTACTTGAGTCATGCCCTTATACACCAGCTGATACATTACAGGTTACATTTTTTACTATGGTGTGTCGCAACCTGATGTCCAATGTAAAATCTGGGTTCCGAAGCAAAACTGGTTGAGAACCACTGGTTTATAATATATCATTATCGTTTTCATAAAGTAACTTGTAATGTAATTACTTGAGTAGTTTTACGGCAAACTACTTTGCTCTTACTTGAGTCACAATATTTCTCAGTACTTCTACTTGTACTCAAGTTAATTTTTTCTTCAGTAGCAGTACTTTTACTTAAGTAAAAACATATAAGTACTCTTTCCACCACTGCCTTTCTCTGTGGTGTTTCTGTTGCATGAGCAACCTCCCAGGTTCTGGTCCCATGGAAACCAGGAAGTAATCACGTTTACATAAACAATGGCATGATTCGGAGGTTGCATTTTAACTCTAAAATTACATTGTTACACAAATGACAGTTAGGTTTTGGGGTTAATAAAATATTAATTCCTGTTGATTGAATTACAACTTGCTTTTGGTGCCACTCTGTAGATATTACACCCGGAAACTGAAGCTCACACTTGCCCATATGTTAAACAACACTTCCAACTTCAACCACAGGGGGCAGTGGTTCGAATTTTGGTAAGTACAGGCCTTCTGTTGCAAAATTCACAGAGCAATCAGTCTGGTTGTTTATTGTAGTGTAGTTTCTTTGTTATTCTGGTCCCTACATGGCTCAGTCCCTTGTTTAATGTAATTCTGTGGGTTCTTGGCTGTTTTATCATCTGCCAGACTCAAATCTTAAGTCTGATTGCTGCGAAAATGTTATCCTTAGTTTGCATATTTTAAGATTTTAGGTACAATTATGTCTGTCCTGCAAACAAAAGTAGAACAAAACCCTAACCTAAATATGAGCAATAGTAATAAATAATGCTTACATTTCTTGTGAAAGCATATAGAAATGAAATTGCAGTCAGTGATCAATTTTGCAATAATGCAGGAAACGGTGTTTGATTATTTCTGCATCAATGCACAATTGAATATAACATACATCGTTATTTAACCTTTTGTACCACTGGGATATAGGCTGATTTTAATTAATAATTATTGACTTGGATTTATTTAATTAAGTCTCTGATCATACAGCATGAAAAATGCAGAATGCATGTATAGGTCTGCAGACATCATGGCATTCTAAAGGCAGGTTTTAAACTGCACTTATAATCCAGTTTCCACGATTTTTGTTTTTTTTGTTACTCTCAAACTATGGTTAAAAATTTTAAATCACACTGTAAAAAATAATCACAAACAATACTATTCATTAAAATGACACATGACTGAATAATTTCAGACTATTCAGATGAAAATAAACATTGCATATCCCTGATCAGAAACAACAAACCACTTGACTGAGGGCAGCAAGTAAAATGGGAACTGGCTACAGGGTCATTCACTCATTATTATTGTGGGAGATTTTAATAAAGCTAACCTCACCCATGAACTGCCAAAATACAGATAGCACATAACATGCCCCACCAGAGACAGAAATACATTGGATCATTGCTACACAGCAATAAAGGATGCATTTCACTTTGTCCCTAGAGCAGCTTTGGGACTCTCTGATCACTGTCTGGTTCATCTTCTTCCAACCTACAGGCAGAAACTAAAATCAGCAGAACCTGTAGAAAAGACTATAAAGCGATGGACCAATGATCAGAGCTGGAACTACAAGCCTGCTTTGACTGCACTGATTGGAGTGTTTTTGAGGCTGCAGACACCAATCTGGATGTGCTCACAGATACTGTTACATCATATATCAGTTTCTGTGAGGATATGTGCATTCCTACTAGGACTAATTTAACATACAAAAATGACAAATCATGGTTTACAGAAAAACTCAGGCAGCTTTGTCAGGCCAAAGAGGATGCTTACAGAAGTGGGGATAAAATCGTGTACATTCAGGCCAGAAACACACTGAATAAGGAAATCAGAGTGGCTTAAAGAAGCTACTCTGATATGCTGAAAAACATGTTTTCAGCTAATGACCCTGCATCAGTGTGGAGAGGCCTAAAAGACTTTACTAACTTCAAGACACCATCCTCCAACACTGTAATGACTACAGACCTGTCGCTCTGACGTATGTGATCATGAAAGTAATTTGAGAGACTGGGTTGGCCCACCTGAAGTACATCACTGGACCCTTTCTAAATCCCCTTCAATTTGCTTATCACGCAAACAGGTTTGTGGATGATGCAGTCAACATGGGATTGCATCATATCCTGCAACATCTGGACAGACCAGGGACATATGCAAGGATCCTTTTTGTGGACTCCAGTTTGGCTAAATGACACCAACTCTCTGTTCCCACATCTATCTGGATCAAAATCAAAAGTTTTCTGACGGACAGGCAGCAGCTTGTGAGACAGGGGAAATTAACTTCCCTGTCTCACAATGACACTACTGTCATCGGCCTCATCCAAGATGACGATGAGTCTGTATACAGAAGGGAGGTTGACCGGCTGGCTCACTGGTGCAGTCAAAACAACTTGGAGCTGAACAAGCTCTAAACAGTGGAGATGATAGTGGACTTTATGAGGAACACCCCAACATTGACCCGCTCATCATTCTAAACAGCACTGTGGCAGCAGTGGAGTTATTCAGGTTCCTGGGCTCTACCATCTCACAGGACTGGAAGTGGGAGACCCACATTGACTCCATTGTGAATATGGCCCAGCAGAGGTTGGGTAAATAACCTCCTTCACCAGCTGAGGAAGTTCAATCTACCACAGGCTCGCTTCTCATTGAGTCTCTCCTCTGCACTTCAATAACTCTCTGGTTTGGTTTAGCTATGAAATCAGACATCAGAAGACTACAAGGGACAGTTCGGACTGCTTAAAAGATTATTGGTTGTCCCCCTGCCCTCCCTTCAAGAACTGTACACTTCCAGAGTGAGGAAAAGGGCTGGAAAAATCACTCTGGACTCCACTCACCCAGCCCACTTCCTTTTTGAACCATTGCCATTTGGACGGCACTACGGAGCACTGAGCACCAGAACCATCAGGCACAGGAACAGTTTTCCCCTCAGGCTATCCATCTCATGAACAGTTAAAACTGCCCCATTGAGCAATAATTATGTGTAATACACAGCTTAGTTTTTTTTTCTCACTTTTTTATTATTCTATATTTTTTTATTATTATTATCTCTGTCTTGTTATTGTATTGTTTGTTCACTGGCAGCTCCTATCACCAAGTCAAATTCCTTGAATGTGTAAGCATACTTAGCAATAAAGCTCATTCTGATTCGTCATCTCTCAACAAAGTCAGAGCCCACAGAACCTTCACATTGAGACACACATACAGTATGAGGATCCTGGAAAGCAATTTACACCGATTCTCATACAAAGCAAGAGACTGCCACCCATTTATCACCTAAACTTGGACAGAGAACAACAACCTTCCTTTGAGCGTGTCGCCAGCCACTTTATGGGCCAGAGAGAAAATGGTTAATAACTTCCTGCGTTAATTTTATAGCTGAACGATTTCACCTCAAACGGTGAGATTTAACAAGAACTTATGAGCCTCTATGTGGGAAACACTACAGAAAATGTTTCTTAAAGACACAGTGAAATTGCTTGTGGAGCACAGTTTTTTTTTCCTGTTTTGAAATATTTCCTATTGAAACCGCAAACAGGCTTGTCATGCATTTGCATGAATCCAAAAATGTACGTCAGACCAGCTTTACGAATGATTTACACACAAATATGTTCCGTTCGTGTTTCATGAATGAGGCCCAATTTACTGCTCTTATGTGTGCTCAGTTTATTTCCACGAACGCAACTCTAAATAAATAAATAAATTAAATATAAATTAAAGTGGCTGGTAAAATTAGGCATTCACCAGCTGTAAATTTCATTCCCTTAGAGCTTTCAAGCTATATCCACCTAATTTGATACAGCCCTCCTAACTTTGGTTACAATTACTTTTCTAACTGGTCAGAATCAGTGGACAATTAAAAATCACATAGACTTACATTGATGGAGTGTTCAAATTGACCAAGTCAAAATGTACAAAGTATATTTTCACAAACTCGAATGTAAATAAAAAAAAAAACCACTATCTATCTGTAACATATTCACTGAATGAGCAGGGAGGAGGCTGAACAATCAACAAACTTTAATGACACAAAGGAACATAAAATAAACTGCTTTCCAACATAAACAAAACATGCAACACGTGCGTCTCTCTCTCCCTCGAACTGGCATCCCTGGCTCCTCTTTATCACTCTCCCGCTGATTCAGCGCTGGGTGTCCATCGTTACGCCCCCGGCCACGCCCTCCTCCTCATCACACTCTCTAATGCAGGTGCACTAAAATTTTTAAAGCTGGGGGGCCGGAATCATGATTACTTTAGCCTCGAGGGCCACACTCTTTTTTTCTTCTCTCTTTTTTTCTTTATTAAATATTTGAATTGCTTTTTTATATTAATAATGTGAGCAGACTACGCTATATGCCATTTAATACATCATGGACACATGTAATTAACACAGGTAAAATAAAACATTTCATATAGATATATAGCAAAATTCTTGTAAAAGTGTGGTTCTTCAATAAAAAAATAAAATAAAACTGTGATATACTATTAATATAATGATCATATAAAAGGCAAATATGTTTTTTTTTTTTCTAAAAGATCCACACTTTAACAAGTAGACCACATATTGCAGCAGAATTCACCAATATAAAAATGTTAAAATTTACATTTTGAGAAGTAATTATTTTTTGCCATATGATGATTTGTGCAGTTGTCACTGTCAAAGATTGTCATGACACACTGGCCACCTAGTGAACACACACACACACACACACACACACACACACACACACACACACACACACACACACACACACACACACACACACACACACATGTTGTGTTTCCATGTTTTATGGGGACTTTCCATAGACATAATGGTTTTTATACTGTACAAACTTTATATTCTATCCCCTAAACCTAACCCTACCCCTAAACCTAACCCTCACAGAAAACTTTCTGCATTTTTACATTTTCAAAAAACATAATTTAGTATGATTTATAAGCTGTTTTCCTCATGGGGACCGACAAAATGTCCCCACAAGGTCAAAAATTTCGGGTTTTACTATCCTTATGGGGACATTTGGTCCCCACAAAGTGATAAATACACGCTCACACATACACACACACACACACACACACACACACACACACACACACACACACACAGAGAGACCTCAAAACAAGACATTAATTTCCAATAATAGCTCCAAAAATGAAAGGGTAAAGATTACCCTTTGTTCCTGTTATTACTGTTCGCAACGAGCATACATCCCTATGGAGTTCGTTTGTCACCAGACACTCGGTTGAATCGCGCAATGGCAGTGACGAACTGAGAGACTTGTTTAACGTGACTGAGAGAGCACACAAACTGTTATCTACACACTCGTGCAGACTGCTGCCGCACTCGTGTTATGTAAAGTGGATTATAATCAGATACATTTTTGCGAATTTGTCTCTTAATTAACTAGTTTTATCTGTTTGCCTGTTCTTTTCCTCTATAGTGGTTCAGCAGTGTATCAATACTGAGAATAACCATGAAGGCTCTAGTCTAGACAATTGACACCTTAAAATTCATCCACATTCAAAAACTTTGTGATGATAACATCTTGCGGGCCAAAGAAGATGGTTTGCGGGCTGGATTCCTGTTGAGTACCAGGGGTCTAGTGGGTTGACTGATTATCTAGATTTCAGACAAGGCTGTGTCAAGTCAACATCAAGGCTTGTCTTGACAAACTTTACCTATCTACTTATTTTAGCATTTACATTACAGATTCGTCAGCTGTACATTCATGCTGCAAATCTCCCATTCTACCACATCCCAAAGGTGCTCTATTGGATTCAGATCCAGTGACTGGGAAGGCCACTAAAGAACACTGAACTCATTGTCATGTTCATGAAGCCAGTTTGAGATGACTTTTGCTTTTTGCCATGGTGCATTATCATGCTGAAAGTAGCCATTAGTAGATCGGTAAATTGTGGCCATGAAAGGATGCACATACTCAACAATAGGCTGTGACATTCAAGTGATGATTAGCCCAATAGCCTCGGACCTCAAGCTGAATGACCAAAATGTATCTGCGTTCCCACCATCAGGCCAATAACTCTGCAGCATTGCCCAAAAATCTGCCCTAAATATGCCGCTATGGTGCCAATGTCACACAACTTACCCAAGCGAGCAAGAGGGAAGCTCAAGTGGAGTTATCATGTTATCTAGAATGTCGAATTCATATAGAAGGTAAACTTTAATTAATGAAAGCTTTAATTCATTTGGTAATTCATCTTTTATAGTGCAGTCTTTATTACAAGAGGATCTAATGAAATATAAACTGTGCTAAGTGTTGCTTCAACTCAAGAAGATGCACCTGACTGCACAAGCTCAGCCTGAGAAGTGGGAAATGATAAATATCAGACATTTTCTGCACAGCCAGAAAACAGCAAGCCTTGGGGGATGTAGGGACGGACAAAGAACAACGGCACATGGTATATCAGAGAACATTGCTGCTTGCTATCTATTATTAATCCAACATCACTTATAGCTTGAAAATAGCAGTGTTTTCACATTCAGCTGTCTGTTCTCAATGTCCATGGTTTCATCAAAGCTTTCATGTAGCTCAAGTGAGCTTGAGTTTGAATTAATTAATGATACATTTATATAGTGGTTTTCTGACACTACACTCAATGCGCTTTACACAGTGAACAGGGGACTCTCCTCAACAACCACCAGTGTGCAGCATCTACCTGGATGATGCGACGGCAGCCATAGTGCACCAGTACGCTCACCACACACCAGCTAGAGTTATGGAGCCAATGAATGGATGGAGATTATTAGAATTGCCATGACTGAGAAGGGCCAATGGGGGGAATTTGGCCATGACACTGGGGTTACACTCCTACTCTTTATGATAAGTGCCCTGGGATTTTTAATGACCACAGAGAGTCAGGACCTCGGTTTTAAGGTCTCAGTCAGTCAAGTGAGAAGCTTCGGGAAGATTAGGCTCCACAAATATTGGTACACGTTGCCACTACCAAAGTACTCTTACTGTTGGGGCAGTATACTGTATGTTTACTGTGCACAATGCACTCAACTTGACATTTTATTTCCCACTACTATAATTAAGATCTCTTTTTCTTTTGTTACAAATAATTTGTTTGGATTGCCAAATGTTGACTGAACCCCTGGTGTGCCAATTAAATCTTACATCCACATACATACATACATATATATATATACACACTGGTGGTCAAAAGTTTGGAATAATATACAGATTTTGCTTTTATAGAAAGAAATTGTTACTTATATTCACCAAAGTGGCTTATTTTTCTCAAACTAGAGACTCTGATGTACTTATTCTCTTGTTTAGTTGTATCTGGTCTTCCACATCTCTTTCTGCCCTTGTTAGAGCAAGTTGTCCTTTGTCTTCGAAGACTGAAATCTTCAGTTTTTGGGCAATTTCAAGCATTGTATAGCCTTCATTCCTCAAAACAATGATTCACGTATGAATTTCTAGAGAAAGCCGTTTCTTTTTTGTCATTTTTGACCTAATATTAACATTAAGACATGCCAGTCTATTGCATACTGTGGCAACTCAAAAACAAAGACAGTGTTAAGCTTCATTTAATGAACCAAATAGATTTCAGCTGTCTTTGATATAATGGCAAGTGATTTTGTAGTACCAAATTAGTAATTTATCATGATTACTCAAGGATAAGGTTTTGGAGTGATGGCTGCTAGAAATGGGGCCTGTATAGATTTGATCCAAAATTACTTTTTACAAATAGTGATGGTGCTGTTTTTTTACATCATTAATGTCCTGACTATACTTTGTGAGCAGTTGAATGCCACTTTAGTGAATTAAAGTAATAATTTATTTCAAATCTGTACATTATTTCAAACTTTTGTCCGCTAACTATATATATATATATATATATATATATATATAATAATAATAACTGTATAAATAATATGGTATGTGTATCATTCTCCTGTGCAAGACTTCAATAAACTTTGGAATTTATTTATTTAGAATTCTGTTTCAGGCTGTGTAAACACAGCAAGTATTGCTCTTGAACCTCTGAGGAAATAAATCTAACATTAGAGCTGATCAGTTATGTGGATTGTTGTCTAATACAGGTTATTAATTTATTTTGTGATCTTTAAAAAATTAAGGTGAAAAGCTTCATTTGTTTTCTTATCTTTCTTTACCCCTAGGCAGAATATAGAAAACCTCTGTGACTATTTTATACCTTGCCGAAAGAAACCTACTTGCTTGCCATGTGAAATAATGTTTGATCACTGTTAAGTGCCATATGCAGGCTGAAATGAAAATTACTTTATGGGAAACAGACATGATGGATTTGTTTTTCATTGTGTGGATGTGTCTTACAGTGTTCTTGGCAAATCTGCTGTGGCAGGATGTGAGAGAAAATGTTAATTTTGAAAATGGTAAAGTTTGATGTTTCGTGTAGAATGGGAAATGTTTAAAAGAATCCCTGATGAAGGGATGAGAGAAAGAGAGTAATTTCAAAAGCAGATGGGAGGATCTTCATGACTACTTCAAGCAAACGGCAGTTTCGCCGTTCTTAATATCATGTCTCTAGTCTAGTGACATTAGAAGAGCATACATTTGAAAAGCTATCTGTTTGATTAAATGAGCCACTCGCTATTGAAAAAACAACAACAACAACAACAAAAAAAAAAAACAGGTTAGCTAAATAGAAATAAATGCATTTCATTTTGTCATTGGAGCCTGAATATTGTATCTGTCTCACAAAAATATTCCGTGGTAGCCTTAGTTTCCGCCAAAATGCGTAGTCACAATAGTTGTTACGATAAAACAGTTGTAGCTTGTTGTGGCCGCCACTGTCATCAGAAAATATGAGGAATGCTTTTTAAAATGTATAAAAGGAGATTGCATTTCATTATTATGGTTTTACAGTAGTACATTTTTTCCCCTATAGCCTATTGATTACCAATGGGTAAAATTATATTTAAAAATAAGATTAAAAATAATAATAATAATAATATCTTACCCCGGTCTCGCGTGTTAGGCGGGAATATTCACCACACGTTCGAGGTACGATAATGTTTTGCTTTTTACTGTGTATATATAAAATATCTACTGTAAATACTGTTTAAAAAAAAATAAATAAATAAATAAAACTTTATTTTTCCTATATTGAGCACTGATTTTTTATTTGTTGGAACGAAAATCTGTCGCTTGAGAACACGTTAATAATAATTTTCATAGCGAATGGACAGTTTTCTAAGCGCGCGAGTCGGTAGGTTGTTCTTAACAAAAATTATACAACAGCGCCATATGTTGGACTGTCAAAAGGCGAGACAACCTTTTTTTTTATTAGGTCCACCTGGGTTTAGGAAACATGATAACAGAGTGAAAACAAAAAATTATTTAGAAAGAAAAGTATTATACACGTTCCACTTTATTGTAACTTTTGTTTTCACATTACAGAGAAATTACTAAGGTTTGCATGTTAGGCCAATAGTGAATTATGTTGGGTATGGTTTCTGTAAGAGATAAAATCTAGTTAAATTGCAAAACAAAGAAAAAAGATAAATATCCACCTAAGACAGACTCATTTACAGTGCAAATCATGAGCAGATGTCTGTATATTCATATTTTAGATTAAAAGTACCTCATTAACATATAGGGGCACATGCAAGGTGTTCTTTATAAATGATCTGGAGAGGATTCCATTTGCTTGGGAATGATATAATTATTGGACCATAATCTGTAACAGATATTAAATTTCGTTCAAGTATTCATGTACTATACAATCTCCAGCACCTTAACATAAAGCACTTTAAGTATCATAAAAAAAGTATAAGACACAAAAAGTCCCTCGTGCATGCAGTAGCTTGAATACATAAAAAAAACACAAGAGTTGAATGGGGATGCCAACTGCAGGCCCTGCTGAGACTGCAGTTCATGGAATTTGCACTTCATTCACTACATAAGCTTTCTGTCTGGGTGCTCTGAGCGGCCTGCCCTCTGATGCCTCACTTCCAGATGTTTGCTCTGGACTCGCTCAAAGTGCTGGAGCAGTTCACTGTAGTCTATGTGTGGCTGGGCTAATCGTTTGTCCTTGACAGGTGCCTTTGGATCTTCCCTGGAAAATGAAGTAATTTACAGAGTTTGACAACAGCATTGTTTAATGCAAAAGTGAGTCCGCGTTCGCAACCCGTTTTTACCTTTTAAGAAAAAATACAGGTATGTTACTTGATTTAATCCAAAATACCAATTTAATGAATAATTCACAAAGAGACCAGGAACATGCACCAAGAAAGTAAAGCGTCATTTTTTTTTTTAGATTGCAATGACTTCAAAGGTTTGGTTTGTTTAGTGTTGGTACTCACACAGTCCTCATGAGTTCAGGGTTTGGCACACAGCTCAGCCGATGTGAAAGCAGTTGGAATGCTTGACTCTGAGGAAGCAGCATCAGCAGGCCGTACAGAGCTTTGATGAGATAAGGGTTATGCTCTACATCCAGTAACTGCAAACGGAGATCTGCAAACATAGTGTGTTAATATTAAAATCTGAAAAAGTATTGCAATGATAGTATCAGAGTTACAAATGACTTGCTCTTATCATCTGATCACGGCTGCATTTCTCTTCTAGTGCTTTTAGATCTTTGTGCTGCATTCGACACGATAGATCACGACATTCTCTTGAATAGGCTGGAGAATTATGTTGGAATTTGTGGAGTGGCATTAGCATGGTTTAGGTCATATTTAGCAGACCGCTACCACTTTGTCTATGTAAATGAGGAATTGTCAAACCAAAGAAAAGTAAAATATGGAGTGCCACAGGGATCAGTTTTAGGGCCTCTGCTTTTATCCATGTATATGCTTCTCCTGGGAGATTATGTGCAGAGTGTATCAATGAAATAAAAGATTGGATGGCCAGAAATTTCCTTCTACTTAATTCTGACAAAACAGAGGTTCTAATTATTAGACCAAAAAAACTCTAAAAATAAGCCACTAAAATATAATTTGACTCTCGATGGATGTACTGTTACATCATCTTCAACAGCGAAGAACTTAGTGTTATATTTGATACCAATCTGTCCTTTGAAAATCAAATTACAAATGTTTGTAGAACAGCATTCTTCCACCTAAGAAATATTGCTAAATTAAGGCATATGCTCTCGGTTGCTGATGCCGAAAAACTAATTCATGCGTTCATGACCTCAAGACTAGATTATTGTAATGCATTACTGGGAGGATGTCCAGCAAGATCAATAAATAAACTTTAATTGATTCAAAATGCAGCAGCCAGAGTGCTGACGAGAACCAAGAAATATGATCATATTAGCCCCATTTTATCATCGTTACATTGGCTACCTGTTAAATTCCATATTGATTTTAAAATTCTGTTAACTACGTACAAAGCTCTGAATGGTCTAGCTCCACGAGTACTTAAGTGATCTTCTACCACGCTATATTCCAACACGCTCATTAAGATCGCAAAATTCTGGCCTATTAATAGTTCCTAGAATATCAAAATCCACTAAAGGAGGAAGATCCTTTTCATATTTGGCTCCTAAACTATGGAATAGTCTCCCAAACACTGTTCGAGATGCAGACACACTCTCTCAGTTTAAGTCTAGACTAAAGACTCATCTATTTAGCCAGGCATACACCTAATTTATCCCACAATTAGGCTGCTTTAGTTGGGTCTGCCGGAACCAGAAACATAGAAACATTGAGCAGGATCTCTATGTTTTGTTTTATTTTTATTTGTTTCCCTGTCTCAACCTCGGGACTCCTATCCCGAGGTCACCAGAACCGGCTGGATCCAGCACCATTCCTGCTTCATGTTGGACTCCACTGCTACATGTTGCAGAATGATGATGACTAAATGCAGCCGGTGCCAGCCAAACATCACTTCAGTCTATTATGATGGACTTCAGAGGATGAAATGATGCCAACTCCAACCTGCATCACCTCGGTCTATTTATGGACTACGATCTTGAAATGAAATGCTTAGACTAACTATTGCCAACAAAAGCCTTCATCAGCCAATTAACAAGGACAATTGCATCTATGTGAACTTCTGCAATTAATCAAGATGGACTTCAAAGACTTTGGTCATTAATCTTACAGTTCAAACACAATCAATGTTTAATCACTGACACCTTAACACTTAGTTTAATAATTTTAAACCATGATTTTATCTATACATAATTAATATTTACATTACATTCATAATGTTAGCCAGAGGGGAACTGGCCCCCACAGTGAGTCTGGTTTCTCCCAAGGTTATTTTTCTCCATTAATCTACATCTTATGGAGTTTTGTGTTCCTTGCCACAGTCGCCTACAGCTTGCTCACTGGGGTGATTAATACAATTATCATTTCATTATTTTTAAACACTATTAAAAATCGTATTTTATCTAAATTACACAATGATGATTAATCGACTTTATAGACATTACAGTTTTATCGTCTGTTAATGCTGATATTCTGTAAAGCTTCTTTGAAACGATGTGTGTTGTGAAAGGCGCTATACAAATAAAATTGACTTGACTAGTATCAGTATGATGAACAGTTTTATGTGATGGAGGAAAATGGAACTCACAGGTAAAGATGGGGCTCTCAATTAGCTGCACGAGTTTATCCACCTCCATAAGGAAGTCCACAGTCACCTCCAGATCTCCACTGATCAGATCAAGTTAAGGGGTTAATCGTCATTTTAAATTTATCTTGGGTTCCCACACCTTCAGAACAATTACTTTTTTTAAACTGGGAATGGCGAAAATAAACATCGTTTACAAACAGTGTGCATCTTCTGTTGAACAAACAAAAAGATAGTCCCGGCCCCAACTCACGCTATTGGTCAGGGCTCAACGGCAAGGACTTTTTCTACTGGCCAGGTTGGGCCAGTGCTCTAGATTTTTACTGACCCTGGCAAAATTTTCACTGGCCCCCCCCAAAAAACAAAAAAAAAAAGACAAATAGCTGTTTTTACCATCATGGCTTTAAAAAATTATGTCCGAAGATAAATCTATTTTTACATATTTTATGTTTTTAATACAATGTCAACCAGGGGCCTGGGTAACTTAGTGAGTACAGATGCTGACTACCACCCCTGGAGTTGCACGTTCGAATCCAGGGCGTGCCAAATGACTCCAGCCAGGTCCTAAGCAAACAAACTGGCCCGCTTGCTAAGGAGGGGAGAGTCACATGGGGTAACCTCCACATGGTCACTATAACGTGGTTCGCTCTCAGTGGGGTATGTGTTGAGATGTGCGTAGATGCCGCGGAGAATAGCGTGAAGCCTCCACGCGTGCCATGTCTCCGCTGTAACACGCTCAACAAACCATGTGATAAGATGCGCGGATTGATGGTCTCAGATGTGGAGGCCACTGAGATTCGTCCTCGCCAGAGTCACTATGCCACCATGAGGACTTGGAGCACATTGGGAATTAGGAATTCCAAATTGGGGAGAAAAAAAATAAAATGTCCTTATGATTTATCCTTTATGTAATCCCATATATGCGCTTTACAGATATACATTCATAAATACATCATATTAACCTCATTTACACGTTTTTAAGCGAAGAGTACTGTGGAGCAGATGATGGGTTTTCGGTCACCCGTATACTGTCATGCAACTTTTACCCATGTGTAGGGTTTTCACAAGAAGGATCAAAGATTTAGTCACCAAGTTAAAGATTTGATTATTGCCTGAGAGAACAGACTTGCTACTAAATCGGCTGTTATGTGTAATATTGGTAGATATTATGCCTAATCTGTGAATTAAGAATTTGTATATAACATGAAATCAGGCAACCCAAACAAGACCAACACTGACTGATATACAAAGCACAAAATCACCTGTATGGTCCAGAAATGAGACATGTAACAGGTGTTCTATCAGGATGATATGAAGTAGACTGTTTCAAATATTCATCTTCACCCTGCAGCTGAACAGTTCTGATAATAATAGCCTAATAGCCATAGTGATCTTGCTTCTTTTCATGTCAAACGCCATTATCATGACGAATTGATGTTTACGTTTTGAAACATTACCTAATTAAATGTATACTTACATTTTGGATATTGAGCAGCTTGTGATTTCCAGACACGTGTATAACTGGGGTGTAATGAAGTTTATTACGTCTCATTCGGTGCTTCATCTCTAAAGGCGAATTAATGAGAGAAAGTATTTGGTTTTTTACCTTGGGAATAAAACTAGCGCTCTGTCCCTTTACGAGAGCACATGCATGTTAAACTGTCTACACTGCACGGAGAGAGATGATGAGGCATATGCATGGAGACATGTTGACTGTTGATTTCTTGTGTTCCAATGTGTGGATTACTAATTTTCACCAACATGTAAAAACGAGAAATGTGGGGATTTTGCGCACTGTGAATTTTCTCACCCACACCTATCATATTGTTCTGAAGACATGGATTAAACCACTAGTGTTTTATGGATTAATTTTATGCTGACTTTGTGTTTTTTGTGCTTCAAAGTTTTGAACCCAGTTTACTTGCATTGTATGGACCTACAGAACTGAAATATTCTTCCAAAAACTTCATTTGTGTTCTGCTTAAGAATAAAAAGTCATATACAAATGGCATGACGGTGAATACATGAGGGAATCTCCTATTTTTGGGTGAAACATTCCTTTAAGATGGGATAGGAGAAATAATGTGACATCAAAAAAGTTACACACTTTATCTTTAAGACTAGCAAACAGAGTCCAGTATAGAGACAGTATGGAACAGAATTATATATATATATATATGACACTTAACAGCAGAGGATACAACTTCTGGATGAGGTCATAGGCATGGCGATAGTTCTGGGTCAGGAAGCAGAGGGACACGGTGGCCACTGGATTGTGACACCAAGAGCGATAGAGGCAGCAGAAAAGGGCACAGCTCTCCTGAAGAGTCAAAAGAAATGTTCAACAATGCTAACTGCGCATTTTTAGAAATGAACTCCAAGATGAAATATTAAGAGTCAGATTAGATCTCGTCTGTAATTCTAAGTATGTTCAAAAAAGAAGTATCTAGCTTTTAAAGAGAGTTTACGCCTCTCATTTAGACTGGAATGACTTTCAAAAAACAATCTACTTTGGAAATGATTATGTGAGGAAACATTAGTGTGGACATGGTGTTAGTCCTTCTAGCAGGCGCTACCTGGGTGTGTAGGTCTTTGAGCTGGTTTCGCAGCTGGAACAGTTCAGCAGAGGTAAGCAGAATAGTGTTAAGTGTTTGCACCATGGTGGAAGCAAATTTCAAATCTTCCTCCTTGAGTAAAATGTCTGCCATAGAGTGGAATATGTTTTCCGCGTGCAGGAGGAGACATAACTGTCTGTGAAGGGAGGTAAAAGAATCTTATCAGCATTGGCAACTTAATATGTACAACTTTAAATTGTCATCAGTATAGAGTTAAAGGGGTTTCTATTTGGACTAGAACTATTCTCCTGGAAGTAAACTTTGAGGAACTGCTGATTGTCTCTATAACGGAACTAGAGTGGTTTTACCTGATAATGAAGGCTCCCCTCATTTCTAGAAGTTTCCTCTCTAAACTGAAGCGTTTTAGCAAATTAATCATGAACTTGTAGAAGTATGAATTCATGCTCGGGGTGGAGGGAGACAAGTCAGCCATCTTCGATCCTGTAAATCAAGTGTATATAATAGCTATTTTAGATCACTACTGTTTGCACATACACTTGGTTTATTTTCCTTTATAAAACAAAAGAAAAGTTCATTTCTGATTTTTACAGGTAAAAAAAAAAAAAAAAAGACTGAGGGACAGGAAATGAGAATCTGACCTTGACACTTACCCACCACCATTTGCTGCCCATCTTTGACTCCGCCTGGTATAAGGAGTTGCGATTTGCTATCCAAGTTGTCACATGATCCAGAAGTGTCCGTCTGTCCAGCAGGCGATGATGCAATCTCTGCTAAAACCTCTAGGTCTTTTAAAATCACCTGTGAGAGATATTCATTGTTCTTTAAAATTGCTGTGCCTGGTAGATTAGTGTAGAGACAATTAGAATTAATACGGAGTACTTACTTCATCAGACTCGTCTGACAATGTCTTCAGTAGCATGGGAAACAAACTATCTGTGTGCTTGAACATCTGCAATGGAGATACATTTGGATGAATTACTTTTAAGCATTGCACAAAGTTTAACTATTCATTGGAACAAGTATATATTAAATGCATTTCTCTCATGATTTAGTGAAATTGTGTATCACCTTGCAAGGGGTCTTGATGTAGAGATGGTAGAGCCACTTCAACACAGCAATGCGAGTCATCATTCCAGTGGATGAATCGTGTAAATGTCGGTCCAGTACCTGTACTATGCCATCCAGGTCCAAAGTAACAGTAGACCTGTCAGAACTACAGATCACAGAAAATACAAACAGTTAGAAACCTAATGGAAATCATTTGTCTGCTATTTTAACTGGGCTGTTATCTGTTATCATATTTATTCAGATTTTGTTTTTTGGGGGTGTCTATACAGTGATGTGTAAACTACAAAGCTTTAAAGTGTTTTCTTGTAAAAACTGTCAAAGTGTACCTTGCTGGTGTAAAGAAAGAAATGTTGCTGAAACCCACTGACTCCTGTGACTCATTGAGGGAATCTAAAAATAAAAAGAGACATATAATTTCATACTAGGCAATGTTATCAGATAACTTTTTTAGAAATATATTTAACATATATGATAAAAATAAATATATAAACAATTAATAAAAAGTATCTTTGCTTATATCTAAATATACATGACATAATATTTTTAAAATAAAAAATACATGTGTGAAATATAAACCTAAAAAACAGTGGGGTTGCATTGGCTGGGACTCGAACCCGGGTATACCCCTACGTGGCAGGCAAGAATTCAACCTCTTGCACATTCCTCTTAATAATAGGCAGGGGGCGACACTAAACTTTCAGGAAAGCATTGGTGGTTCAGTTGTAGAACTCTCGATGCCACGCATGGGCGGGAGGCCCAAGTTTGATTCTTTCAATTCTTTTGATTCTTTTTTTGATTCGTCGTTTTTTAGGTTTACATTATAATAAAATGTAGTTTTTTTAAATAAATTTTGTTTTTCCTTTTCAACCACATGTACATTAAAAAAATTCAATAAAACTTCACCATTCAGATCTCCCTCTTTCTTAGATGGAGTCTCGTCACTAGGAGGGGAAATTTTGGTCTGTGAGTCTTCACCATCTTCATCATCTTCAGGAGTCACAAGCTTCATCAGGCTGTGATTACATGCACTGGCAGCCTCTTTAGTGCCTAGAAATACAGATGAAGTCAGAAATTTACATACACCTTAGCCATATATATATTTAAACCATATACATTTAAACAATTCCTGACATTTACTGACTTTCCCTGTCTTAGGTCAGTTAGGATCACTAATTTATTTTAAGAATGTGAAATGTCAGAATAATAGTAGGGAGAATAATTTATTTCAGCTTTTATTTCTTTCATCACCTTCCCAGTGGGTCAGAAGTTTACATACACATTGTTAGTATTTGGAAGCATTGCTTTTAAATTGTTTAACATGGGTCAAACATTTTGGGTAGCCTTCCAAAAGCTTCTCACAATAAGTTGCTGGAATTTTGGCCAATTCCTCCAGACAGAACTGGTGTAACGGAGTCAGGTTTATAGACCTTTGTAGGCTCACACACACTTTCAGTTCAGTTTCAGTTTCACAAATTGTCTATTGGATTGAGGTCAAGGCTTTGTGATGGCCACTCCAATACGTTGACTTTGTTGCAATTTTTCCACAACTTTGGTAGTATGCTTGTGGTCATTGTCCAATTGGAAGACCCATTTGCGACAAGCTTTACAGAGTGGTGGTGGCGTAGTGGGCTAAAGCACATAACTGTTAATCAGAGGGTTGCTGGTTCGATCCCCACAGCCACCACCATTGTGTCCTTGAGCAAGGCACTTAACTCAAGGTTGCTCCAGGGGGATTGTCCCTGTAATAAGTGCACTGTAAGTTGCTTTGGATAAAAGCGTCTGCCAAATGCAAAAATGTAAATGTAAAATGTAAACTTTGACTTCCTGGCTGATGTCTTAAGATGTTGCTTCAATATATCCACATAATTTTCCTTCCTCATGATGCCATCCATTTTGTGAAGTGCACCAGTCCCTCCTGCAGCAAACCACCCCCACAACATAATGCTGCCACCCCCATGCTTCACAGTTGGGATGGTGATCTTCAGCTTGCGAGCCTCACCCTTTTTCCTCCAAACATAACAATGGTCATTATGGCCAAACAGTTAAATTTTTGTTTCATCAGACCAGAGGACATTTCTCCAAAATTTCTCCATTTCTCTTACTTGTGTCATGCACAAAGAGGATGCCCTCAACGACTTGCCAAAATTATAGTTTGCTAATATTAAATCTGTTTAGTGGTTAAAAATTAGTTTTAATGACTTCAACCAAAGTGTATGTAAACTTCTGAGTTCAACTATAGCTTATTAAGGAAAAAGATCTGAGCATTGCATTTTGCCCTTCATATGTGAATATCAAGTATAACATGCAGTATAGGTTACTTTTCTTGCGATCATCATAGGAAAGGCAAGGCAGCACTGCTGTCAATATGCCAGAGGAATATGGCAGAACCACTCTCCCTGCAAGCTGGATAAATTCTCTCATCCAGGTCATAGCCGTCAACTGGATGAGATCGTTAGCTGCAAAAAACAGAATAAAATATGTTACAGAGGACGCTAGATGCCTAGTTCCAAATCAGTCTAAACATTATTACATCTGACTTACTGGATTTTGATTCATCTGACACTTGACAGTGGATGACTAAAATGTTGGCCATTTCTGCAAACTTGACACTGGAAGGATTCTTCTTGATTTCTTTCAGGAATTCCCCCAAAACCACCTCACACCTAGTGCACAGCCTCTGTTAATATTCTTTCAAAAAGAAGAAAAAAATACCAGGAAGGAACAAACGCAGAAAAGAGGAAGAGTGAGAGACAATGGCAGGTAAAGGGGAAGATTCTGAGACGAACATTCGTCTGATCTCTTTGCTGCTGTCCCCAAGAATCTGAAAGAGTCCATCTAGAATTTCTGGCAGGTAGTCCAGGAGGTTGATATCAGGTACTGACTCTAACACATGGATCTGGAGAAGAGAGTTTAAAAAAAAAAAAAATTACAGGAAGTTTCAACAGCATTTAAGGCAAGCAACTATTTGAACAACAACAAAAAAATAACAACCAAGCAATGTACATCATATATTCCCTGATATATTATAAATGTTTATAAAACAGTTTAAGTGCTCAACTCACCCAGGAGATAATGAATTGGCGGGCATACTGGTTGTTGGAATAAATCCTCTCACGCAACAGGGGAACAAAAGCCACTAGATCAAATTTGTTACTCTCGGTTACAATGTCCTAAACATAAAAAAGACACATAAATGAGTAGACATCACAGAGTTTGGTTTATACCATAATGTCATGTGATTCCTTCAAGCTGTATCTGCTTAACCACTGTGTTGATGGTATGTATGCAGTTTTAAAAACTGTAATTTATCTTATTTCAGACTCACCTTAAGAAGCCGATCCAGGAGCTCAGACCCACTCTTTACATTGGGGTCAGGATCTGCAGCAAGCTATAGACAACATATCATGTAGGGCATTGATCAATTTGACTTTACAGAAGGAAAAACTAAATGATTGTGTACTCCCAATGAGAATAGCGGAGGATACAAAATTTAAAATAACATGCCTGTGCTGTTATCTCTAAAAGGTCATTTTGTATGTAAAATATATATATATATATATATATATATATATCTCAACACCATATATTTGGCCGCCAGTGTATGACAAAAAAAGTGGCCGTAGCGGAACTGGAAGCAATTTTAACTGGAAGCACGATGCGAAATGACTTACTGACGACACAGCTTGGCTTAAACAACCGTGATGTTTCATTCTCTTCTAAATGTTGTTTGTAACTTTTTATCTCTATTATCATTTTGTAAGTGTATAAATTATATGTGAATATTCCCAATTCTCTGTATGGGATATGTGATTTTTATCGTATTTCTGAAATATCTCAAATATGTGTCTTTATTCAACTAAAAATGGATAGAAAGACATGTCATGTGGGTTGAATCAAATAACAGGTACATTGAGTGTCTTGTTCATTGTATTTATTTTCATTTAAACGCAACAGAATTTAAATTACATCCACTTTATTAACAACAAAGCACATAAACGCAATATCTGCCTTTTAACTCGTAGCGGCTGATCCACTATGAGAGGTGAGAACTGTTTCCGACCCTGACTGCACCAGCCTACTCTTGTCTACTTTCAAGGCGAGGTGTTTGGTATCTCAAATGGGCCTATTGATAAGCCCACGCTGCACAAATGGATATTTACATCGCGATGTACACGATATGGCAAAATCGCTGTCGTTTGACACTTTATATCGTCACTTCATGTCACCCAACATTAATATATACACTATGTGTGTGTGTGTGTGTGTGTAATATATATACACACACACACACACACACACACACTCACCTAAAGGATTATTAGGAACACCTGTTCAATTTCTCATTAATGCAATTATCTAATCAACCAATCACATGGCAGTTGCTTCAATGCATTTAGGGGTGTGGTCCTGGTCAAGACAATCTCCTGAACTCCAAACTGAATGTCAGAATGGGAAAGAAAGGTGATTTAAGCAATTTTGAGCGTGGCATGGTTGTTGGTGCCAGACGGGCCGGTCTGAGTATTTCACAATGTGCTCAGTTACTGGGATTTTCACGCACAACCATTTCTAGAGTTAACAAAGAATGGTGTGAAAAGGGAAAAACATCCAGTATACGGCAGTCCTGTGGGCGAAAATGCCTTGTTGATGCTAGAGGTCAGAGGAGAATGGGCCGACTGATTCAAGCTGATAGAAGAGCAACTTTGCCTGAAATAACCACTCGTTACAACCGAGGTATGCAGCAAAGCATTTGTGAAGCCATAACATGCACAACCTTGAGGCGGATGGGCTACAACAGCAGAAGACTACAAATAGGAAAAAGAGGCTACAATTTGCAAGAGCTCACCAAAATTGGACAGTTGAAGACTGGAAAAATGTTGCCTGGTCTGATGAGTCTCTCTGTTGAGACATTCAGATGGTAGAGTCAGAATTTGGCGTAAACAGAATGAGAACATGGATCCATCATGCCTTGTTACCACTGTGCAGGCTGGTGGTGGTGGTGTAATGGTGTGGGGGATGTTTTCTTGGCACACTTTAGGCCCCTTAGTGCCAATTGGGAATCGTTTAAATGCCACGGCCTACCTGAGCATTGTTTCTGACCATGTCCATCCCTTTATGGCCACCATGTACCCATCCTCTGATGGCTACTTCCAGCAGGATAATGCACCATGTCACAAAGCTCGAATCATTTCAAATTGGTTTCTTGAGCATGACAAGGAGTTCACTGTACTAAAATGGCCCCCAGAGTCACCAGATCTCAAACCAATAGAGCATCTTTGGGATGTGGTGGAACGGGAGCTTCGTGCCCTGGATGTGCATCCCACAAATCTCCATCAACAGCAAGATGCTATCCTATCAATATGGGCCAACATTTCTAAAGAATGCTTTCAGCACCTTGTTGAATCAATGCCACGTAGAATTAAGGCAGTTCTGAAGGCGAAAGGGGGTCAAACACAGTATTAGTATGGTGTTCCTAATAATCCTTTAGGTGAGTGTATGTATGTATATACATATATACACACACACACACACACACACACACACACACACACACAGTACTGTGCACAAGTTTTAGGCACTTGTGAAAAATGTTGCATAGTGAGAATGTCTTCCAAAATAATGCCGTAAATAGTTTTAATTTATCAATTAACATCATTCAATATCCAGTAAACATAAAAAAAGCTAAATCCATATTTAGTGTGACCACCTTTGCCTTCAAAACAGCCCCAATTATCCTACTTACACCTGGACACAGTTTTTCTTGGTTGTTGGCAGATAGGATTTTCCAAGCATCTTGGAGAATTCGCCACAGTTCTATCTATTTCGGCTGTCTCAATTGCTTCCGTCTCTTTATGTAATCTCAGACTGACACAATGTTCAGTAGGGGGGGCTTTGAGGGGGAAATGCCATCTCTTGCAGAGTGCCCTGTTCTTCTATTCTAATCTCTACTATTTGCAAATGTAATGTTTGGGAGTCTAACATTTATATTTCCTGCTGACATACTAAAGATGAATATATAAATAACCATCTTAAGACAAACGTTTTTGAGAAACATCTTAAGTGCATAATGACAAAATATATTAATTGTTAATAGTTGATAATGTAATAATTAATAATAATGTAATACGTAATATAAAATATATATTATATTTTTAGTATAACAGCATAATAAATTATTAAATATTTATTAATTCAAATATTTAATAGGAGTATAACATGTGATTATTTTTTAATCTATATTTATTTTTCGCTTCTTTCTGGAACTTTACATTTTGTACCAAGAATTCATCTAGACATGAAAGGTCATCAATTTACCTTACTAAGCCCATCAAACAGCACATTGAAGTGGGGCAGCACGGCTCCCCTAGCAACCTTCACTATATTGTAAAGGGCCTCACAGGCGTAGTACCGCAAACGGCTGTCAGAATCATTGAAACAGGTAAGAACTGGATCAATGAGTTCTTTCAGGTACAATCCAGAATCCTGAGAAAACACAACATGTCACGTGGAAGAAAAAAACAAACATAAGCCACCTAATTCTGAAAATATCCACAAGGCTGTTTCAATAAAAACCAGTAGTTCACATACTTTTCCCAGGGCAATGGAGCACGCAGCCAGGCCGATGAGGCCCCCTTTTCTGCTGTGAGGGTGCTGGGAGAGCGCAAACTCTGAGGCCAATATCTGGATGACATGTCTGATCTGTGCAGAGTTGTTCTGGGCTACAAATTCCCGTACAAGCCTGGCAGAAGAATGTGAATCAGAAACCTCAGTGCTATTCAAGTGAATTACCACAAAAAAATACAATAAATAAGACATATTATTCTAATGTTTCATCTCAATACTCTAGCGCCAGGGGCCCATGGACAGATTCATATAACATTACAAATTGAAAAATACTCTAGATAGACCTATATGATATTTATTTCTAATGATCGGCTGAGCATTGTAACATTTAGTAAGTTATAAAACAACTACAGAGAACATCTTGCTCTTTTATATTGGGGAGGTCGCATGATCTGTAAAAGTTGGAAACCCTTGCTCTAGAAGATAAAAGTTAACTTTAATAGAAACACATATTATTCAGTGCTGTTTGAAAATAACTGAACTATGGGTTACTGAGCTAACATGACTAATGGGGATCACATGGCATGTCAGATGATTAGCTCTCCCTTGGAGCACAGCAGCAAATACTGATCCCCATGTACTTATTACAAAGAGATAATAACTTCATGTGCTTAATCATTTATCATTTGCATGCAGTGGAATGCGTGTCAGTGTCATAACATGGGAATAAATAAATCATATAGCAACTGCATGCAGTTTAATCTAATATTTGTGCTCTCTAAAAGATTATCTTCTTTCAGTTTAACAGTAGTGCAAGTAAATAATAGACGAAGACTCACTTTTCAATCTCGAGTGCTGCTACCTTCCTTTTCTCGTACAGTTTGTCGTTGAGGGCTCTCACAATGTTAGGGGTCAGGGGGGAAAAATCCTTTTCTGTGTTCATTTTTTTTTAAACTGACAAAAACCGTATTAAATTAAGTGTAGAACACTGTGAACTTTAAAAACTGACCCTTGAAAATAGCTCAGTGAGTTTTCAGAGTAAACGGATACATTAGATGAGAGTTCAGTTAATGTATCACTAAATTAATGTATCAGTGTTTCATCCAAGAGCTGCTGGTCATCACTTCCTCGCTTGTTTTATAACACACAAAACGACGCCTTAAAATCTGTTTGCATTCTAACCAAAACAAGCATCACTAGCACTTATAAAATAACTGGACCTGCTGCTATCTGCGACATTAAACTAAAAGAGCTGCCGTTACAGAAAATGCAGAATAAAAGCCTTACAACATTTCTTAAACGAACACTTTAATTCAGAGCCTATAATCTGGAAAACGCGATGACATCTAAACGGAGCAACAAATCAGATGAATATTTCCTCGCAAGTAATGATGACAGTGGCAGGTCATCAGCGTTTTCAATACAAGCTTTTGGTCATAACCGCCATAGGTCCCCGCTCACATGACTTCCTAAATACAGTGGCTGGTAAATCGAGCGCCGATCAAAGGATTTATTTTGATGACGTCATGACAGTCACATGGTTTATATATATATATCTGTAAATATATATATATATATTTTATTATGTTTTTCTAGTTATTAATTTGTATATTATATATGATCTTTTTATATAATATATAGAAATAAATTATATATTTATAATATTTCTGATACTTTAGCTTTTTTTCCTTTTTCTGTATTTCTTTAATGCAGTGCACACTGTTCTTTTTTTATGCAATTTATGCAAAAAATAAAAATATCAATGAAAAACTGGAGCGATTCACACCAGAAAAATTCCCACTTTCATGCTTTTAATAATGATTTAATAGATTTTGGGCTGTCATTAAGGTTATTTTTATTCAATATACATCAACATTATTTATAATGTATCTATATATATTTGTATAATTAGAAATATTAAAGATTAGTCACGTGGTACCATGCGAGGTTCAGACACGTGAACGGCGAGCTCTGCGCACTTTGCTAGTTTCAATACTTTTTGTCAGAAATCAGTGAGATTCGATTCACCCTGTTCCATAACTGTCCTATGAAGACAATATGTAAAATAATTCAAAATCCTCATGCTCTGGAGACATTAAAAGACACTTAAGTGCTCAAGCTGATACACCTGACAGTGAGGTGAAAGAGATTCAGCGTCAACTATTTAACATGACGATATGGGGTGGACATGTTTTCTTTAGTGCTGGCTCAAGTAAGAACAGGGGAGTCATTACATTGATAATTAAAAATGTACCATTCAAATGTCTCAAACTGATTAAAGATAAATTAGTATTTTAGAAGAAATTCATGGGCAAAGGTTGATTTTGGCTAATATTTACAAACCTAACACTAATGATTGGGGCTTTTTATAGATGCAAGCTGCTGACACCCCTCATGATATAATATCGGGAGGAGACTTTAATCTTTTGATGGACTCAGTCCTTGATCATAGTGAAGCAAAAGTGTGCAAGCCCCCTAGAGCAACATTGAAGCTTCACAAGATGGTCTTACAAATATTTTGAGACATTTGAACCCATCTGGTAGGGACTATAATTTCTTTTAATCAGTCCGTAAGATTTATTCTAGAATAGATTTTAGATTTATTTTAGAATAGAAGTCCCTCATTTAATCTGTTGTCGATTGCTCAGTTGGAAACATCTTAGATTCAGACCACGCCCTGGTGAGTTTTGAAGTGTTGCCACATTTGGAGAAAAATAAATCATATAGTTGGTGCTTTAATGTATCCAATATTTTTTAAAGCCGAAATCAATGTTTATATGGAGATCAACTGGTCCTCAGTATCCTCTGTGGGCGTGGCTTGGGAGGCACTTAAAGTGGTCCATAGGGGTCGGACATAGAGTATGCCTCATTCTTCAAAAAATCATTGGCTCATTTGTCGCTTCCACCTGAGAGAGCCCCTCCCTGGTTTTGTATAAAACAGGAAGTTCTTGCCCCTATTTCACCATTGCAAAGCCTTTCTGTCAAACTAATCAGAGAAGTTAAGTTACACCCCGTTATCTCGCATTTGCACTCGGTATGGACAAAAGTGTCCAGAGTGTTTAATTCTGACATTTATTTAAATGTTGCTCAAGCAAATGGCTGAACCCTAAATGATGTATTAATAAGTCATATATAAATATAATATGTTATAGATTGTTTTTGGGAGTAGCACACACAACCCTAAAGTGGCAGATACTCTGGGAGTGGTGATTACTGCTAATGGAAAAGGTCTTGAGGCATCAGTGTATTACTCCATGATAATTCAGAGTCTGGGAGGCTCCCTGCTAATTATCGCAAGAGAATATGGGAGAAAGATTGAAACTTGGTATTGGATTCTAAAAAATGTCAAGTCTGTATCTGGAGATGCAAGGGTTCACCTTATGCAATTAATTTTTTTTACACAGATTCTATTGGACCCCCTATTGTAAAGACACACCCACCCATCAGAAAGTGGAGAAGCAACCCATGTTTTTTGGGGGTGTGTTAAGATCCAAGAATTTTGGTTGAAGGTTCAGAGTTTTATATGTGACGTTTTGGGCACTCCAATTGCATTCTGCCCCAGACTCTGTATTTTGGGTGATGGGGCGGTCATACATTTGGGGGATAAACACATGAAAAATTGGTTTCTGATCAGTATTATGATTGGCAGACAAATTATTTTAAGGGGATGGAAATCGGATGGAGCACCCTCATTTCCAGAGTGGTGTGCGGAGATGAGGAGGGTGGCTGCTTTCGAGGAGATTTCAAGCAGAAGGCTGGGGGTTTGGAATTTGTTTGATAGGATGTGGGGCAATTACTTAGTGTTTTTGGGGGACTCTGGAGGAGGGGCTGTGGAGAGAGATGTTTAGTTTTAAACATATATGATTAGTATATTTTCTTTTTTGTTTTCTTTTTTTCTGTTTTTTTTTTTTTTTTTTTTGTAATATATTTGTGACCACAGGGGTGTTAATTGGGGGTCAGGGTGGAGTTGGTGATTGGGTAGGGGTATTGGGGGGGTTGAATGTTAAATGTTGATTCAATGTATATATGTTGTGTTTTTTATTAGTTATATGTCTATGAATCAATAAAATATTAATTGAGAAAAAAAATATTAAAGATTATACAGCAAGATATGTTTAAAACTACTTCTTAAACACAAATAGAAAAAGAAAAGAAAAAACAGTGCCATGGAGAGGTAATAATATATAAAACAAAAGTAAAGGCACAAAAAGTACACAATTCAAATAAATACTTAATAAAAGCTCACAAACATTTCAAGTGTTAATAGATTTTATGTTTAGTGTTAATAACATTGTCAATGTACACCTTTGCTTCACTCAAAAAATAAATACATAAATAAAAATAAATTAATTAATTTGTAGGTTTACAAGGAAATTGATGTTTTCATTAATACAATGTACATTACACCACAATGTATCTAAATGATTGCAATGCCAAAATAAATGCAACATAGTTCCATGGTAGTCATTGCAGAATTCTTTTATATATTTATATTTTTTTTATTTTTATTTCTCTAAATCATATCTTGAAGAATAGAATCTGTGTATAAGTTTTATAGACACCTCCCTTATTTCTGAAATGGTACCTGGGTAAAGGAATAGTTCACCCAAACGTGAAAATTCTCTCATCGTTTACTCATCCTAATGCATATCTTCAGAAGCAATATGATTGGTGTGGGTGAGAAACAGATCAATATTTTAGTCTTTTTTTTTACGATAAATTCTCCTCCCTTCCCAGCAGTTGGCGATACGCAAGAAACATGTGAATCTCCAAAAACCAAAGAAGAAGAATGTGAAAGTGAATGTGCAGATTTATAGCAAAAAAGGACTTAAATATCAAACTGTTTCTCACCCACACCTTTCATACGGCATCTGAAGACATGGACTAAAACACTGGAGTTATATGGATTACATTAATGCTGACTTTATGTGATTTTTGGAGCTTCAAAGTTTTGGTACCCCTTCAATTACATTGTATGGGCCTACAAAGCTGAGATAGTCTTCTAAAAATCTTTGTTTGTGTTCAGCAGATGACAGAAAGTCATGCACATCTGTGATGGTATGAGGGTGATTAATGATAGAATTTCCATTTTTGGGTGAACTTTCCCTTTAATGTTAGTAGTTGTCTTGTTTTCTGTCAGCAGGTGTCACTCATTAAATTAATTTAGGATCTCCTCTCTGAAGTATTTAATCCATATTTACTTTTTTGTGAATCCTTTCACTTGTAGATTAGCCTACGTGTAGAAAAAAGAAATCGAAATATTTCCAATTACTGACGTAAAACGGTTTAAATAAATAAAAGTGTCGGGATTATTCCATCACAAATGGAACGCTTTCAGAATGTAAAGGTCTGAACCCTTCACGCGCAATTTTACTTCGGATAAATTACAGGCAGATGTATGTAATGTAATTTTCCTCTCACAGGTGCTTCTGCGTCTTCTAACTTTTCTGTGTGCTGTTGGCACCGTTACTGGTAAGAGAAAACATGAAGGACAGATGGCGTCGTAGTAAACCAATCATTTAAACATATTTTGTTTACACAGGTGAATGTGATATTTCACAGTGTATTGACCCAAGCACCTGCACTGTGTTGCCAAACAGGAGAACATGTAAATGTGCATTTGGTTACTTTGGAGATCTTTGTGACCAGGGTAAAAGAGTTTATCCAACGTCTCCGAATTCGTGTTGTTTTAATCACCAATTTAAAATCACTGAATGTAATGTTCCTTTTTAAAGTCGCAACAGTTAATGTAATGTGTGGGAAAGACTTCATGTCCATCCTAGTGGGCGAAGAGTTCTTCAAGTACCACAAAGTGGACGTGGACTCCGTTCATTTAACAAACACTACCTGTCGTGCACACAAAGAGGAGATCAATGGATCGTCTTTCTTCACAGTGCAAACACCAATGGTTCAGTACACTGACTGTGGAGGTAAACCTCTTGAGGTGAGACTGACAATGCCTTTGCTGGCTTTCTCATTTCATTATTGCTATTCTTGCTTAGTCTAACAAAAACATGAAAGCAATCTAGAAACCTGACTACCCAGGATAATTACCAACCCATGTAGGTTCTAAAGTATGCCTTTTGTATGCAAGTATGGACTGTGTGAAACATGGAACAAAGTAACTCAGGATTGAAACCAAGGGTTTCAAATATGAAAAGACAACGACACTGGGTTACAATCTGTTAACCAAAATATAACTTAAATTGATTTCTAACCCTAACAGAAAAACATAACGCATGTTGCATACTCCCTAACACTGATGTCTGACCCATCTGTCAATGGGAAAATTGTGCGAAGTCCAGCTGTTCAGATAGAGTACAAATGTGTCTATCCGTACATCCGTAGACTCAGCCTGGCATTTCCTATCTTCTCTTACTCCAGGTAATGCGCTAATATTTATTGCTATAAAATAAATGGGTGTATATTCTGTGTAGTTTTTGGCGTTTCATTTTCTTTTCTTTTTTAAGTGAAGTAATGTTCAAGGTGGATGAGGTGGATGTCAGGGTGGAGATGAGTTTGTTCAAAGATCACACATACACCGAGGCTTTCACCAGTGCACCTACAATAAAGCTCGGCGATCAAGTCTATGTCCAGATCCAAGTCACGGAGCCAGAAGACTTCTTCCATCTGAAAGTGAATGAGTGTTGGGCCACTCAAACACCACAGCCTAATGACAAATCAGGCTTTACCCACACACTGCTGGCAAATGGGTGAGATGGTACTGGGAAGTTTTTAACGATTTTAATCTTGTTGTAAATATTTAACTCCGATAACTCTCTTAATCGGCAAGTAAACATTTGCCTTTCATTATATTTCCTGACAATTATTTTCTGTTGCTCTTCTTCTTGCTTTAAGGTGTGCAAGTGACAAAACGACTTCATTCGTAAAACAGTTGGCTCAAGAAAGGGGAAATGGCAAGGGATCGACTGTCCAATATTTTTTTGATATGTTTAGTTTTGAAAGCAAGCCCCACGGTTTCTACCTGCACTGTACTGTACATCTCTGTACTGCAGAGGATGAAAATTCTTGTATTCCTGTAAGCATAAATTGCACAATTTTCTTATTGCAAACGATCAGATGCCTTTCTACTATGCTCATTGTTGGTTTACTTGATAACCTCTCTTTTGTTTTTAAATAGGAGTGTAAATCTGTATCCAAAAGGGAGGTGGTTGTAGATAAGCAGGCACAAAACCTCCTGTCTTACGGACCAATCAAACGTGAGGTCCCAGACAGGCCCGTGCCAAGTAAGTTTAAACCATTTTGTACAACATTTTAATACATTGATACCTTTTAATACAATTGAGATACAACAGGTACAGTAGCCAAAATGTATTTGGATACATATAGATATCAAAATGAAAACTCTCATTTACTTTCCCTCATGCGATCCCAGATGTGTATGACTGACTTCTTTTGCTAAACACAATTGAAGAATATCTCCACTGTGTAGGCCCATACAATGCAAGTGAATGGTCTTCTAAAAAATATTTTGTTTGTGTCCAGCAGAAGAAAGTCAGACATAAAGTGCCTCTTAAAAGGCATAAGGTCGAGTAAATGATGATAGAATTTTCATTTTGGGGTGGCATGTATTAAAGAATGGTAGCACAAGAACACTTCTCTAAAAAATTTGAAATATATTTGGACACTTTCTGGTTGTCCGTGTTTTGAACTACACCTGTGGATATTATTATTGTGTAAACTTGAGGGGAACTATAGAGTGGTGGTGGCGGCGTAGTGGTCTAAAGCACATAACTGTTAATCAGAAGGTCGCTGGTTCGATCCCCACAGCCACCACCATTGTGTCCTTGAGCAAGGCACTTAAATCCAGGTTGCTCCGGGGGGATTGTCCCTGCAATAAATGCACTTTAAGTCGCTTTGGATAAAAGCGTCTGCCAAATGCACAAATATAAATGTAACTGACTTCATACATCCACTCAAAATGACCTTGTGGACATTTGGTTAAACGTAATTGCAAAATGCTTTAGAAAAGTGAAGTTGGTTCTGAAAAAAATTATAATCTAGCATAATTTGTTTGCGAATGCCACTTGATATGGGATTTTAATCTGTGCAGTAAAATTCTAAAATTTAAAGTGTCAATCATTTTGGGGGCCACTATATTTCAACTGGCAATGAGAACGGGTTGATTACCAAATTACTGTTCAAATTAGGCGTATTGTTATTCCTACAATTAGAGGAATGCAGCTGTTTTTCATAGTTTGAACCGGATTGATTTTCTCATTTTAGATATCCTGGCATTGGTGATTCCATTGGGAGTGATTTGGACTCTGGGCATCTTCCTTCTCATCCTGATCAGCATTGCTAAGGCTGGAATACGACACATGCCAAATAGTTAAATAAACTTGCTGTTCCACAGGGTGTAACCAAGTATGTGCTAACCTTTGTAGTGTTGGAGAAAATAGTGGTCTTTATTTATCCAGAATTTTTTATTATTATTATTCACATCAGCTTGAGCGTGTTGTCCTGAGATGGGCATTGATAAATCAAATTGGCTTCTACTTTATTTTTGTTTCCATAAGAATCTTATTTACAGTACTGAATATGAACAACAGGTGGCAGTGGGGATTAAAAATGGAACAAATCACATTTAACGCTTTGAACTGGTTTCATTATTAAAATAAAGCGATTTCAATACATTGCACACTTTTTCTTTTTTTTTTTTTTTGCTCGTTTTTTTTAATTTTATTTATTCTGAAGTGATTGGTTATAACTATGTAAAACACTAACAAAGAGGATTGTGTAGACTAGAGAGAGAGAGTCGGGCGCGGCTGCGTGCTGCAGATCGTCATGAGGTTTCATGCTCATATTTGGCGTCCTCTGGAAGCTTGAAGATCATTTCGCCTTAAATCGTCGACGCGCCGCCTGGTCCTCGCCACTTCCAGATGGTATCAACCGGGCGGCAGGTATCAACAAAGACGATACGATCATGCAACTATCAACAAGTAGCCATATTCTTCATTATGTAGTGGGTAGATAGCTACTTGTCAGGCCAACGTTATAGTTTTCCAGGACTGAGTTTACAAGCTTTTGCGCCGTTGGAGACGGGAAGTAAACTTTTGGTTGCAATATTGCGAAACTGTCTTCTAATTAGCGGCTAACAATGTAAATACAAACTGGACGAAACTAGAGACGTGTACATTACGTTGGTGGGTTTTTAGTGCCTTTGTATTCCAATGAGAACAATGGTTGTGTTGTGACGAAGAAAGATTAAATACATAAGCTCTCAGATTGCAAAATTATCAAGGACAGTTTGGAGAAGCTTGTGTGTTTGGAACCGAGCAGCTGAGCGCACATTGCGCGGAGAGATGTCAGCCCGCAGGAGTAGATCTCACCGGTCACTGAGAGCCCTGACCGCGATTTTCATCCTGCTGTTTGTAAATATTGCTGGAACAGCTGCAGAAGACGACGCTTTCAGTGCAGAGGTTTGTAGGGTCCTCGAAAAGCCATTGTGTGAATGTTCTTTAAAGTGCAAGTTGATTCACGTGAAACAAAATATATTTATATTGAAACAATGCTATGTATGGTCAAAGATTTATGTTTTCTTAAGCTTTGGGAGGGGAAAAAAAAAAGTATTTTAGGCTAGACGAAAAACATAAATATTTACCTAGTGCATTTAATTAGCTATATAGATATTACTGTACTTTGTATTTTTATAGAACAGGCTAGTATGGACAGAGTAGGCCTATAGTTTTAACTATTTTTGCTGTATTTGTTTTTTTTTACATGAGATAACTTTATCTGTCTACGAACAAAATAAATGCCAAAAACCTGCATGCATTGTTCTATTTTCTACAAGGAAAATTTTCTAGTGTTTGAAGACAAGAAGTGCTTTTGTTACAACTGTCCCCATATCAGGTACAGTTGTAATTTCCTAAAGGCATTTTACCTAACTTGGTGAAATATAATTATTCATTGTAGTCTCTTTTCAAATATTTCTAATGCTTGCATTATTATTATAAATATTACAGCTGGAATTACTCTTAGTTTTCCTAACACTGAAATGAGGCATCCTGTGACATACACAAACATGCAAAGAAAAATACACATATACAATCATATTTTTGGACTAAATCTACTTCAGAAAATCATTTACACTGCGTCTATCTAGCTAAGTAAAAGCCAGCCAAACTCTAAAAGCATTTGCAACCATGTTTCTTATGGCACGGTTATAGTTGTAACGCATTGTTAAATCTGTCCCCCGCTGATCATCTTACATGTTTGACTGAAATTTTCATTGACCTTACATCCTAGGATGTCCCAAAATACATTAAATGTAAGTAGACAAATCAATAATTACAACAAGCAAAATTTCCTTTCATGGTCAGTCAGGGATAATGATTTATTCACTATAAAATAGGAGTTGGAAAATAATAAACTATCTCCCAAAACTGATGTTCTCTAATAATTGCTCATCAATGTGGAATAAGTTCTTCAAATTTTCCATGCATAGAAGATGCAAATGTGAATATGCATACTGAAAGTTCAAACTTGCATTAGAATGGAAATATTCACTGTTTCAACTGAACTTGGTCTACCCTACTTAGGGGGAAAAAAAAAGTCTGTAAATAGAGTAAATGAAAGTGAGGTAAATAAAATGGGAAATAAAAGAAATGGAAAATGTTATTGTTACTAAACTTCTCCCTCATGTTGGCCAGTATCTTAAGGGAACAGTTAGTGGGTTGATTATAATTGTTTTCACTCATTTGTTTTTCATTGTTTACTTGTAAATCTGGTGAATGTTTCCATATCCACATCGGCAGTTGTCTCTCACATCTGTACTCACTCATCTGGGAACACATCCAGCAGCTGATTCCTGTTTATAAGTTCATAATCTTAACATTCAAGACTTGTTTCTGGTGCACAAATGATGTTTTATCTTTCTTAGATATGGTTTGCCTTTGTTTTTAGGCAGAATTTATAGTATGTAGTTTAGGGCTTATCTGGTTCTAGATCTCAATAACATTTACCAATGCATTATTAAAGGAATATTCCAGGTTCAAAACAATTTAAGCTCATTTGACAGAATTTGTGGTATAATGTTTACTAATTGGGGCCAATTCATAAATGTTAAAATACTGACTGTTGCAAAAGTATAGCCACAAGACTTAAACAATATGTGTGTTAACATAATTTTTAGTGTGATAAAATCACTTAACTATTTCTGTGCAAATTTATATCCAATTTTACAACTTCTTTGCTATGACAACAGCCATAAACCCAAATTCTAAAATGGTCATAAAAAAATATTAGAAAAAAATGTACAGCTCAAATAATATATATGAGTTTTAACAGAATAATTGAAGTGTTTTTTTTTTTACATTATAAGCTTCATATTTCTGCATTTAAACCCTTCAAAAATTGGCCGCATTCACTTCCATTGTAAGTGCCTTACTGTATCCCAGATTTGTGCTTTTAAAAAAAAAAAAAAAAAATCAACATAATGCCACAAATTCTGATGAGTTTAGCTTGTATTGAACCTGGAATATTCTTTTAAGGTTATTTGGAGACAAAGCAGTTATTCTGCCCATAACAAGATGGGGGCCTGTATTTGTGTCTTATTTTTTATCATACTACTCAGTAGTCCTTTCAGTTCATTGTCAACTTTCCATTTTAAACCTCTTTTGTGTCTCTGTTGTCTCTTGAAGTCATGGCTGAGAATGTATGGCTACCTGTCCCAGGCTAGCAGACAGATGTCCACCATGCAGTCAGCCCAGATTCTTTCCAGTGCCATCAAGGACATGCAGCACTTCTATGGCCTGGAGGTCACCGGACAAGTGGATGTGGCCACTCTAAAGTATGATTTCCTCTGGTGCACTCTCTCATTGAACTGCATATTAAACAACAACGAGAGCTCAATCTGTTTTGTTTGAGAGGAGTAATGAATGTATACTTTGAAGTTAACTGTGAGGGAATGGAAAAAACTGATTAGTGACTGTCCAACAGTTGTGTAACTGGGTCACCCATAGCTTATGCATTGCAGTAATGGTTCAGTGATGATAGTATGTTAACGGAAAGATATTACATTTTATTTTAACGCTACCATATAACATTATTTGAAGTGTCCCTAACCCTAAGTATGAGTTAAAGTAACAGTGTTGATGGCTTTGTGAAGCACCAATTATAACCACTCTTCTTGTAAAAGTAAACAGACTAGATTATTTCAGTACCTTCATGCAAAACCTTTAATCATTTATACACATGTGAAATATCTCATGGGCAATTTCTAAATTTTTTAGAGATGCTTAAGATTAACAGTTACCCAAATGCAGTCTCATGGGATAGTCACTGACACTGAAGTCAAAAATGCTCTTAGGCACCAGTAGTTTATGACAGTAGTAGTTTTCTCATGAGCTTTTGACATTTGGGGTCTCCAGACATGCTAAGATCTCTGTATTTTCAGAGCTATGAAAAGACCTCGCTGTGGAGTACCCGATCGTTTTGAGGAGACAGCCGATGGAGGTTCACGTCGCAAGCGTTTTGCCCTTACTGGCCACAAGTGGGATCAGGATAAGCTCACTTACAGGTAAATTAAACTCAATATATTGCAAAGCAATTTAGACAGCTATGGTGCAGTGGGTTGTGCATGTGGTTATAGGTTCAAAAGAATATTATGGATTTAATACAAGAATCTCAATCGACATCATTTCTGGCATAATATTGATTACCAAAATGACTTGTGATGTAACTTGCATTGAGCCCGGAATATTTCTTTAAATCCAGCCTACATCAAGTTTCGAACTATTTGGCACTCAATAATACAAACTTTTATATTGAATTTTACTTCTTAATAGAAACAAAATAGCAATGTTCACAGAAATACCCTATAAGTTAAGTCTTATATAATAGTCTAGATGACACTTTCAAGGTAGAATATGTGTGGCTATGTGGCAAACTGCAATTTCTCACATTGGAGGAGATCAGTTATTATCTGGCCAATTTATTTAAGCTTTGCTTTATTTATGATACAATTGTCATCCACTGCGGGATTTCCCAATCTTTCTCCACCACTTTCCTGTATCTCTCTTGACTTTTTGTTTTTGTTATTAACATTTATATTGATTCCATCCATAAAAACCAATAAACACAACATAAAATATGGAATCAAAAAAAAATTAAATATCCACCCCACTTCCTATTAAACAAATCCCACTTTCCCAACATTCTATGGATCGCCGCCTCAAATGCCGCAACCTCACCCATGTCCCCGCACCACTCCCAACACGAGGGTGCCCCAGCCATCTTCCACCCCCTGAGAATTATTCACCAGGCCACCATAACTCCAGCCAGGACCTAACCTTTCAAGTGGCTATCCCCAAAATTAATGACCTCACATCACCCAAAATGCAGAGTCTGGGGCAAAATTAAAACTGTGTGTCCAACACGTCACACATAAATCTTTTAATCTTCAACCAAAATTCCTCTTAATCTTAACACATCCCCAAAAACATGGGTTGTGTCCCTGTCTTCTGATTGGCATCGCCAGCAGGTGTGTCTTTAAAGACCAAGCCTATACAATCTAGAGGGTGTCCAATATAATCGATTCAAAATCTTAAATTGCATCAGACGCACCCTTGAATCTCTAGATGTAGACTTAAAGTTTTTTTGAATCCTAGCCCACACACCCTCATCCAATACCAAGCTTAAATCTTTCTCCCATAATCTCTTGATAGAAGTTAAAGCTCAATCCCCAGACTCTGAATTAACATGGAGTAATACACTGATGCCTCATGACCTTTTCCAAAAGCAGTAATCAACACTTGGACTATCTGCCATTTTAGGCGGGTGTATGCTACTCCCAAAAAATAGCAGGTGGCGCAGCTGTAATTACCTGAAGAACTGAGATATAGGAATCCTCAAATGTTGGACCAAATTTTCAAACAATCTCAACCCACCACTCATATAGGTCACCAAGCATATTAACACCCCTCACAATCCTCTCCGATCAGCAGAAAGGGTACTCACCAACACCAATACGCAACTTAGGGTTTAGCCATATGATCGAGGCAACATTTAAATAAATGTCTGACAACACTCTGGACACTTTTGTTTAGTTTAATAGAAAGGTTTTGTAATAGTAAAATAGGGACAAGAAATTTCTGTTCAATTCCAAACCAGGGAGGGTCTCTCTCAGGTGGAAGTGACCAATGAGCCAAATGTCTGAGACCGAATGCATAATTAAAAAAAAAAATATCTTTGGTAGGCCTAGCCCACCTTTTTCATCTGGCCTATGTAACTTATTGAAATGTAACCTAGGATGCTTTCCATTCCAAATGAAGGACTTTGCTATGCTATCAAATTGCTTGAAATAAGAGAGAGGGACATCTTCAGGGAGAGATTGTAGTAGGTAGTTTAATTTTTGAAATACAAATTATTTTAATAACCTTAACCATTCCAATCATCGATAAATGTAATGAAGCCCACCTGCCCACATCACTCAAACCTTTTTATTGAAGGGTCAAAATTAATCACATAAATTTGTAATACTTAATGCCCTGTTTGGGCCATTGAAAGACACCCAGTTGAAAATCCGTTACTGGGTAGAATGCAGTCAGAGCCAACGCTAAAGGAATTAATAATTCTGTGCAGGCAAGGCATAGATCTAGTGGGTCCGAGAAGAATAATAAAATATAATCTGCGTAAAGTAAAAGCTTATGAAAAATCATCCTCATTTCTTATATGCTGCTAATGGTTCCAGGGCAAGACAGAACAATTATAGTGGAAAGAGGGCAACCTTGCCGGGTGCCCCTATCCAGAGTAAAATAATCTGAAATTAATACATTTGTTTGTACCGCCACTACAGGGTGTCTATAAAGTAACTTAATCCATCCAATAAAAGTATTTCCGAACCCATATATTTCCAAAATCTTAAAAAGATAATCCCATTCTGCCATATCAAACACCTTTTCGGCGTCAAGTGTGATGGCCTCAACCGGAGTCTCATCAATCACCACTGACCACATATTATTGATGAGACGCCTAATGTTGTCAGAAGAACTGCGACCCCAAATAAACCCCATCTGATCTATATGTATAATAGATGTCATAACTTAATCTGTTAGCCAGGATTTTTAAAATACATTTTATGTCTAGCTGGATCAGGGAAATTGGATGGTAACTTTTACACTCACTTGGATCTTTGTCCTTTTTTAAGAATCAGAATGATCCGGGCTTGTGTCATGGTTGTAGGAAGCTTTCCATTCTTTAAAGATTCCATATGAACCTCTAACAAAAGTGGAGCCAGTTCTGTTTCATAAGATCTAAAAAATTCACCGGCAAAGCCATCTGGCCTCGAAGCCCTGACAGTAGACAGGTTTATCTCAGAATCAAGAGTTTTTTGTTCAGTCGTAAATTTAGGGATTTCAAATGGTTCCACAAAGTTTCTAATATCTTCATAAGTAGACGAAAATGTGGAACTATAAAGATCAAGATATAACTCTTTAAAGGCATTATTAATATCAATGACTGAGGTAAACATTTCACCGTCAGCAGATTTCACTGAGGGAATGGTAAAAAAAAGACTCTCTGCTCTATATATCTAGCCAAATGCAAGAGAGCACCGACCGGCATTAATCCCTCTAGACTGCAATGTGCGCCTATTTGGATGACCAAATAAACCCTTTCTTTTTCCTTTTTCCCCTTCCTTTTTCAGCATTCAGAACCACTCGCCTAAAGTTGGCCAGGAGCTAACTCTCAAGGCTATTCGCAGGGCCTTCAATGTTTGGGAGAAGGTAATGCCTCTGCAGTTTGTGGAGGTCCCGTACCATGAGATAAAGAATGGAAGCAAAGGGCCTGACATTATACTAATGTTTGCCTCTGGATACCATGGTGATATGTCTCTGTTCGATGGGGAAGGAGGCTCTCTGGCTCATGCTTTTTTCCCTGGTCCCGGAATGGGTGGAGACATACATTTTGACATAGACGAGCCATGGACCCTAAACCAACGGGATGGCTCAGGTGTGAACAATTAGCTTGTTTTTTTTCTGTACTCAAAGTCACTTTGTTTTCTCCCTATATTGGGTTAGTTACTTTTCAAAAGAGAACCTTGTGATGTGAATGTTGAAGTGTGTATTTCAGTTTACTATGCCGAGATAACTGTAATAAGCCTTAGGTTGATTTCCCCAAAAAGTGTAAACATTATTAAGCAATCAAAACGTTGCTCTCTTTGTTTGAGCAACCCATTAAGTTCAACACATCTGGTTGAGTTAGGGGCAGGACTATCTGTTTGGTTGACCAATAGAAGACTGAGGGTTTGTTCAGGGAAACTGTTTGAAATCCGTGTATGGTTTATTAACTTGGATTGCTGTTTGTGATTGTAGGTGTTGACTTGTTTCTGGTGGCAGTTCATGAGTTGGGCCATGCTTTGGGGTTGGAGCATTCCAATGATCCAACTGCCATCATGGCGCCATTCTACCAGTGGATGGACACAGAAAGCTTCTCATTGGCTGAGGATGACATAAATGGCATTCACCAGGTCTATGGTAAGTAGACCGGGACATTCCTGTTTCAGTTAACTTAAATAAGTGATTTTTTTGGATACTGTCAGTCAATTCAGCTGATATTTCATCTGGAAGTTTATATTAGCACTCAAAATATCTGTGTAACAATAGCGCAATAGAACATTTATATTGCATTTTATATATTAACAGAAACAAAGAAACACTATAAATGCAATATATCCTTTCATAAGTCTTAAAGTCAACATTAACCCTATTTATTTCTATTCTGTGCATTATTCCAAAGAAGAATTTCAAAAAATTACTTGCTGCACAATTTTTCTTAATGGATGATGTCACCATTCCAAGCCCTCTTATTTTTCAACCCCTATTTTCCAGCTGCATGTTTTTTTTTCATTATCCAAACAATTCCCGGTGTATAAAATCAAGTCCCACCCTACATTTTGTCTTGTTGAATACATTACGAAAGTTAAACATCATATTACCGGGTAAAATATGTTGTGAACACCATATGTTGTGATATGTTAACTTTAAGGAGCATTAACACTTGATTTTGCAGTGAAAAAGCAGAAGGAAGATGTCAAATAGGTACAGTACAGCAACTTGGCGACATCCACCAATGTAGTCACAGTCATTGTGAACACCCATTTATACAACAGTCCAAATGATACTTTCACAGTGGAAAATGTGTTTCTGGTACAACTGTAGAGGACATCGGTTATTTTCTGACCAATTTGCCACATTTACGATACAGCTGTCATCCATAATCAGTTGTTTTACAACTTTGTCTTCAATTTAGCTGCATTCAGTTCTGCCCTAATGGAAAACTGTCAGTCTAAACTTCATTTCACAGTGTATGTATCTTCGGTTGACTCTGTTTTCTCCATTGAAATGTCTTCCACTGCTGTGCTGACTCTATGAGCCACTTGGGCTTCCACAGCTGGTGTTCGATGGAAAAAGTGTGGCATGCTCTGTGTGTATGAGTGTGAGAATATGTGCTGTGAAAAGGGGCAAGTGTGAAAATGTGTGCGTTTGTATGTATAGGACCTCCAGAGATTGTGACCACTCAGGTACTTCCTACCACAACCATGTTTACAACCACTGCTGAGCCAGAGCCCACCACCACGATGGCCAATCCAAGAACAACCAAACCATCACTGCAACCCACCAAGCCCTGGGTGCCTCCAGTCAACCCAACCAGGAGGACCCACAGACCCCAGCCGACAGCACGCACGGATCAGGATGCACCTGACATCTGTGAGGGGAACTTTGACACAGTCACCGTACTGAGAGGAGAGATGTTTGTGTTCAAGGTTAGGACCTTCAGTAAATGCTGTTATATTAAACCATTTAGTTACTAGTGGTTCTTGCTAAGGAAAGTATCTCTTTTACAACTGCTCATACCATTAGACAGGAATGATACCTCAAATTGTGTGGCTTGTTAAGTAGAGGGGTGTTTATTACTGTTTTAAGTCACCGGTTGTGTGATTTTTCACTTGGCAGAAAAACAAATGATACAAAATATCCCATATGACCTCAGCCATATCTAGAGACCAGAATATCATAGCAACTTGGGGTTGGGCTCTTTTTGACTGGCTTTTTTTGTGGCCAGTACATTCTCAAAAACCTTAGCAAATGGGGTCCTGGGTTGCTCACTACCTCACTACCAATTATATTGATGCTGACTACCACCCCTGAAGTCGTGAATCCAGGGTTAGCTGAGTGAATTCAGCCAGGTCTCCTAAACAACCAAATTGGTCCAATTGTTGGGAGGGTAGCGTCACATTGGGTAACCTCCTCATGGTCGCGATTAGTGGCTCTTGCTCTCAGTGGGGCATGTGGTAAGTTGTGCATGGATTGCGGAGAGTAGCATGAGCCTCCACATGCTGGGGGTCTCCATGGTGTCATGCATGACAAGCCACGTGATAAGATGCACGGACTGACTGTCTCAGAAGCGGAGGCAACTGAGACTTGTCCTCCTCCACCCGGATAGAGGCACCATGAGGACCTACTAAGTTGTGGGAATTGGGCATTCCAAATTGGGGAAAAAAAGGGGATAACAAAAATAAAATAAAAAACCATAGCAATTGCATAACAACACCTTGGCAACAACCCTAGCACCCGAGCATCAGTGATGGCGACTATTGCATGGGCAAGATGCACTCATGTTTTTTTTATTTGCATTTTAAATTATCTTTAAAGTTTTTCATACTAATTTGAATGCAACTTTATCCCTAGTTTGCTGAACTGTCTTGTAATTTCTTTATTACAATTTAGATTTTTTTGTGTGTGTGTGTGTTTAAAAATGTGGCTGTCCAGCTAAGCATAAATCTCCCAGGCTTTCTGTGGTGTGTTATGATCAAATAAAGAGTTCTCAAGTTGTTTTTCTTTGGTAGGGTCGTTGGTTCTGGAGGGTTCGGAGGAACCGGGTTCTGGATAATTACCCAATGCCCATCTCCTTCTTCTGGATGGGGCTTCCTGAAGACATAGATGCTGCATATGAACGACACGATGGAAAATTTGTATTCTTTAAAGGTCTGCATTCTGAAGTAATTCCAGTAGCCAAAGAAACGTCTATTAAGTCTGCACAAAAGCATCTTAAACTCATTATTATTGTCATCCAAAAGGCAGGGATGTAAATAGTCTTAGTATCAGATGATAGGTTATGTCATCTCCAAAAGTGACAAAGTCAAATTAATGTAATATTTCCGAGATATCAATCTACTTCTCCTTTAAACATCTGTTGCCGTTGCTGTAACAGCATTTTAGAAGTCAAATTATGTCACCCGTAAAGCACTCAGAAATGTGGGGGAAGGAAAACCTGGCAGCATCGTAGGACTCAGCCTGCATTGCGTCAGCTTCGGCCCCAGATGCTGACTGATCTGGATTTATTTTGAGAGAAGAAACCTGGAGCATTTGAAGTAGGGATGGTGTAGTGGGATGAGCGTTAGTCTCTCGTAGCCAAACCTTTGTCTAAATTGTAAAAGGTCTGGTCTACATTTCATCTTATTCTGGCCAAGTACCACCTACTTAGACAAGAAGAGACAGTCTGACCAACATATAAAGTGATCAACCACAGTTTTTGTTTTTTCAGATTTCACTTTTGCATTTGTTTGATGGGAACTATGATTTTATGCTGCACAGTGTATCTTCTGTGCAATCTCTGTAAGTGAACAGAAGGCTGTATGATATCATCTCTCAGTCATGCAACCCCTGCCATTTATGTTTTCCCCTCTAATGTGGCTTTTGTCCATCCTCTGTGTTCTGTATTGCTCCTGCAGGAAGTAAATACTGGCTTTTCAGAGAGGCAGATGTGGAGCCTGGATACCCACAGGACTTGTTTCGTTATGGTCAGGGCATGCCTGACAGAGTGGACACTGCAGTGTGGTGGGAACCATCTGGTTTTACCTACTTCTTCAGAGGAGACAGGTAAACATGCTGAGGCCTTGGTGGAAATGGCCAGATGTGTCTAGTAGAGAGTAAGCAGTCAACAGCATAAAATAACATTCACTTTAAACTGTTTATCTTTAGAGAACAGTTTGCTGTGGATAGTTCACCTAATAAGGAGAATTCTGTCATCTATTCACCTTCTCATCACTCAAACACTGTATGATTTCTTCTTCTGTGGAACACAGAAAGATTTATTTAGAAGAACAATCGGATGTATGAAAAAAAAAAAAAAATAAATATATATATATATATTGCATAAAGAAAATTTATGTTAAGATTTTTTTACACATTAACATTATTTATTTAAATAAAAATCAAGCACATTTTCTCACTAAATCTCATTAGCGTAATGCAAAAAACATTAAAAAAAATTACAATTATATCATACTGTAGTGTGTGTCCTGGATGTTTTTTTGTAAATGCCTTTTTTAATTTCATATTATTTTATTGGACAAATTACCAAAAAAGTAGTCCCGACTCCCGAGTAGTCCCGAATATGTACTATATTCCATATGTTCTAAAACCATACAATAGCTTTCTGTAAGGACCAGACCAAAATTTGTATTTCGCTGAAAATATTTCATGACAAAATTATAGTTTTTTTGTGTGTAATATACCTTTACTGCATTAGCACAGGAGATGGAATTTTTAACTGTCAATTTTTTTTCCTATTGCTGGTTTTATCTTGTAGATATTGGCGATTTAGTGAAGAATCCCGTGCCGTGGATAAAGATTACCCCAAACCAGTGAGCGTTTGGGGCGCCATTCCTGGCTCCCTGAAAGGGGCCTTCCTCAGCGATGATGGAGGTAAGTGAGGCAAAGGGGACAGGTGCCCAAGAAAATATCAAAGCTGAATGCAAGGAAAAGGGAAAAAAATCCATTAATCCAAAGCTGAGTGGGAAAGAGTGACCTCATCGCTGAAAATCTGGGGCGCAATAAGACCTTTGACTTGAAAGTGTTCTGCTCTCACTTCTAATTTCACGGTTTTGTTCACGATCGCCTTTGCCATGTCTTATTATAGCTGTAGTATTTGGTGATTACTTACGATTGGCTAGAATCTTGTGTAATTAAAAGTTTGGTGATTACTACAATTACCAGAAATTTCTATTTCCACTAATTTTTTTAGAATCAGTCGGATCATTTTGTCACGCCTTAGTCACTAGTCTATTTATTATTAATGTGCTTGCAAGGCGAATTTATTTTGATTTTTATGCGCAAATTTATGCAATGAATTGATTCAGTCTGAACCTAACTTTTTGTAGTTATCAGTCTTAGGTGTGCTATCTATTTATTTTTGTAAATAAATAGATATTTACTGTACTTAAGAAATGTAAGATTACATATTGAAAATTTTCCATTTTCTTACATTGGTAGAATGTTCAGAATTCAAAATGTAACAATGATATCATTGTAACGTTTGCATAAGAATTTCAATTAGTCTTCTGTCTAACACATATTTGAATACTTGATGATTATTTTAGACTTCACATGGTCTTACAGTGAGGCGCTTATTGTGCAAGACACACAGAGAACAGCAGCTCAATGTGCAAAGATGTCAGCCTTTACACTTCATGGGCACAAATGCTGCGTTTTTTCTAGTGCACAGGCTTAAAGGCATAGTTCACCCATAAACTAAAATTCTCGCATCATTTACTCACCCTAATGCCATCCCAGATGTGTATGACTTTATTCCTTCTGCTGAAAACAAAGATTTTTAGAAGAATATCTCAGCTCTGTAGGTCCATACAGTGGAAATTAATGGTGGCCAGAACATTGAAGGTCCAAAAAGCAGATTAAAGCAGCATAAAAGTAATCCAGATGACTCCAGTGGTTAAATCTATATCTTCAGAAGTGATATGATAGGAGTGGGTGAGAAACAGATCAATATTTAAGTCCTTTTTTACTATAAATCTCCACTTTCACTTCCACATTGTTCTTCTTTTGTTTTTGCCGATTCACATTCTTCTTACATACTGCCACCTACTGGGCAGGGAGGAGAATTTATAGTAAAAAAAAGAACTTCAATATTGATCCGTTTCTCACCCACACATAGCATATTGCTTATAAAGATATACATTTAATCAAATCACTTTGTCACACTACCATGTACACAAGTGCAACAGTAGGTGAAAGTCTTGTGTGCAGTTCTGAGCAACATAGCAGTCATGACAGTGATGAGACATATACCAATTACAATAAACAACATATTACAACATAACACAATTTACATATCAAATGTACACATACTTGCACAACACAATAATAATATATAATGTACAGTAAACAATACACACAATTTAGAATACACATACAATAAAAATAAAGAGTATATATATATATATATATATATATATATATATATATATATATATATATATATATATATATATATATATATTCAGTAGTTGTATTGTGGAGAATATAATTATGACAGTTCAGTGTGAGATAATAGATTAATAAAGTGCAGTGCTGATTATTGATCGTGAGAGATCAAGTGTTCAAAAGTCTGATTGCTTGGGGGAAGAAGCTGTCATGAAGTCGGCTGGTGTGGGTCCTGATGCTGCAATTTAACCACTGGAGTTGTGTGGATTACTTTTATGCTGCCTTTATTTGCTTTTTGAACATTTACATTTCTTGCCACGATTCGCTTGCATTTTATGGACCAACAGATCTGAGATATTCTTCTAAGAATCTTTGTTTGTGTTCTGCAGAAAAATTCGAACTTTTCCTTTAAGAAAAGAAGACATGCACTGAATGTCATGACAACATCTAAGTGGCTCTAATGCGGCATTTCATTAATTTGCCCAGAGCCTAGAACCTAAGCTTACCTAAAACGTTAACTAATATTTTGCTGCCTTGCAAGCGCGGCTATTTTCTTTCAGGAAATCTAATCTTAAATTACTAACAGTAATATGCATTTTATCCAACTCTTTTTACACAGTGTACACTTACTTCTACCAAGGCACCAAATACTGGAGGTACGATAACAAACTAAAAAAAGTAGATTCTGGATACCCTAGATCTGTTTTAAACGATTTCATGGGCTGCCGGGTGCACTTTGATGCTGATGCAGACACAGATGTAAAGCCTGGCCACAGGTGGCCAGAGACTACAGACAAGAATCAGAACCCTGATGACTACAAAAATGATGATGATGAGGACGTTGCTGTTGAGGACGAAGATGATGGAAATAATAATAATGATGAAAAAGAGGAGAAAAAGGAGGTGGACGTTGTTCAAAGGGTGAATGAAAATGAACACATTACGACCCTCATCTTGGTGACAGTGCCTTTGGTCCTGGTGCTATGCATTTTGGGAGTGATCTATGTCATTATTACCACTCTTCAGAGAAAACAGACACCCAAAGTGTTAGTTCACTGCAAAAGGTCCCTGCAGGAGTGGGTCTGATGCTCACTAACAGATATTTGCTCTGTTCCAAAACAGAGTGAGCTTCCTACAGAGACAGTATTTTTATGCATTGCATGCACACTCCTAACTTGAAGGCTATTTGAGTAGTTCGCAGTGTTATGCTGCCTTTTAAGATGTCTCATTTAGCCAATATCTAAGGCAGCATTGCATGCATACTTGGTGGAAAACACAATCCCATTGCAACGATCAGTCAGTATGTTTACATGCACTTTACAAGTTTGATTTCAATCGGACTAAAACAGTCATTCATATTTTTATAATTTCACATTAACGCTTTAGTCCGACTGCAATCTTACAAGTCCAGTTTTTGCTAAGTCGGATTAACAGACCTAGATATTCCACAATAAGCTTCGCCATTGCTTTACGTTTCAGAACATTCGTGGCTTGAAAGAAACAATTCCTCTGCTGATGTCTTTCATTCAAGTATTCAATTACGCTTTGTGTCATGTATACTTGGACAGACATGGACTATAGCTAGACTGCGCAAAACCTGCTGTAGCTCAATTATAACAGCTCATGTAAACATACCGAGTGAAAACATTTGAAAGTGTCATAAGAAATGGCCAATTATAAGTATATATATATATTCAATAACAAAAAGTATCACTAAAAATAGTTCAATATTATTAAAAATAGTTTATTTTATTTCATATTTGTGTGTGCCATTTATTTTTGTGCGAATTAGAGTATAACGTTGCTAGCTTAGCTACATGCTAACTCCAAACCCAATTGGAATCAGCTGTAAGCATGCAACATCCACACTAAACATTTAAGTTTGAACCCTCCGTTTTCAGTTTCCTAACGCCGTCATTTCCATAGTATGCAGTTTTGGAGAGCAATTTTCGGTTGAGAAAAACTGCATTCTAGTGTGGATGATAGGCGTAAACATAGAAAAATCAATGTTTTCAAAATTGTGGACGTAGTTTGTGTTGTGCATGTAGTTGCTGCATTTGAAGAATATTTCAAATCAATCTCTTGTGAAGTTCCATTTCAGTAAGGATGCTGCCTTCAGTAAGGAGGCCGTCTATGTAGGCAGTAGACAACAAAGATGCTCACTAAGTTTTAAAAACAGAGCCACTTTCACTACATATAGCTGATGTTTATGCACATATGTCTTCTACGAGACAAACACCTTTGTCGTTTGATTGTTTATGGTGCTCATCCAATCAGAACCCTGTTCTGATCAGAGAATTTGCACGTTTGGTAGATGATTCTGATTTGTTAAGTGGTCATTTTATGTTGTGGTTCTTCTCTGTGAGTGAGTTTGTTGTATGTTATGTGTGATTTCCTGTTGAGCCTAGACATTTTTGTTTGTACACTGTGGGAAACGCTGGATGTATAAAAAAAACACAAAAAAACAGCTTAGAACAGCAAATTTCTGCACATCTTCTATTAACCGGCCTCATTAATAGAGGAAACCACAAACTCTGTGACAAGGTGTTGCAAAAGCACAGGGTTAAAATAAAAGTCAGTTATAAATTGTCTTGCACACTTTTAGGAGGGTTTACAGTCTCTTTCCCATGGAGCCTGGCCTGGCTTGCATTACACAGATGTTGCTGATTTTGTATTTTATGAAGAGAAAAAAGAGGGGGATGGGGGCTTTTGCCTGCCAGCATTTCCTCTCCCTGAGTTCCATGGAGCGTGCCAAAAAGGATGAGGAGGAATAAAAGTGAGGCGTGGCCTACATATAGTGGCCTGTCACCGTGACCTACATATAGTGTACAGTACCCATCCAATGTTTTTCTTCCTATGGGACTTTTCTTTGTTTCCCTGCTGTACTACCAGCCCCAGTCTCCCCCAACCATGGAGTCTTTGTTTATGAAAGACATTCTTGGCCTTGGGATCCTGTCCATCAGTGCCTTGGAAGGCTGTATATGTGCCTTAATAACGCAGACCATCAATGATGAACAGTGTTGGAAGTGTATTTCTTTATTTTTACTGAGCATGAGCCCAGAGTCTGCAGTCTTTTTGTAGTAGTCACACACATTTTTTTAGCCAAAAATGCAAATGCATTTGGTATTTTAAACTTGTGTCATTTTTGTATTATCTCTGTTAAAATGAATGTGTTTTTTATTTTCCCTGCTGCAAAAACAGCTTAAAGGGATAGTGCACCCAAAAATTCGAATTCTTTCATAATTTACTCACCCTCATGCCATCCAGATGTGTTTGACTTACTTTCTTCTGCTGAACACAAATGAAGATTTTTAGAAGAATATCTCTCTAGCCCTGTATGTACATACAATGCAAGTGAATGGTGGCCAGAACTTTGAAGGTCCAAAAAGCACATAAAGGCAGCAAAAAAGTATTCTATAAGCGATGTAGTAGGTGTGGGAGAGGAAACGGATCAATATTTTATTCCTTTTTTACTATAAATTCTTCTGTCTGCCCAGTAGGTGGCAATATGCACAAATAATGCGAATCACCAAAAACAAAAGAAGAATGCAAAAGGAAAGTGGAGATTTATAGTAAGAAAGGACTTAAATATTGAACTGTTTCTCACCCACTCTTAAATTTCTGAAGATATGGATTTAACCACTTTGTATGGAGTTCCTTTTAGGCTTGTTTTATGTGCTTTTTTGATCTTCAAAGTTCTGGCAACCAGTCACTTGCATTGTACTTGCAACTCAGAGCTTGAGATATTTTTCTAAAAATCTTTGTTTGTGTTCAGCTGAAGAAAGTCATACACATCTGGGATCACATGAGGGTGAGTAAACGATGAGAGAATTTTCATTTCTGGGTGAACTATCCCTTTAAACAATTCTAAGCTGGTTTGCTGGTCTCAGAGCCCGGTTGGCTGGTTTTGTGGCCCTTTTTAGTTGGTCAGGCTGGGAGACCATCTTAACCCAGCTACAACCAGCAAACCACTCCAGGTTTAGGTATAAAAAAAACATTTCAGCAGATTTAGTTTAGACTTTTTAACAAACGAAAGCTTTGAGAGTTGAGAAACTCAATTAATTTCATATTTGTATTTTTATTTCTGACATTTATATTGTTTTATATTAACGATCGAGTAAATCATGCAGGGCATGTATCGCTTTCACAGATATTATCTGGTATGTAGCTTGTTCACAATAAAATGGAGTATGCAGACGTAATCATCCTTTTTATTTTGGTCTTCCTCTGCTGATTTTACACTTCCTTTGTTTTAGTTTGAGTTCAATAAATCATTTAAAGTGTATAGCATGCATATCTGTTCTAAGCATATCAGTTATGTTATGATATTGTTAGGTAAAACAAGCTTTTCCTGAGATTGTGCTGAAAGTGCTAATTGTGTATATAGATGTGCTGGATAAGTGTTCTCTGAAATCTTGCCAGTAGTATAGGAGGTAATGAGAAACTTTTTAGTAATAATGACTTGAAATGTCATAATAATTAGAAATGTCCTGCTTATAATTGGTATGCCACAATAATAAGAGACTTGCTAATAATAATGATGTAGTATTTAAAAATAATACCAAACCTTCTTGCAATATGCCAGAGTGAGAAAACTTTACAATGGTGCACAATGGTGGTGGCTGTGGGGTTCGAACCAGTGACCTTCTGATTAACAGCCCTGTGCTTTAGCCACTACGCCACCACCACTCACAATCAAGGCAATCGAGGCTTTGCTGTATTTAGAATATAGGGATGGGAGTAACGAAATACATGTAACGGGATTACATATTTAAAATACAAAATATAAGTAACTATTCTACTACAGTTACAATTTAAATCATTGGTAATTAGAATAGTTACATTCAAAAAGTATTTTGATTACTGAAGAGATTACTTTGCTTTTTATTGTCATTTGTTTAATTTAATATTTAGTCCTTTCAGATGAAATACATTTATATAAATGATTTAATCCAAAGTGCATTTGAACAGCGGTGAAACACTTTCTTATGATGTGTTACATTCATACGAGCAGACAGAGAAGAATGATTGAAGTAAGTTTGGAGCAGAAGAAATAGAAATAAACCTTGTGTAAATTGTCAGCTTTAGGCTAAGCTAAAATGTTAATTCTAGCCATTTTACATGCACATGTTACCAGGCATGATACATTTTTTTTATCAAGAAAATTCACATTGGATCATAATAATTTTTTTTCTAATAGGACCTTTGATATAAGGGCAAAAATAATATTCTTGATAATAATTGTTCTATTGTTTTTCTGTAAAAAAAAATCTTTAAAACAAGATTAATTTGATTTATGTTGTTTTAGAAACAACACTGCATAAGATATTTAGGTTTTTCAGAGAATGTATTTTTAACGTGTATTTTGTCTTACTGTACTGGCAGAGTTTTTATAGTCAAAACAAGTGAAAAAATCTACCAGTGCTGAAGAAATCCAAAGTATTAAGAATATGTTACTGACCTTGAGTAATCTGACGGAATACATTACAAATTACATTTTACAGCATGTAATCTGTAATCTGTAGTGGAATACATTTCAAAATTAACCCTCCCAACCCTGTTAGAATATCATCACTCTTCTGCACATTGTGCTGGACAACACCCTTTAGCCAATGACTATTCACAAAAAAGGGATAGCCTTTCATATTGCTTAATTTTAATATACCAAAACCTCTTGAGAGTTGAGACCTCCCCCTTTTCTTCACACTCTCCCCTATTATCTTGTTAGTGGATTAGATTAGTTCTCTTCTGCATTTCCTCCAATCACAAGCGTGGAGGATGACGTAACATGGGTCTGAGGGTGCTGATACGCAATGCACTTTAGAGGCTTTCCTGAGATCAGTTTATGGTTTCTCAGTTAATGGTTGTGGTTTGTGTTTGTAAGGCAATAGCTTGTCCTTGATCAGTTGTATATGCCCATCTTTGGTTCAAAGATAATCCTGCCTTTATCTCATTATTGGATCTCCTGCCTTTTAGCTGCTCAGGCCTGGCATTGCTAAGGCATAAACTTCTGAAGGCAACAAACACAGATGCAGATGCTCTCAAAAGTCAAAGCATCACTGTAAAACTGTGTTACTTAGCATTGTATACAGTACACCAGGTGCAGGGCATAGAGAAGTTTAATAAGCTAAAAAGGTTTTGAGGATTTTCTGTTACAGTTACATTCCTCTTGCCTTACTGGTAAGAGCCAATGAAACTAATGACAATAAAATGCATCTCTAAAAGTAACCTCTTCAGTAATCAAAATACTTTTTGAATGTAACTGTAATCTAATTACCAATTATATAAATTGTAACTGTAGTAGTATACAGTTACTTATATTTTGTCTTTTAAATACGTATTCTCGTTACATGTATTCCGTTACTCCCCAACACTGCATATAATAGGCAAAATAAAGATGTCCCACTTATTTTCAGGACGAAGAGTTGGTAACACTGCAAGAATATCATAGAGACTTTTGAATTGGGTCAGTAAGCAAACATCTAGCAACCACACAGAACATTGTAGGAACACCCTAGCAACCACCCAGAACACCTTTGCAAAAACATAGCAATGCATGAAACTAAAGTCTTTCTAGCAAGTCAGTCCACTGATGGCCATCTTTGGAATGCTTTGGAATGGGGGAACGACGAAATCTCAAAAACGGTTGTTCAAGATTATGATCTATGAACATATTTCAAATAAGCAGTAACAACACTGGAATCATAAATGGTGCTTCTTTACCTCAGATTATGCTAAAAGAACATAATTTTCCAGGCTTGTATAGCTAATGTGCAAGCACTCTCGACGGGCGGTCTGGGACTAAAAAGTGGCACTGGACTTTCTGGTCCAGAGCGACCCACCAAACCCAGCCTGCAACACACCACACCATTACACACCAACTCATTGATTTCATTTTCCAGCTGAACTGAAACTTTTTGTGTTGAAAAAGACATTTCTATTGGCTGCTAGTCATGACAATGGGCCCCACCAGTGCAAAAACTGTCATCAATTTTAAACATACAAAACCACTGTAAATGTGCTAAGATTTTTAATTTCAGTTTTTTTTTTATTTCAATTTATAGCTCAGACAACATGTCCGAAAACTTTTTTCCCCAACATACAGATGTAAGGTTAATATGTACATGAAAGTACAAGGGAAAGTGTGTATTTTAGGTGCTGTGACAAGTCAGCAATTCTTCAAAGTTTTTAAAGATCAACTTTCAACTTTTTTCTAGAAGTGCAAATAAACTACTGCCTTAGTGAATATAAAGTGGTGGAAACACCAAGTATTATAATAATATATTATATTATAATATAATAATATATAATATATAGATATGCTCTTCGACATGTAAATGATTTCAAAATCAAAGTCATTGTATTGTCTTACCATGAAGAGTTTATTGAATTTTCGCTTTGTTAAGGGGTCTGCACGGGCATGTTGGAGCCCAGGGCGTCCGCTTATTTGGCCTGTAGGATGGGCGGGTACTTGTGCAGCAGCGGGCCGGCCCACAAAAAATGCCCATGTTCCCGATGGCCAATCCTCCACTGGATCACTCTCGGGTTGATTAAAAGCTAATGTCTGTATCAAAAAGGTGATTTGCTCTTTTACCTGTAAAACGGGACTTCCTTTCTACATCCGTAAACCATTGGGCGTTCCAATTTCTCCCATTCAATTTAAGAGAAGTGGCCAGTCTCTGCTAAATAGTATCTGACTACATTCATATTCACAGGACGAAAATATCTAGCAACCACACAGAACACTATAGGAGCACCCTAGCAACCACCCAGAACACCTGGGCAACCATACACCAATGCACTAAAATTACTCAGAACACCTTAGCAATCGCATAGCAACACACTGGTAACCACCCACAACACTTTAGCATCAAGCTGGAACCAAACTCTAAACCAAAAATTGGCTAATTCAGCATATAAACCATTTGCCTTGTATTAACGAGAATTGATTATGCCTGATTATCATCCTCCGTTGTTTGTACGCCTAATCATATGAGGGGTAGCACTGTCCTTCAAGATTTAATCCAGTTAGCCCAGTCCTGCCTCAATCCTAATCCTCACAGATTGCTGAAGTCTGCTGTGGATGGTGTCAATCCCTTCGGAATGCACAACCACTGCTGAGCATTCAGGTAAAACATTTTATTATAAAATTTACTTTCAGGAATCTTGTTTTCAAATCAAGCAGTATAATGATTATGGTGCTCTGCCATTGGTATTTAAAGAAATTACAGTCAGGTTATTGTACATTATTTTGCAGTTTAGCATAAGAGCAATTTCTTTTTCTTTCTTTTCTTTCTTTTTTCTTTTTAAAAAATGTCTAAATGTTTTTTAAAGTAGACTTAACTTGATGGATAACTATATATATATATATATATATATATATATATATATATATATATATATATATATGAATGCACATCTGAATGAGATGAAGAGAAAATTGTAAGCTTTTAAAATGGGCTACATAAAAATGAAATGTATTTACCTATCAGACATGTATATAAAAAATGTTTAATTAAAAACAAAGCAAGAATCTGTTGATGCACAAATCCTGGACTTGCAATTGGAATCGGCATTATTATTGAAATTGGACCTACAGTAATTGCCAGATAGTTAACATATTGGTCTCCCAGTTTAAACGTGATACAAGTGTTCATTTAGCTTTTTGCTAAATATTTTTGTAAACACAAGACCAATAAGAAGTCACGAGTGATAGATTCAGTTTAGAGCGAGTGAAAGGTCAGGGAAGCGATTAACTGACTTTTGCTTTACTTCCTGTTCACCCATAGCAGTGTCCAATAACAAACTAGAATGAATTGCTCTACTATCTGCTTATTTAGGTCTGAACTATTTATCACAACATTATGGTAGCTTCTGTCTACAATGTGAGAAAATACCGCCTACATCTCTGTGAGAATATTAGTGGAACTCTGCCTTGAGAACTATTCTGTACACAGTAGAAAGACTGTTGACTGATTGTCATTCCTGGTTTCTGTCCTTGTTCCCCTCACTGGTCTCATTGTTCTCCCACAAGCATATCAAACCTCTTCTGTTTGGTAAGGGATGTGGCAAAAACTTGACATCATTCTGTTTCTGAAACTGTTGTGGGGTTTCCCAGGAAACAAGCCCTGTTGGCCATCAGCTTTAGAATGTTTGGACTTGCACTTCATTGGGCTTTTCCAAGGGAAAAAATCCTTTTCCCGAAACCAATTATTTTCAAACAATGATGTTGACTGTAAGATCACTGAAGCATTTATAAATGCATTAGTCTTGAGAGAATGTTCTCAGTTGTAGGATAATCTTGACCTTAAAGAGATATTTAAAAATGTTAATTTCTCTCATCGTTTACTCACACTCATGCCGTCCCAGATGTGTATGACTTTCATCCTTCTGCAGAACACAAAGAAAGATTTTTAGAAGAATATTTCAATACAATGCAAGTGAATGGTGACCAGATCTTTGACACAAAGTCAAACAAAGTCTACATAAAAGTAATTCATGTGACTCCATCGGTTTAATATATGTCCTCTGATGCGATTTAATAGGTGTGGGTTAGAAACAGATTAATATTGAAGTCTTTTTCTACTATAATTCTTCTCTTTCACTTTCACATGCTGAAAAAAATCCTTATTCATGCTGAAAGTGAAAGTGGAGATTTATAGTAAAAAGGATTGATATATTGATCTTTTTCTCACCCACACCTATTAATTCAGAATATATTTAACCACTTGAGTCATATGGATTACTTTTATGGAGACTTTGAGTGATTTTTGGAGCTTGAAAGTTCTGGTCACCATTCACTTGCATTGTTTGGACCTACAGAGCAGAGATGATCTTCTAAATATCTTCAGTTGTGTAATGTAATGATTCAAATGACTTTTGCTTTAAAGCAAACTTGAACTATGGAAATATTAACTTTTCTTTTCATAAACGTCTAATGCTTACTATATGTTGATTCTTCAAATGGGAGTTAACGCTCTATAATATGAACTTAAAGGATAAGGTCACCCAAAAATGAAAATTCTCTCATGCTTTACTCACCTTTAAGCCATCCGAGATGTGTATAACTTTCCTGCTTCAGCAGAACTGAAATAAAGATTTTTTAAGCATATTTCAGCTTTGTGTGTCCATAAAATGCAAGTGAATGGGTGCTAGATGTTTGACGATACAAAAGTCATATTTAGGCAGCATAAAAGTAATCCACACGACTCCAGTCGATCCTTTAATGTCTTCTGAAGCAAATCAATAGTTTTGTGTAAGAAACAAATTGATAATGAAAATGTTTTCAACTTTAAATCATTACTTCTGACTACTGCTTCATTGCTGTTTGAAATGTCTCTCGCATGACATTCATTCCTCTGTTGTAAACAAAGCATGCACTTCTGACCTCACGTGTGAACCCGCCATCACGCTTACGTCACTGATGCGTCGACTGCTGGAAGAAAGCATTTTTTAAAGATAAAGTTTTAATTATCAATTACATTTTTAGACAAACCTGTTGATTTGCTTCAGAAGACTTTAATTAATTGACTGGAATCGTGTGGATTACTTTTATGCTGCCTAAATATGACTTTTGTATCGTCAAACAGATGGCACCCATTCACTTGCATTGTATGGACATAAAGAGCTGAAATGTGTTTATAAAAATCTTCTTTTCAGTTCTGCTGAAGAAGGAAAGACATACACATCTGGGATGGCTTAAAGGTGTCAATCATGAGAGAATTTTCATTTTTGTGTGAACTATACCTTTAAAGGGATATTTCACCCAGAAATGAAAATACAATCATCATTTATTCACCCTCATGTGCCAAACCTGTATGCCTTTCTTTCTTTCATGGAACACAGAAGGAAATGTTAAACAAAATGTTCACCATTTACTATCATTTTAAAGAAGAAAAATGCAATGAAAGTGAATGGTGACTAAGGATAACATTCTGCCTAAAAAAAGTCATACAGGTTAGGAACCACATAAGGGTATGTAAATGATGACAGAATTTTCATTTATGTTTAAATTATCCTTATGCCAACATTGTAGATGCAGTATGTGTGTGAGAGAGAATTGATAGGCCTATCTATTGCATTAACAAAGCTTTATCCTTCTATCAGGATGTTGAACTGGGTAGCGAAGGTAGTGCCACAGCCCCCTGATGGACAGGACAGTCTGGGGGAAGAATCGGCCATAGTGGTAAACCATGATTACATCACCCACAAGCCCATTAATGTGGTCTTGTAACACACCGCTCACAAATATCTGTTGCAGTATTTACCATCAATGGTGCAAATAATCCAGGATGTATATCAGCTTTGACAGTGACTGTGTGTTGGGGCCATGGCCTAGTTGTTAGCACACGCACACAACACATTATGTCACTGGGGGGCTCATGTGGTCCTGATCCTGTCACCCACCTATTCCAAACCCTTGTGACTTTCTTTCAAAATTGAAACACAAAAAGACATGTTAAACAGAATGTTAGCCTCAGTCAAAATGCAATAAAACTGAAAAAAAATAAAAATAAATCTCCTGGAACCACACGAGGGTGAGCATGTATCACATAATTTTCATTATTGGGTGAACAACCACTTTACCTTTAGCTTTTATGGTTTTTATACTTTTACGTCCAACTCCCAAATTAAAAAAAGACACAAATTGTTCATAAATAATATTTTATATGTTTACAATCATAGAATGAATATATTTTTTTAAAAATAAACCTCCATCACGTGCCATCACAAAATGCCGATCTGAAATGTATGTGGTGCTTGCAGTTTAGTCCTCAGATGTGCTCGTCCATGGACATTCAGTCTAATTTTCAGTTCATGCACCACCCCTATTAATTCATTGAATATCTCAGCCTCTGAGTGGACTAGAAGCTCAGTTTAGGTGTCATTAGAAAGATAAGATCTTCCCCTTTGCGTTGATGTATGAAATATTCAATAACATAGATTTCTGATGATTTGTTTAGCATGCATTTCCTGCTGGATAATATTTTGTTCTTGACATCTTAGATATAGCATTGGATTATTCACACAAGCAAGTTCACAGACAAGTGAAAAGTTACTTATTGTTTAGACAACTGTCTAAGGTAAAAGCAGATATAATATTTTTAGCTATTTGTAGCTTTCAGCAGCATAAAAGAGATGTTTAGAATTGATGTCTTACAGAAATCATATTTCACTTTGTGATTCTTTTTAAAATATTTCGAACTGTGTAACAGTCGCATTCCTGAAAATTAGAGCTTTCATTTGGTATATGTTTTTTCTATTTAGATGCTATGTTAAAGACTTTTATATATATTCATGTTAACGTTTCTACCACATTACCTTTGAGACGCAAAATATTTCAAGCCATATTTTGCTATTTTATAAAATATAAATGCAGAAGTGATTATCTAATAAAAGTACAGATTCTAAGCATTCAATCGATACCACATATGCCTGATTACTGTATGTATTCGGAGGCTTGAACATTTTAAGCGTAAACCTTTTTCACAACACAGCACCTCCTTTCGGACCTGCTGGCTTGTCCGCAGAGTTGAAGAGGTTATATTGTGTTTTGCAATTAACGCATGTTTTTCAAACACATTTGCCAGACCCCAAGTTAAAGACTCTATCTTTCAATAAAAGTGGCAAAAAGGACAAAAACAATAAAAAGGAAATAAGAAAAGAAACTGAATGTGTCTGTTTGTCAACTACAATCAATGATCCAATGGCATATTGAATATATCCCCTCTTATATATTATCTCTCTTGTTTTCCTGTTTTTTTGGGGGGTTTTTTGTCTTAAGGATGGAAAAACATCAAATCAAGGTACATTTACAATGTTTGATGATAGGTTTAATATAAAACAAAATGCACAATACTATAAAATCAAGACGTAGTATACAAATAGGCAATGAGTCCCTTTCTCTCTATTCTCATGCAGTCAAGTTAAAGTCATCCAAATCAAACAGGGAGGAAGACCAAACATCTCAGAGCTCACAGGGCAGGTGAGTAAGTTACAAGAGCTTTGAAAAATCCGTTGTATGAAGTATGAAAAATATTTAGTATTCTGTTGAAAGTTTGTACTTGAAATATGCTTAATAATTCTGTCTGTCAGTGTTCAGAGTGGTATGAGGAACTGGTTCTCCAATGGTTTCGTGAGCGCACTGCCCCAACCTGCAGGGAGTCCTCTTCTTTCCAGAGCCAACGTCGAATCTAAAGTATTGATCTCAAAGTTTTGATATTTAACACTTATCAAACCTGATATTTAATCAATTATGATACATTTAAATGACTGTTATTATGTGCATAACTAGTATTAAATTCTCTTAGATTTAAAGGATTAAACAGCACATCTTTCCCAAGACATTTTCTTTCAAAATTAACTGTTTGTTTTTTTCTTGGAGTCACTTCAAGGAGAAGGTACAGGAGACAGGTAAGACAATCGATAGTTTTCAAGAACATCATAATGCAAGAGAATTGATTAACTGCTCAAAAATACATATTAGATGCAGCCTATATGAGCGATTTCACTGAGCACTCTTTTTCATTCAGGACTGGAGTTATTGGTTGGATCTCACAGGGGATTGGAAAGGTGGTTCCTCAGCCTGATGAGAAATACAGACAACAACAGATTCCAGACTCTGAAGAAGTCACAGAGGTTAGAGAATTATTACTGTGCTTGCATGGATATTTCCTTGTTCTTCTTCTTCTGAAATTTTCTGATTTGTTTTGCAGATCATTTTATCCTTATATGTGTGATGTCTACTGTTGATTTTATAAACTTTTTATAAAATAATTAGAGTTTTCTAATATCCCATTGATATACATTGGTAGACAGTGATCAAAATCCAACAACAATGATGACATCATTGTAATATTTGCATCTGATTAGTCTTCTTTCTTCCATCTATTTACATACTGAATTGTGATTGGTCTTGTCTCTTTTGCATATAATTAACCCTTTATAGCCAAACTGCTAAGACAGTTTCGCATTACTGTATGTGTTGAGAGTCTTATTATGACAATAACATAGCAGCTCTGCAACAGCATTTCATTTATGCTAAATTAAAGCTTGTAAACTAAACTTACCTAAAACTTTAGCACAAATGTGTTGCTACCTTTCGGGCAATAGTATTTCTTTCAGGACATGAAAAATGTGTTTGTTTGTTTGTATGTTTGTTTATCAGACCCTATTAAACAGTCTGTGAGAAATAACAAAGTAATTTTAAATGAAAATGAAAGATTAAAAGTCAAGAAATATTGCTTATTCAAATAAATTCAATGTAAATATTAAGTATATAACCTTATATAACAATAGCAGTACTATCAATAACGGAAACTTTATCATATAATTATGTCTAATCATTCTGTTTTCATTTTCTGTTTCTGTTTTTGTCAGATCTATGATGCCAAGGACCTCCCAGGTTTGTATCAACCAAACACTTATTTTGCTAAATGGAAAATTGCAAAGTTGTGAAGGATAAAGTGTTATTGAAGGTCATGCATCTACATGTATCTCTTACACCAGATGTAGAGCCCTTGCCACATATACCAGTTGTAGAGATGTTGTCAGAAGATGAGCAGTCTGAGGTGGAAACCTCTGCTCAGTTTCCTCCTAAGTAAGTGATGTATTATACTTCGCCATTCTATTAAGCACATGCAATGGGAACTCGTTTGTGAATTAGGTGCAAATTAGGTGCCTCAATTGCATAACTGCGCAACCACCCAGAATACCATTACATTGTGTTTACTGATTTTGCACGGGCAAGCACCACAAACATTTTCAGAGACTGTTAAAAACTAGTTAATATTTACTCATTATAGTAAACAGCCTTGCTGTTAACAAGAAGTTTCCACAAAGTTGTCATGTAAATTTGTTTAATGGACTGGCAAATGGTCTCTAAGAAAGAATTTTGCTTTATTCAATGTGTAAACAGAGTAATTAGCTGGATAAAGAGTGGCTTCCAGAACGCTATGCCTCAACATGTGATCAGACCTCCAAATAATTCCACAACATCTTCACCGAGGTCATCACAGTGCTCAAACAAAGGTATCAAATGTGTTCAAACATTACAATACTGAAAACAATGATATTATACCTGTTTCGTTTTTTCCTTCGTAAACAAAAAAACAAAACATTATTTTTTGAATAAACAGCTTATTCGCCTCCTCCAGAGTCAATTACCAGCTTGACCAGTGAGGTTGATTTCAAAACAACCAGGTGAGTCATATGCCAAAAATATATTTTATATATATAAATAATATATATTATTATTTATATATATAAAAATATATATATAAATAATAATACAAAAAAAATTGTATTTTTGTCTTGTATTCTAGTAGACATTTCTAAATATCCAACCCTTTAAAAATTAATCACTACAATCTTGACCAACACAAAACAGGTATCATTTTAAAGCTTAGAAGCTGTACTTTACTATGCATGTTTGCATTATGAACAAGTGCTTTGAATTTAGCAGACAAATTAGAAGTGTTCTGTTTTGTGATTTATTAATAATTTTGCACAGCACAATTTATTGTAATTGGTAAAAGCATCAAACTGATCAAATGTTACATACTGTTTGTCGTTGGAAAGCTCTCAAAGTGTAGAATACAACCAGCCTATTTGTTTTATTCACAGACCACAATATAGCAAGTAATATTGTAGCTAAGTTTATGCATTTGACATCCATGTTACATGTAAAAAGGTGTTGTTATATAGAAAGTTTTTCACTTATAACTTTATGAAAACTAAACAAAACAAAAATATCTTTCTTTCTTTGAGTAGGTGATTATCTTTACACACACACAATGTAATCAGATGCATAGATCATTAGGTAATCCACATGAAGCACAATGTGCACACAACACATAATGTGCTATCCTACTTAAAACAAGTTAGCTTTCCTAGATCAGATGACTTCATCAGCAATGTTGTAGTATGTTGTCCAGTTATGCTAAACCAATCATATTAGGATTCCGATCGCTGCAACCAGAGGTAGAAGTCATCCAAATATGGGCAGAGAGGATAGTTCACTCTAATTACATATGGCCATCAGGAGATGGCGCCAAGTACGTGACACAGACTCGATGGCTCAAATGACAGAATGGAATTGAATGAGATGTCGTTAATCATGCCTGCATGTTTTATTTGTTTGGAGAGGCTTTTGGACACTTGGAGAAATTTTAGGACACGAAGTTTAAATTATATTTGCAATGCTATAACTATTGATTGCTTTGTAATATCAACACAAATTTTACTCGGTTACAAAAAATAAGAAAGATAGTACATTTTTGGCTCAAGTTTTTTAGTCTGAGACCCTCAGAATTTATTATAATCTACATAATCAGAATTTGTTATTAAGTTGTCTTTAAAATGACACCAAACACTTGAACCGCCTTGTTTTTATTTATTTATTTTTATTACAAGACTTTAATTTTGGGTATGCCACTGAAACAAGAAATGTTTAAAAACTCCCTCAGAGCTTAAAGCGTTAATGCTGTATGAAAAGCTAAATGTATTGTTACATATTAGATATTTATGGCCTTTAACGTATATCCTAAATCAAGTTTATTTTTCTTACCAATACATGCATACAAATATATATATATATATATATATATATATATATATATATATATATATATATATATATATATATATATATTTCTTGTTTTAAACACCTTAGATTTATGCTTAACTATTCATCTATTTAAAATATTTACCAATGAGGTAACTTATTTCAAGATACAGTATATTAAGATTTACACCATTTTGCTTCAATTCAAAGTCCATTTATCTTGTTTTAAGTGTGTTTAGATATTTTTACTGGAAAACAAGTTAAAAAATGCTGATTACGAAAATATTTTTTTTGTAATGTTCTCAAGTTAATTCCTTTTGCAACCTTTTGTCCCATGTGTTTTTGTTCTTCACATATTGTTTTCAGTATGGTGGGCAGGATTGTTCACGGTCTTGGCCTTTCACTGCCACAACCAGTGCTGAAAAACAAGGTAAGTCATGTGATAAATGAGGGTCAATGCACTTATATCGTTTCAAGTTCCTACTTCAAGTTAATAGTTCTGCCTCCAGACTGACTCCATTTCTCTCCACCAGGAGGATGGTGAGATTGCGCAAAATGGTGAGTAAGATGTTCCTTTTTCAACACTGTTTACATGTTTCATAACAAACTCCTGTAAATTCTAGTGTGGTTTCAGTAGAATATAAAAACATACATAAAGATCATTGCATGGGTAACAAAATGACCCACTCAGGGATACAACAAAATACAATTAGAAAAATAAAGAGCCTCCATGGGCAGCAAGCACATTGGCTCCTCAGGGTAAACGGTTCTATTGCAGTGTAGAACAAACTCGTAACTTAGTCCATCTTCTCCTTTTGTTACATGGGGAGGACACTGAGAACCCCTTAAATAAAAGGAGAAAGAGAGCTGTGAATGAGGAGGAATCTGTCACTGTCACAGAGTTCAGAGAGCACTGCAGCCATAAATAAATAAATAATATTTGTTATACAATTGTCATGGCTTGTTTTCCAGTAAACATTTCCAAGCATTCCTGTTTTTTGTTTTTTTTTAATCCATGCAGCACATGGACACAAATAGACACAACAGAAAATGCTAAATCAAACCACATGAACTCACTTTCCCCCCGAACATTGACCCTCCCCACCACCCAACACACACATGCACCCCCGTGGTTAAAAGCCAACTGAACAAGACACAAATAGACAATAAATCAGCAGAATATTTTTTGAAACATAAATACAACTTTTTTTAAAAACACTAGTCTCTTTCCGCTGCCCCTCCCCGAGAGCCTGCCCCATTTCTTGATGTACATATCCAGATTTGATATTCTGGATCCTTTTCAGTCAGGCTTCAGAGCTAAACACAATACTGAGTCTGCTCTTCTAAGAGTAGTAAATTACCTTTTACTATCTGCAGACTCTGTATTTGAATCAGTATTTGTATTTAAAGCACTGCATGGACTTGCTCCTTTTTATATTTTAAATCTTCTTCATCACTACTCTTCTCATAGAATGCTCAGATCCTCCTCTCAGCTGCTATTGACTGTTCCAAATTCACGATTAAAAACCAAAGGTGATTGGGCCTTTTCAGTTCAGGCTCCAAAGCTTTGGAACACCCTACCTCTTTTTATTAGATCATCCCCTACTCTATCTACATTTAATTCATCTCTTAAAACATATTTTTTTCCCCAGGTTTATTTGTAACTTGTTTATTTGTAACTCGGCGTCAAGTGAGATGGCAGCGACCGGAGTCTGATAATTTGTCACTGACCACAAGATATTGATGAAACGCCTAATGTTATCAGGAGAGCTGTGGCCCTGAATAAACCCCAACTTATCTATATGTATAAGAGATGTGATAACTTTACTTAATCAGTTAGCCAAATTTTTTGACAATATTTTTACATTTAGCTGGATCGTAGAAATTGGATGGTAACTCTTACACTCGCTTGGATATTTGTTCTTTTTAAGAATCAGACCGATCCGGGCTTGTGAACTCACTTTGTGTCATGGTAGGCAAGGCAAGGCAAGGCAAGGCAAGTTTATTTATATAGCACATTTCATACACAATGGTAATTCAAAGTGCTTTACATAGAAGAGATTAAAATAAGAATAAAAAAATAAGAATAATTGAAACAGTTTAGAATAAAATAAAATACAGTACAAACAGTCGGACACACAGTGGCACAGTGCTCATTCAGTAAATGCACAGCTAAACAGATGTGTTTTGAGTCTGGATTTGAATGTGACTTCTGTAGGAGCACATCTGATCTCTTCTGGAAGCTGGTTCCAGCTGCGGCTGGCGTAATAGCTAAAAGCAGACTCTCCTTGCTTAGAGTGAACCCTTGGTATTTCTAGCTGATGTGATCCTAATGATCTGAGTGATCTGTTGGGTTTATATTCAGTGAGCATATCTGCAATATATTGAGGTCCTAGCCCATTGAGTGATTTATATACCAGTAATAATACTTTAAAATCAATCCTAAATGTAACTGGGAGCCAGTGTAAAGACCTGAGGACTGGTGTGATATGTTCATATTTTCTGGTTCTGCTCAGAATCCTGGCAGCAGCATTCTGTATGAGCTGCAACTGTCTTATGGTCTTTTGGGAAGGCCAGTGAGGAGTCCATTACAATAATCCACCCTGCTGGTGATGAAGGCATGCACAAGTTTCTCTAGGTCTTGACTGGAAACAAAGCATCTAATTCTTGCAATATTTTTCAGATGATAGTATGCTGATTTAGTTATTGCTTTGACATGACTACTGAAACTAAGGTCTGACTGTAGAGACACACCAAGATTCCTGACTTGATTTTTAGTTGTTTGACCCCTAGCGTCAAGGTATGCATTCACCTTGAGAACGTCATCTTTGTTTCCAAACACAATGACTTCAGTTTTGTCTTTGTTTAACTGAAGAATGTTTTGGCACATCCAACTGTTAACTTCATCAATGCATTGGCATAGGGAGTCAATGGGGCTGTAATCGTTAGGTGATAGGGCTAAGTAGATCTGTGTGTCGTCTGCATAGCTGTGGTAAGCAATTTGGTTCTTTCTCATTATTTGGCTCATTGGGAGCATATACAGGTTGAACAGGAGTGGCGCAAGAATTGAGCCTTGAGGGACTCCGCATGTCATGGACGTCCACTCAGACTTATGGTCTCCTATACTCACATAATAACCTCTCCCTTCTAAGTATGACCTGAACCATTTTAGGACCATCCCAGAAAGCCCCACCCAGTTTTCCAGCCTGTCAAGAAGTATGTTGTGATCAACAGTGTCAAATGCAGCACTGAGGTCGAGTAGTACCAGTACTGATAATTTGCCTGTATCAGTATTTAAGCGAATATCGTTTATTATCTTTATGAGCGCTGTCTCTGTGCTGTGATGCGATCGGAAACCAGATTGAAAATTGTCAAAGTATCCATATGGGTTCAAGAATTTGTTCAGCTGATTGAAGACAACTTTTTCAATGATCTTGCCTATGAAAGGAAGATTTGAGATCGGTCTATAGTTGCTTAATATGGTCTTATCCAGATTGCTCTTTTTCAAGAGGGGCTTGACAACTGCAGTTTTCAGGGAGTTTGGAAAACTCCCAGAGAGAAGTGAGGAGTTTATCACTTCTAGGAGATCTGCTTTTAAACAGTTGAACACACTTTTGAAAAAAGATGTGGGAAGTGCATCAAGGGCGCAGGTTGATGTTTTAAGGTGCTGTACGGTTTCTTCCAAAATTTTGCCATCAATTTCTTTGAAATCAGACATAGTAACTACTTTCTCAGGTTGTGGTTTGATTTGTCTGACCCCAGCACAACTCAAGGATGTGCTGATCACCTTTCTGATATTATTGATTTTTTCAGAGAAGAAAGAAGCAAACTCACTGCACTTGCTGTCTGAGAGCAATTCACTGGGAATCTGGCTTGGGGGTTTGTCAGTCTCTCTACAGTCGCAAAAAGAGTGCGTGTGTTGTTTAAGTTGCTGTTTATAATATTCGAGAAGAAAGTCTGTCTAGCTTTGCCTAGTTCCATATTAAAAGCATGGATGCTGTCTTTGTAGATGTTATAATGGACTACAAGTTTTGTCTTCCGCCACATGCGCTCTGCTTTTCTGCATTGTCTTTTCATATTTTGCACTGCTGTTGAGTTTCTCCAAGGTGCTTTATGTCTGCCACTCTTCTTCCTGACTTTCACAGGAGCAATATCATCAATTACACTTTTAACTTTTGAGTTAAAAGAATCAAGGAGAAAATCAACAGAGTCAGCAGATATACTTGGTGTTAAAGATATAGCCTTCATAAATAGTACACTAGTGTTCTCATTTAAGCATCTCTTCTTGACAGACACAGATCTAGCTTTAATGGCAGGAGAGATCAATATATCAAAGAAAACACAGAAATGATCAGACAGTGCTACATCCTTAATAACAATCGATGAAATGTTTAGACCCTTACTGATAAGTAAATCTAGAGTGTCCATGATTGTGTGTGGGTCCATGTACATGCTGAGTCAGATCAAAAGTTTTTAAAACAGTTATGATTTCTTTTGTCATATTGTTTTCTGCATTATCTATGTGAATGTTAAAGTCTCCAGCAATGGCAAAACAGTCAAACTCTGAGGTAATTGTTGATAACAGTTCTGTAAAGTCCTCAGCGAAGGCTGGAGAGTATTTTGGAGGCCTGTAAATAATGATAAGTAAAATGCGTGGAGCACCTTTTAACACACTACCCAGATATTCGAAAGATGGGTAATTCCCAAATGATATTTGCTTACATTGATAGACATCTTTAAAAAGAGCAGCTAAACCCCCACCTCTCCTACCTTCTCTGCAGACACTCAAATAAGTAAAGTTAGGAGGGGATGTTTCATTAAGGACTGTTGCACTACAGCTGTCTTCTAGCCAAGTTTCATTTAGAAACATAAAATCCAGGTTGTATGTGATAATTAAGTCATTGACTAGAAGTGATTTATTTTTAAGTGAGCGGATGTTTAAAAGTGCTAACTTAACAGTTTTTGTCACCACAGCAATCTTAGTTTGGCGTGTAATAGGCACCAGATTAGATGGGTTTGCTGAATGGCTTTTGAAGGCCTTAGACTTTCTATGATGTAATCGAACAGCAATAGAGAAAGATACAGGCACACTGGGTTCCCGCTTGTTTTGTAAACATTTGAGAAAGTTACTGTTATCATAGCAGGGACCCAACACATATCACTGAGAGCTGGTATCAGTTGTTTTTGGTTCACCTTGAGCAGATGGAGGAGGGTGTGAGCCCTGGCATTGTGGCAGAGGTCGAAGAGCTCTCACAGGAGGAGGGGGAGGGCGAGCTGGGCCCGCAGGTGCTTGAGGGGCCTGACATTTTTTGCTTGATATCTGGGGGCTTGCAGCAAAAGAGTGGGATAGTTTGGTTCCAGCATACACCAGTTCTTCCATTTTCTCTGAGAAACACAGATGTGGAGATGCTAGAGAGAGGGATAACGTGTCTGGTGAGAGGGGCTGTAATATGCTGTCCTGGTTTCCCTGGATGTTTTCCAGAAAGTCGTCCTTGGGTGCTGAATCTTGGAGCAGTTCTAATATGTCACAGTCTGTCTGTGGTGAACTTTGTGGGCAGGGCTCAGATGAGATTGTGTCCATGAGCAGAAATTGTTGTGGCTGAGTGGTGTTATCATTGTCCTTGTGTGATTTGTCAACTGCATGTCCATTCAGGTGCTGAAGTGAAGTCCTGTGGTCATTCATACTGTGTCCAGGTGTGTGTGTGCCATTCAGATTGAGTGGATTGGCACACACTGCAGAAGGATGATTGAGGGAGAAGTAGATATTGTCCTTTAGCACTCTTGAACCAAGTTTGTTTGTGTGGTGGCCATCCTGTCGAAACAGTTGCCTCTGACTCCAGAAAAGACTGAAGTTGTCAATGAAGTTCACTTCTTTTATATTGCAGGTTTTTTGCAGCCATGTATTAAGCCCAAGCAACCGTGAAAACCTGTTTGTTCCTCTTGCTGGAAGTGGTACACTGATGAATGTTTGAACTTTCAGTCTTTTAAGTGTTTCAAAAAGTTCATTGAAATCCTTTTTAAGGAGTTCTGACTGCTCTTTATGAATATCATTCTTCCCCACATGAATGATGAGTCGATTTGCAGTCTTATGTTTCATCAGAATGTTCTGAAGTTCCCTGTTTACATCCGAGGTTGTTGCTTGTGGAAGGCAGCATGTAGTTGTATCCCTGCTGCTAATGTTTCTGATTATGGAGTCACCCACTATCAGAGTCCTGGGCCCGGCTGCGCTCTGAGCTGAATGCCGCTGTCTGCTCGACCTTGAGCGCCAGTTCACATCAGTGTTAGCTACTGGCTGATGCAGTCTGTGTTCGATCACATTCATCACATTTGGGGATTCCTCATTCATTAATACTTCAAATCTGTTCTCAAGATGTATAGGCAGTGGTAGGAAACCAGTGTTTGCATTCCTTGTCAGAGCCGTATCTGGGGTAGAGGATGCTACTGCGGCAATATGAGATGCTCGTGACAATCTGATGTCTCGAGTGCCTTTTGGTCTCGCTCCCTGTTTTTGCCATCGATTTGTAAGTCAATCGGTTTGTTTCTCTACACTCAGTATGGCCTGTCGAGGAGCACTAGATTCATGGGACTCACCGGCTGTATGCTGAGGGCGTCCATGACGAAGCTCTGTTGTGTGTTCCGTCTGGTTTGGTGGTCCTGTAAATAACTTTGTTTCAAGAACTGCAATTCTTTGTAAAAGTCTGTGGCAGTTAGTGCAGCAAGTAGATTCCAGAAGAGGCATTTTCTCTTATCCTTTTGAATGTAGGCAGTTGTGTTTTCCCTTCCCTGGAATGAAAACTTTCAGTGGGAGGCTGGTCGGATAAAAGAATTCTGCTTTTTTTTTTTTTTGTAGTAATCCAAGCTTTTGAGCACTGTGCTGATTTGTTTAAGTTAAAATTAGTTAAAATTAGTTGATAAAAGGAGATAAAATATGAAAATATAAAAGCGAAAAGCAAAAGCGCAGAGCAGTAAGCAAGAGCGTCCGAACAGAAGCTGAGCAGGAAGGAGTGAGTAGGTAGAAACTTTCCATTCCTTAATGATTCTGTATAAACTTGAAACAAAAGTGGAGCCAGTTCTGTAGCATAAGATCTAAAAAATTCAGTGGCAAAGCTGTCTGGCCCCAGAGCCTTACCTGTGGGCAAGGCCTTAATTACCTCGACAAGCTCTACCAAGTTTATCTCAGAATCAAGAAAATTATTTTGCTCATTCGTCAGTTTAGGGAGTTCTAATAGTTCCACAAAGTTTCTAATATCTTCATCAGTAGATGAAGACATGGAGCTATAGAGATCAAGATATAATTATTTAAAAGCATTATTAATATCAATGGCAGAGGTAAATATTTCACCACCAGCAGATTTCACTGAGGGAATGGTAGAAAAATACTCTCTCTGCTTTATATATCTAGCCAGACGTTTTCCTACTTTGTCCCCCGACTCAAAGTATGACTGTCTTGACCTGAATAGCCAAAACTCCATCTTCCATGACAAAATAGCGTATCTGTATTTCAATCGGGTCAATTCTCTGAGACCATCAGACGAAATTTGTCACTTCAGCTGTGCCTCGGCAGTTTTAATATTCCCTTCCAATTCCATGAGTTCTTGTGCTTTGGATTTTTTGATGAATGAGGCATACTGTATGATCCAGCCCCTAAGAACCGCTTTAAGTGATTCTTAGGGCCATCCCAAGCCATGCCCACAGACGATCCTGAGCAAAAGTTGGTCTCCATACAAACCTTGATTTCAGCCTTAACATTTGTTGCAATTCAGGATTTTGCAAAAGGGATACATTAAAGCGCCAACTATATGATTTATTTTTCTCCGTATGTGGCAACACCTTCAAACTTATCAGGGCGTGATCTGAGACTAAGATGTTTCCAATTGAGCAGTCAACAACAGATTAAATGAGGGACTTATATATATATTTATAAATTTATTCTAGAATAAATCTTATGGACTGTTGAAAAAAATGTATAGTCCCTACCAGATGGGTTCAAAAGTCTCAAAATATCTGTAAGACCAAGATTTTTACCCATCCTGTGAAGTGTCACTGTTGCTCTAGGTGGCTTACACACTTTTGCTTCACTATGATCAAGGACTGAGTCCATCAAAAGATTAAAGTCTCCTCCCAATATTATATTGTGTGGGGTTCCAGCGGCATGCAACCTCCCTTCAAAATCTATAAAAAGCCCAAATCATCAGCATTAGGTGTGTAAATATTAGCCAAAATCAACCTTTGCCCCTGAATTTCCGCTAAAACAATAATGACTCTTCATTATTATATGACACATTTGAATTGTAGATGTTTACTTATCAATGTTATGACTCCCCTGCTCTTACTTGAGCCAGCACTAAATAAAACGTGTCCACCCCATATCTTACCAAATTTTTCAGCTTCCTGCGGGAAGAAACACTATATCATATTTCTTATGTTAGAGAAAACAAATAACCTTCCTTTGTTTTATGGGGTGCCCCAACCCATTCACATTCCATGTGGAGAGAGACAATCCGCTCAAATGAACATTTTACATTTTGACATATTAGAAAAAATAGATTGTGTAATGACCACATTCTAACATTAGGGCAACAATCAAACCCCACACTTCCCCTAGAAAAAACAAAAATGTGCGCAATAACCCCACGCACGACAGCGCCAACTGGCTTCCATCCCTCTAAACTCAACAGTCAATGTACGTCTACGAGAGCCCCCGCGACAAGTTTGCCATCGGATCGCTCAAGTCTGGTGCTTCTATAAAAATGTTGTGAGACAGAATTACACAATAGAAAATAATCTATAAAACAAACTCCAGCCAATAGGTGGAATTAAAACAAAGAACATGTAGATTCATCCACATAACTGTCCCGAAGGTGTGTTCTTCCACAAAACAAGCTCTAGCCACTAGCGGAACCAGCACACAAAAAAAGCAGTTCAGTTTCCTTGGGCAGTCAAACAAATGTTCAGTGAACCGGCCCAGTCAGCTGTTACATGAGTGCAACACATGACCTAATCACTCCAATGTCTTGCAAGAAATATTCCACAAAACAAACTCCAGTCAATAGGAGGCATAAGCACAATGAATGTGCAGATTCATCCACAAACTGTCCCGAAGGAGTGTTATTTCACAAAACAAACTCCAGCCGCTAGGCGGAACTAACACAAAAAGATACAAAAAAGGTGCTCAGTTCCTCGATCAGTCAAGGAATGTTCAGTTCTCGGCTGCAACATGAGTACAACAAGATGACTTACTCACTCCATTGACTTTATGAAGGACATCGCTTGCTGTGGGCATGTAAATATTTTGTGGCCATCAAGATCTATTCTCAATTTGGCCGGGAACATCAGTGCAAAAGCGACCTTCCTTTGATGTAAGTGTTTCTTGCATTCCTTGAATCGATCACGTTTCACTCTTGTCGAATTTGCAAAGTCTTGGAAAAAGAAAATGCAGTGGTTCTTGCAAGAAAGCCTTCCTTTACTCCTCGTCCCAAGCAATACAAGATCTTTATCGGATGATCTCAGAAATTTGGCCAGAATTGATCGGGGCCTGTCTCCCTCAGCGGATCTCCAAGCCAGAACCCTGTGAGCTTGCTTGATTTCCAGCTTATGGCCTGTAATGTCAAGCAGACTTGGAAAGAGCACATCCAGAAATTTCACCATACCTCGACCTTCTTCGTCTTCAGGAATACCAACAATTCTGACATTATTTCGCCGGCTACTATTCTCTAAGTCTTCCAACTTTTCCCAGAGACGCTCCAAATCTACTTTGGTCGCTAGCGGATTAGCAGCTAATTCCCTTTCCGATGAATCCAGATAATCTGTTTCTCAACCTCCGCCATTCTTGTAACCATATCAGTGAATTTCGTCTCCATGACAGTGATCGATCCACATATTACAGCAAGATCCTCCAAGTCAGCAATGACCTTTGCCAGCAGTGCCAACATGTTCAGCAATTCATGCCAAATCTTCTTCACATCACTGGCCAAACTGACTCCCTGGTCTGCGGCCTTGTCAGGGGTATCAGCTTGAGCAAGTAAATCTCTTTTAATGTCTCCAGAGCCCAAGGATTTTGAATTCTTTGCCATATTGTCTTCCTAGAACAGTTATGGATCATGGTGTATCGAAACTGACTGTTTTATGACATGAAAAGTATTAAAAATGACAAAGTGCGCAGAGCTCACCATTCACACGTCTGAACCTCGCATGGCGTCACTTGACTCATTTCCAAGCATTCTTAAATATAAAAATACATTCCATTTCAGAGAATAGATCTTAAATTAAGTTTATTTTTTTCTCCATAAGCTAACATATTGAACAAAATTTTGTGAGGTGTATGCTTAAAAATAAATAAATAAAATTTGCCAATAGGGTTAGAAAAATTAATTTAATTCAAGATACATTCTCTGAAAACAAGTTTTATTATCTCCTAGTTTTGCTTCTCAATTAAATCTATTATATTTTAAGGATATTTAGATACTTTTACTGGAAAACAAGACACAAATAATGAATAAGACAATTGGAAAGTGGAGACGGATGCATTTGAAGAAAAACGATTCTTGTAGTTCTCTTGAATGACTAGACAGCTATGAAATTGTACTGAATATAATCCTGTACTTTCTCAGTACTGTAAACTACTCTATAACTAACTCAATAAAAAATAAAAAAATTAATAACGTTGATGTTTAAAATCTCTCAGAGGGGGTGCTTGTTGTTTATGGAATGACATTTAGATTGGTATGACTGTACTTGTCTTAAAACTTTTAGGATCCTCATGTGATGTAATTATAATTAATTGTAATACAAGTTTCCTTAGTTGACTAATATCCATAAAAAAAACGCCACTGTACCCACCCAAATTAAATTAATAGTAGAAAAGTTGTTGTTATTTAATCTTTGAGACATGTTATACTAATATTTGATAAACAATATTGTAATACTCATTTCAGTTAGATTAATGTATTGCATAATAAAAGGAAAATGCATAATTTAATCATATGTAAAGTGAGATATATATATAGGCCTATATATATATATATATATATATATATATATATATATATATATATATATATATATATATATATATATATATTTTTTTTTTTTTTTTTTTTAATTAAATGTAAACAAATACTCTGGGTTGAATTCAACTTAAGCTTGTTACCACAGAAAATAATTTTCATTTTCATCATACCTCGATTCGTAAAGACATTGAAGACATGTGTTGACATTTATGCATTTAAAATGTAAGTCTATGGAGCATGTAACTGCATTTCAGTACAAAACATTCAGAATTTTTTTTCAAATGACACATCCTATACTACAGAATCAAATGGTAATCAAAAGTAATATAGTGAAAGTTTAATAAAAAGAAAACGTGAAGGTTCAGTGATGGCTGCATCTTCAACAGGCAGTGCTAAATCGATTCCTGCAGACCTAATTCTTGAGGAGGTGGATTCTGAAGATGAGGCTCAAGCAAAGGAAACATGTTCTGGACGGCCAATAAAAACAACTGTAAACCCTCTGCCATCTCCACAAGCTTGGTCCCAACCACAGACACCTCGGTCACTGGAACAATCTCTTCCACCGAGTGTAACCACACCCTCGCAAGCACACATAGAGCTGGAGGATGCAGAGACCCAAACAGCACGATGGACACCCATGATGGAGAGCATCAAGAGAGAGGCAGAGGACACTGCTATATCAATTATGGAGGAACGGTAAGATGGGAGACCACATACAGTCAACTTTTAAAGTTTAAATGAAACTTTTAATGTCAGACATCCATGCAATTCCTGACAACTTCCACTGACAAAAGGACTGAGACTAGACAAAGCCAAAACTGACATTGATTATAAAAAAAACTGATATCACCTTATATCAGTTTCTAAAAAGAAAAGAAAAAAAAACAAGAAAAGCTTAGTTCACAAATAGAAAATATATAAAATATCAGGAAATTTTAAAACTGTATTTTCCAGACCTGGAAAAGTCACAGAAGGTAATAAAAATGTCTATAGTGATTATACCTTTATTATTAATCTAAATGTTTTACCAGTTACATACTGCTTTTGCGTATAATAAAACTGTCTTGCAAGTCATAATGATTAAATTGATTAAATTAAAATGGAAATTAATTTGTCAAAAACTGAGGAAATACTGGCTCTTAAAAGACACTTTGAATCACAGCTTGATGACAAAGTTATTGAAGATAACCTTGAAAAAAAATGTATTGTATTGGTTATTTGTGGTGCTGTTGCAGGTTGATGCAGGAGCGTCTAGAGATGGCACGCATGGCAGAAGAGGTTGCGAGGCAGACAACAGAGATAGCGTTCAGGGAGTTGGCACAGACTCGGTTTGGCATTCAGACCATTGTGGAGGAGCCAGAAGATATTGATCAAGAGTAATTAATGCAATCACATGCACACCAACAAGGAATCAAATGGGGATCTGTGTGTGTGTGTGTGTGTGTGTGTGTGTGTGTGTGTGTGTGTGTGTGTGTTTGTGTGTTTGTGTGTTTGTGTGTGAGTGTGATATTCCAATTGTAGTTTGGAGGATATGATTAGAAATTAATCTAATTTAAAAAAATTAAAAAAAGGGGGTTTGAACTGGGTGTTTAAAACCAGCATACAAAACCACTGCAAAATATTTTTTTTTCTTTAATAATTTGACTTGTAATCCAATTATTCTTATAGTTATTGATATTGACATATTATATTATACAGTAGAGCAGTGGTTCCCAACCCTGTTCCTGGAGCCCCTAACACTGCACATTTTTTATATTTCCATTTTCTGGCACACCCAATTCAGGTCTTGGAGCCTCCACTACCGTGCTGATGAGCTGAATCAGGTGTGTTTTATTAGGAAGATATACAAAATGTGTAGTGTTGGGGGGCCTCCAGGAACAGGGTTTGGAACCACTGCAGTAGAGGTATTAAGATTTTTAGGATATACACTCACAAGACTCACATGTGTCTGTCACAGATTGCAAGTGCTGCAGGAAGAGGACAGTGAGATGGAAATCATACGGAATCAAATTGCAGAGTAAGACTTTTTCAAGCAAATTGAATAACTTTCAAAAAGCATAAACTCCTTAAAGGAATATTTGGGTTCAATACAAGTTAAGCTCAATCAACAGCATGTGGCATAATGATTACCAGAAAAAAATCATTTTAATGTGCTCAATTTCTTTAAAAAAAAGCAAAAAACTGGGTTCCAGTTATGCACTTACAATGGAAGTGAATGGGGCCAATCTGTAAATGTTAATATAGACACTGTTTCAAAAGTAAAGCCACAAGACATAATCAATATGCCAAATATGCTGTTGGTCCTCCGAGTGCCACCAAAACAGCACCCACCCGCCGAGGCAGGTATCTGCAAACAAGGCATTAGCATCAGATCCTTCATGTCCTGTAAATTGCGAGGTGGAGCCGCCGTGGACTGGACTTGACCAGTCTGTGATGCACATTCCTCCCGTAACCATCATTAACATTTTCTGTGGCTTGTGACACAGTAGTCCTCCTGTCGGTTGTGACCAGACACGATAGCATTTATTGCCCTCGAGCATCGATGAGCCTTGCGCGCCCAACACCCTGTTGCCTATTTGTCGCTCCTTGGACCACTGTCGGTAGATACTCACCACTGCTGAACGGGAACACCCCACAAGCCTTGCTGTTTTAAAGATGCTCTGACCCAGTTGACTGGCCATAACAATTTGGCCCTTTTCAAAGTCATTCAGGTCTTTACTCCTGCCCATTTCTCCTGAATTCAACATGTTGACTATGTGAACTGATTGTTCACTTACCATTTAATCCCAGACCTTGACATGTGGTCTTGTTAGGAGATGGTCAATGATATTTGCTTCACCTGTGAGTGCTCCTAATGTTTTGGCTCATCGGTGTATGCGTGCTAACATGACATTTTAGTGTGATAAAATCCCTTACTAACCTTTTCTGTGTGAAGTTATAGCCAATTTAACAACTTTGTTATGTAACAAACCTTAAAATTACTGTACAAATGACGATTTCAACAACCTTACAGCTCAAATATTACATGAGTTTTAAATGCTTTAAGACATAATGTCCTCAAGTCCAAATAGTGTTCAACTCAAGTTTTATGTGAACACTGACATAATATGTTATTCTCTTATTGTTTCTATTAACTATGGCCATAAATCTACACTGTAGCCAACAGGTTCTTATGATCTTCAATTGATTTGTTGTTCACATAAGAGTGTTGTGTTGTTTCCAAGATGTCATCGCAAAATTAAACTGAAAGTTGCCTATCTTGTGTACCAGCATAACCACGCATCATTACAATACACGCGGTGCGTAATATTTCATATTATGCACTGTCCTAGCAACCACACCGCACCCCATAGAGACTCGCTTTCCCTCCTTTGCGGTTGCTATGGTTACTAATCGCGCCTCTGATGCTTATTTTCCGCCTCACCTCATTTAAAAATGACGCAGGTTCTTCAGTTCCATATTTTTACGATATCGGACTTCGGAACATTTACGACATTCTTATGAATTGCGTCAGCATACGATACATTTGATATCGCGTGTGTTTAAAGACAAGCAGCACCACAATGAACGGAGATCACTGTATCACCTGATGCATTCAGACATTGCGTCTGATTTCAAAGTAAGTTACTTCTGCTAAAATGACGTTGACCCTTGTAGCTAATGGATAATATTTTCGGTTTTTAATATGTTCAACTTTTTAAAACATGGCACTCTTCGTAGTATTTAAAAGAATTCTAGAAATCAAAACAGGCACTCAGCTTTTTGTTGTTACATCATGCATAAACTGTGCTTATGTAAGTTAATGTATAGCTGAGTGATATTTTCTGTCATGCTGTTACAACAGGGATGTTTACTCGCTTATGAATGGTGTTATTGTTAATATAATCACCAATGTCTGTGTTATAAAGTGTCGTATTGTCTGTACATCCACAGGTGTCAATTACCTTTAGTTAAGGAGTTTGTTCCAGAACAACAGGAGGCAGAGGGGGTAACAGACACTGTATGCCCAGCTGAAACCCCTGTGGAAGAGTTCACGCCCCCTTCACCGGCCCCCACACAGGAGGAACCAGAGCCTGAATCTGAACCTGAGCCTGAGCTTGAACCTAAACTTGAACCCAGACCTGAATCTGAAGACTCTCTAGCTGAGGAGCTCCATGAGGAAGAGGAGCCAGAGGACTCTGACGTTGAAGCTGAATCTGCCCCGATCACTCAGCAACCTCAGTTAATTTCCAGCAGCTCGGCATCACAAACGGATACACCGGTAATTCTATGAAAGAGCCTGTATCTGTATTATACGTCTGATCATCTTACTGTCAGCTTCTCTTGCTCTTCTTCTTCAAATGCCAACATGTTGCTCTTCTATTTATTTCTCTAACAGATGTCATTTGAAATTAATTATGTTTTATTTCTTATTTGTTGTTACTCGGCTTTTAGCAGACACTTATTATCCAAAGTTACTTAAAGTACACCAAGTACAAAGTATTCCTTTTGAAGTAGCTTTGGTTAAAGTACACTGTGCTCACAAGTGGTGATTGTATTGCTTTTTCCTTTATAGCAGGGTGACTTTTACCTCTATTAGTCAAAATCGTTTCCCATATCTTTTTTTTTTTTGCGTTATGTAGGTGGAGAGTACATCAACTGAAGAGGAAAGTAGTGGTGAGTGTTTATCTTTTTTAAAAATAGATCATGTAAGTGCTTACTTTTGATGCAAACATGATACAAAAATCATCATACACTACTAGTAAATATGTTTGTTACTATCTTCAACATTTGAGTAATCAAATCTGAAATAACACAAATAGAAGTATGATTATAATGCAGTAACCAATAAATGTAAAACAAATGAAAATTTATTATATTTTGGTTTCTTCAAAGAGGCACCCTTTGCCTGTTTCGAGTTTTTTTTTTTCATACACACATATACACTCACTGAGCACTTTATTAGGAACACTATGGTCCTTATAAAGTTCCCGACATTGTCTTCTGCTGTTGAAGCCCATCCGCCTCAAGGTCAGACGTGTTGTGCATTCTGAGATGCTCACTACAATTATACAGTTGTTATCTGACTTACCGTAGCCTTTCTGTCAGTTCGAACCAGTCTGGCCATTCTCCGTTGACCTCTCTCATCAACAAGGCGTTTCTGTCTGAAAAACTGCTGCTTACTGGGTGTTTTTTGTTTTTGCCACCATTCAGAGTAAATTCTTGAGACTGTTGTGCATCAGTGGTTCAGATAAGCAGTTCCAGAAATACTCAAACCAGCCCGTCTGGCACCAACAATCATGCCATGGTTCAAATCACTGAGATAAAAACAATTTCCCATTCTGTTGGTTGATGTGAACATTAACTGAAGCTCCTGACCCATATCCGCATAATTTTATGCATTGCACTGCTGCCACACGATTGGCTGGTTAGATAATTGCATTGTACAGTGTTCCTTATAAAGTGCTCAGTGAGAATATATACATATTTAAATTTTAAGTCTATAAAAAAAGTATATAGTCACAATTGATTTGTCAACAAAACTATTTACAGGCAGTTGTGCATGAGCCTTTAGATCAAGTTTTTTTAATATCCTGAGAAACGTACATTCAGTCATGTTTCCAAACATTTGACTTATTATTGACTACTGATGTGTCTCATTTTGCTCCCTAGCTTTCTATGTGGTAAATTGTGAACACACATGAATTCATTGGCAAGGGTGTTGATCCACTGAACATTGGGATATTTATGACTAAATTACCTGCGAAAGGATTACGAGATTGCACGTTAAAATGGAGTTTCAACAACATCGCTGTAGAAATGACACTAATGTGCATTTTTTCGAAGTAGATATTAATACTCACCATGTTTTCATGAAAGATAAATGAGACAAATGAAGAAATAAAAATACAAAGGAGTGTATTTTTAATCTTCTTCAAACAACTCTAATATTTAAAAAGATTGTTTAGGGAAGGATAGTTAGAAATGGCCAACTACCTGTTCAGTGCCCTGACTACTGAACTAGGGAATGGATTGAGAAACACACTATATGTTCTGCACATTTTTATTACTCTTTTGAAAATCATATAGGCCTAACTGGCATCTCTGGATATTATTATCAGAATATTCTGTATGACTTTGTTTGAAATTAGCCACAGTATCTCATAACAAACAAAAGATAAACTATGATGATGTTTGACAATTATATGTTTCTCTTCTCACAGTCCCTTCCAGATGTGATGTTCTAAAGAGCTGCCTCATGCGTATCCCCTATGCACCACAGGCCCTGGACAGCTTCAACCAGTTCATAAAAGACAACAACATCGACCTTCCCAAAGTGCCTTCCATGCCCAACTTGCCACCTGCTCTGGCTCAGATCACCCAACAGCTGCCATCACTACCCCCTCAACTAGCTCAGATACCACAACAAATCGCCCAGCAGATTTCCAAAATCCCTCAACAATTCCCAAACCTGTCCCAGTCACGTTTTAGTGTTCCTCGCCAGTTTCCCAGCTTCCCCGTGCAATTATCCGGCTTCCCACAACAGCTGTCAAGCATTCCACAACAGATATCCAGCATCCCAGAAAAGTTGTCCAACATTCCACAAAGGCTAGCCAGCATTCCACAAAAGTTTTCCATCTTTTCACAACAGGAATCCAACAATCCCCAACAACTTTTCAGAATTCCTCAAACAATATCCAGCATTCCACAAAAGATATCTAGCATTCCACAAACAATATCTAGCATCCCACAAAAGATCTCCAGCATTCCACAGTGTGCCCAGCAATACTACTCTAACATTCAGAACCGTCTAAACAAACTTAAACCAGAGCAGGATGCACAAGCAGCAACTGCCGAAGACTAGGGATCTGGAACTGGACCGTCTAGTCCGCCAGTCCCCTCTCCACTCTCCCCGTACCCCCTCGCCCTCCTCCCCAATCTCTGTGCTAGACCTGCCCAATGTGCCCTCTTACCCCCGTCTGCCACCCATCACCCCTTCCAGGCGGTTGTCAGGTGTAGCAAATCCTGCCTTCCACATTGAAGATGACCCTACCTCCGCTAGACCCTCAGGTGATACACACCTTCACCTTTTACTGTTAGATTAGTTTGTGCAGTGTTCTGCTTTGCTATACTATGCCTTGCTGCCAAGTGTGACTTAGAGATAATTAGGTTGCAAGAGAATATGTTGGTGCCTGTAGTGACCAGAGTGGCCTCTTTATGTACCAAGCACTGACCTCAAACTCTTTAAGACCCATTTTGCCACAAGGTTAGTCTTGGATAATAACATCGTCATGGCTTAAAGTGGCCCCAAAAAGTATTTAGACACTTTAGCCACAATTAAAAATGGCATTTGTTTTAGACAAATATTGTTTCAAGACTTTTAAAGCAAAATATTTAAAAAATACATTTGTTGCAAACATTTTATAAAATAAGTATAACGCTGCCAAAACAGCACCGACCTCTATTCTGAGATGCTATTCTTCTCACCCCAATTGTACAGAGTGGTTATCTGAGTTACTGTAGATTTTGTCACTTCGAACCAGTCTGGCTAGTCTCTGTTGACCCCTCTCATCAACAAGGCATTTCCGTCCATAGAACTGCATTGACATTCATACAGTACATTTGTGAATGTTAATGAGTCTTAAGTGTCCAAGTGTCAGAATACGTTGGGGGCCAAAAGTATGTGTTTTACTGCTATTCTGAATGTATTTTGTTGATACATGAGAATATTGCACACTGTCTGATATGCAGTGAGCTCCAGACTGAGTGTACACCCAGCTGTGAATGTGGAAGATGTTGATTCTGATGGATTCCAAGGAAGGAGATCCCACCCTATACCCCCAATCATCAACCCTCAGGACCCCAACCTCAAAACTCTCACTGTGCCTGGTGTCCCTAAAGCCAACCGAACCAGGTAAATCTACCCTTTGTTCATTATTTACTCAGGATATGGAAAAGAGAGAGTAAATATTGATTTGGCAAAGTGTCTAATATTAGTTATTACAAGTGCTGTCAGTCAATTCAAATTTGTAAACGTGATTAATCACAGAGTTTTTTTGTTTGTTTTTTAATCACGATTAATGGCAGATTTTGAAAGTACCCAAATTTTGCACTAATAAAATTTTCCTGTCAAAATGCATTTATTTCCTTCTTAGGAAAGAAAACAAAAAAATATATGTAATAATATAATGCTTCATTAACATTTTCCAAACAAAGCCTTCTACAGTATAAAGATAGAAATGCACTAAAATAGCACCAATTCAAGTAACAAGTCTAAGTGCGAGTTTGATTAATTGAAAGAACTATTCCCCACACAGGTTGCATATTCATTGCAGTGGGCATTAAATCTCTTAAACTCTCATCCTGCACAATATTAAACAGGAATACTGTGGCTATCCGCTTTCCTATATCATGAATCATGAAGTCGCGTTCATTATTCTCGTTGGGTGTCAACACCAGTGTCAAGCAAAAACATCTCACTCTGCGTTTTTGTGATAGTGAAGACTTGATGTGCTTCTGTGGTAATTAAGTGCACCTTACATAGGCAGAAAAATATTTAATTTCTATCACAAGTCCCATCTGGGCTTGTTTTGGACATAAAATAGCTTTAAGAGGTCCTTTCTCAATCATTTTATCACTGACACTGAAGTGCTTTGTGTGTGTGTGTGTGTGTGTGTATTGTGAAGGTTCTGCCCTTCCAACCAGTGTTTATGCTGGTTTATGCTGTATTATCTGTAAATTTGTTAATCGTGATTAAGAAAAATTAACGTGTTAAACTTTTTTAATTAATCGCATGTGTTTATGCATTAATTCTGACAGCTCTAGTTATTACAAATAGTAACCTTTGATTTAATGTTTTGTTTCTTTACTGTTATGTTGTCTGTGTAAACACATACACTCACTGATGCATATACACACACACACACACACTTATTTCACTGAATGCAAACAATGACGAATCCAGAGAATGAAAGCCACAGACAATTTAGACCAAGATGTAAGATGCTTTGAGTCAGTCTATATCAGGACCCACTGTTCTCATGTTGTCTCATCACAATCCACCCAAAACGTTTTGCTTTGTTATGTGTGCATATCAATAATTGTTTTATAAAATATCACATGGAAAAATTCATCCAAAAAATTGATAATTATTTCATAATTTACACACCCTCATGTTTTCCAAACCCTTATTACTTTCTGTCTTCTGTAGAACACAAAAGGAGGGTAGATTGTTTGGTAGAATGAAAACCTCTGTCACATTCACTTTGTTATGCAATGAAAGCGAATGGTGACTCAGACTAGCATAATGCATCTTTTGCGTTCAGAAGGAAGAAAGTCATACAGGTTTTGAACAACATAAGTGTAAGTGAATTACATTTTCATTTTCTTTGGTGTCAAAAATACAGTACTTGCTAAAAGACATCTGATTACATTAATTTCTTAATATTATTTCCTATAGTCTACTTTTTTCATAATAATGTCTTTATTGTAACTAGTTGCCCTATTTTTATACCTTCCACCTTGTAGACCTCATCCTAACTCGATTTTGTCTTCTACCTACAGCAAGAGACTTTACTCTCAAGATGACGAGGAAGAGGAGGAGATAGAAACCACTGTCAGGGCATGGCCAAGCCAGGGCAGCATCATGAGTGCAGATGACGGGTAACAATATAAACATTTTCATAAAACGTGAAATTCCCCATCCTGTTCTTGTTTAAATATAATATGTCTTGATGGAATTTTGCCCAACATACTTTACAAATATGGTATGCTTAAATATGCATTAATTATTCTCATTGTTCAAAACATTGTAAGGGTTTAGGGTTTAATGTTAATTCCTTAATAATCTTTTGCTTCAGGCTTAATCAACGGCCTGCCTCTTCAGCCAGCCAGACGAGTACTGTAGTAAACGAGAGATTACAGGAGCTCGTCAAGCTGTTCAAAGAGAGAACAGAGCGTGTCAAAGAGAAATTGATTGATCCAGATAACTCAGACGATGAGACACCACCTGCCTGTGAGTTTAGTCCAGTTTAAGAGTTTGATAAGGATACATTTATCTGAAACAATAACAGGCATATCACACAAACACATGGAACCTTGGATGGAACCAATCAAATAGGCATATAGGCATTTAAATGCATTCAATGGCCCCAAATTATATTTCGGCATTTATGCGTAAACAATATTTGAATATTATTATTATTATTGCATTAGAAAAAATATGTCTAACCAAGTGGCATTTATTTTGAAGGTAGCACACACACTTTTCAAGCAAAAGATTTCACAAAATAAGAGATGTACTGTTCCAAATCAAAACAAAAAAATATATGGACACTTTCTGATTCTAATGGAACATGTCCATAGTTAATGTGATAAACGACACCTGTGTTACTCTTCCAGGACACTTTTATGAACTTAGATTCAAAAATGGTACATTACATTACACTGGATTGACACTAAACAATCAGAATCAATGGCAGTTTTACAGGGTATGTAACAAGTGATCATATGCTCTTTTATGAACAGCCCCAGCTAAGCAAGCTCCAGCACCTCCTTCTGAGCCTGCAGCAGAGCAGAAAGTGCCTGAGGCCCCTGCTGAGAAAGAAGAGGAGAGTACTAAAGTTCTGTGCTGTAAGGTGAAACCTCAGTCCAGGATTGGTCGGCTTCTGCGATACCGTTTTCCAGCGAGCATCGACCCCTTCACTAGTGAGTACTCCTTCTGTCTCCTCTCCTTTCTTACAGTTTAGCTGTTTTGGTATTCACAGTTCCACCAAATCTGATCCTTTACTGTTTTTCCTGTTCTCACAGTCAATTAGGTTTCAGGTTTAGGAACAATAAATAAAAGGAAAAAACAAAAGGTGCACTTATGTTCACTGTTTTGTTTTATTTAGTTTTTTCTTTGTTCCTGCTCTGTGCAAGAGACAAGATATCTTTCACTCCATTTATTTTATTTTGTTTCATTTACATAGTTCTTACTTGCAGCACAATATTTTCAAATAAATAACAAATCTATTTAGTTCAGTTTTGTGAATTAAAGTAAATCATTAAATCAAAACATAAAACAAATTTTTTGGCTGTAAACTTTGTTTTCCATTAACCATTTGAGTAAGATGTAATTGTAAGTAACAGTAACTGTGCTCCGCAATCTTTGCAGACCTGATCTACGTACTTTGGCTGTTTTGCGTCTCTTTGGCGTTTAACTGGAATGCATGGATGATTCCTGTGCGTTGGGCATTTCCTTATCAAACGCCAGACAACATTCATGTGTGGCTGTTGATAGACTACCTATGTGACACTATCTACATTCTGGACATCTTGGCATTCCAACCCCGACTGCAGTTTGTGCAACACGGGGACATTGTGGTACGTATAAGCAGATGTAAATTGTTAGAATTCAGTAAAATATGAGTTATCATTTATCAAATGATTGTCTCTTTTTAGAGTGGCAAGAAGGAGATGAGAAAAAATTACTTCAAAGCTATACGATTCAAGGTAACGTGAGACATTTATAAACTTTTTGGAAAATTTCAAAGAGGCTGATAATTTAGGTGTTTGACTCATTCTGTAGTTTAAGGCCAACAACAACAACTTACATTTATATAGCGCTTTTCTCAAACTCAAAGCACTTTACATAGTATAGGGGGAATCTCCTCAACCACCACCAGTGTGCAGCATCCACCTGGATGATGCGACGGCAGCCATAGTGCGCCAGAACGCCCACCACACACCAGCTATTGGTGGAGAGGAGATGGTAGAGTGATGTAGCCAATTCAGGGATGGAGATTATTAGGAGGCCATGATAGATAGGGGGAATTTGGCTAGGACACCGGGGTTAAACCCCTAGAAACAACTTTGAGAAAGTACACAAAATGACATGACATGAATGCTTAGCCAATGCATTGCAAGAGTTCGGTCCAGTTGAACATACTTAAAGGGATTGTTCACCCAAAAATTTAAATTCTCTCAATATTTACTCGCACTCATGCCAACCATGGCTTTCTTTTTACTGCAAAACACAAAAAATAAGTTAATCTCCGAAAAGCACATAAAGGCAACATAAAATTAATACATATGACTCCAGTGGTTTAATCCATGTCTTCTGAAGCGATCCAATTGAGAACAACCAAAATATTAAAATAAAATGTAATGTACACCTTGCCATTGCAATCTGTAGGCATGATCATGATTTGAATCTCGATTACACTTTCTTGTGCTTGAGGCATACGCAGAGCAATAGATGGCATTAGGAAGTGTAATCAAGCTTGAAATCATGATCGCTAATGAGACTGCTGATGTTAAGATTTATAGACAAAAAGGAGATACACAGCTGCAGCCCGTGCATTTTATGTCTAGGCCTTCAGTGCGATTCATGCCATTAAGGAAACACAGTTTCACAATGAATAAGACGCTTTATCATACATTACATGGCAGTCAACTAATAATACCAATTTATATTTTAAAACACATCCACGCACGAAAGGCAGAACCAAGGAGGTCTATTATCAAGAAAAAGCTCTCTAATAATATTTGCGATTTAAATTTGGCTTGCAATAAAAAAGTTTTGTCAGCGTACATGATTACTTTTCAAAACTAGATCTGACACTGAATGCTCAAGCAGCCTACTTTACACTTAGAAAACTCCTGATGTTGCTGTAACAATGTAAAAAGCACTTACCAAATAGCTTGTAGTGAAAATCAGTCCTTCTTTCTAGTTTTTTAATAAATCACACAATCATGCAGAACATCTCAGGTTTTTAAATTCATAATGATCTCTTTCTCAATCGCGATAGCGGCAGTGATGACAGCCGACTCGTCAGCAAGATCTCACGCTCTTCGCTTTTACATCGCTTAAAGTGTGATTGCATCACTCGAGGCCAATCGAGTCCAAGTCATATTTCTAAAAACAGAATGCACAAAATCAAGCTTGTGTTGCTTGAAGAATCTGTGTTTACATACTTATGTAGAGTTTGTTTCAGACCTAAGCTTCTGATTTCCTGTGTTGCAGCTGGACGTGGTCAGTCTGCTTCCTCTAGAGCTGCTCTACTTCAAAACGGGGATTAATCCACTTCTGCGCTTACCAAGGATACTAAAGGCAAGCTGTTTCATTAATAGTCTAACTGGGCTTTAGGAAGATCAATCCAGGATGAACCTTTTTAATTCTTTAATGTGTCTTTCTTTGTGCAGTTCATGTCTTTCTTTGAATTCAACAAACGTCTGGAAGCCATCCTGACCAATGCTTATGTTTACAGGTAAGCTGTTCTATAAGCCTTTGTATAGTACTTGTACCTAATCAACATTTAACCCTTAATTTGGAGTGATTCTCCTGGCCCTCATCTCTCATTTCTTTTGTTAGAGTGGTTCGAACCACCACCTACCTGCTGTATGCTGTCCACTGCAATGCCTGTCTCTATTATTGGGGCTCATCATTCGAGGGTCTGGGTTTCTCAGATTGGGCCTATGATGGGACGGGCAATAGGTTTGTGAATTGCCATTGATCTCACACATTGTAAGTTTACCGTGTGTGAACCAGGTGTGACGCAACAATTTTCTTGATTCATGTTATTTTTCTTTCCTCACTTTAAGTTATTTGTTGCCAAATAAAGATTGCTATCCATATCAGCACAACAAATCCATATTTGATGTTTAATATACAGCTATGTGGCTATGCTTTTGGACCAATGGGATTTAAATGTGGGCAGAGATACACAGTGCAATGCTACAGAAATAAAAACCAAATGAGTAACAAAATATCTTCTCGCAATCATGGCTGAGTTCTTATAAAATGTATAAACCTATTACACGGGAGCAATTTGATTTGTAACTTATTGCTTTAATGTGTGTAATTTTTACATTTAACTGTAATTCCTTTTATATAATGAATGTAATTTTTTTAATCTTGAAACAGTTCCTTCAAAATATTCTCAACGAGTACAATTTGAGGTACAAAGAATTACTATTTTGTCCCTTTTGTCTGTTTATTCCCTATATGTGACATTTACAGTTATATTCGCTGCTATTACTTTGCTGTGAAGACTCTGCTGACCATCGGCGGCCTGCCGGGACCCACAACTCTCTTTGAGATCGTTTTTCAGCTCATCAATTACTTTATTGGAGTGTTTGTGTTTTCCATCATGATTGGACAGGTAAGGCCATTATCATATTTGGCAGGGGATCAGTAGATTGGTCTCACTAGATTGGTTTTCTTTAGTGTTTTTCATTGTTGATCACAGAGTAATGGCTTGTGTTGTGTTAGATGCGAGATGTTGTCGGTGCAGCCACAGCGGCTCAGACGAACTATCGTGCCTGTGTGGATAACACAGTGAAGTACATGGCCTCCTACCGCATCCCAAAGGACGTGCAGAACAGAGTGAAAACCTGGTACAGCTACACATGGCAGTCGCAAGGCATGTTGGGTAAGACAATTCAATTTCAGTTTTTTTTGTACAGCACTTTTTAAAAGACACAAGGCAAGGAAAAACTTGGGCTAAGAAAACTGTGCAAAGAATAGAGATAAATGCACATGGCATTTAAAAAACCAGGTGTTTCTGGCAAGACTCTAGGAAAAACAGCGAGATGCAGTGCAACGGTCAAAGATGGCCGTCTGGTGCATGTTTACATATAAGACAATTGAAAAACAGCTCAGACGGAAAGAAAAACACATTTGGTATGAACGGTGAGATGAGATTTAGATGAGAAAGTAACTTGACAGATATCAACAACTAATAATTTGATATGGATTTCACATTTCTTACTTTTATTTAATACAGTACATACGGTATATAAAGGGATAGTTGACCCAACATTTGTTAAATCACTCATCATTTACTCACCAAAAAACAAAAAAAGATTTTTATAAGAATATCTCAGCTCTGTAGTTCCATACAATGTAAGTGAATGATGGCCAGAACTTTGAAGCTTTGAAAAAGTATATAAAGGCAGCATAAAAGTAATCCATCTGACTCCTATGGTTAAATCCATACCTTCAGAAGCAATATAATAGGTGTGGGTGAGAAACAGATCAATATTTAAGTCCTTTTTCATGATACATTTTCGTCCCTGCCCAGTAGGTGGCGATATGCATGAAAAATGTGACAAAACGGTAAATGGTCTGCACTTATATAGCGCTTTTTTTTTTCCTTAGAGGTTACCAAAAGAAGAAGAATGTGAAAGTGAAACTGAAATTAGAGATTTATTGTGAACTCTACGGTAACTCACACGCTCTGTACAATTGTGGTGAGAAAAACAGCATCTCAGAATGCCATTCTAAGATGCGGGTTGGCGCTGTTTTGGCGGGACGAGGGGGACCTATACATTATTAGGCAGGTGGTTTTAATGTTGTAGCTAATCGGTGTATAGGTGATGTTTAAACATATGCATTGGAGCAAGAATTCTTGTAAGTGTGGTTTTAACTATAAGAATATGTGCAAAATTATACTGGTATCCATTTTACACACATACTATAGCATAAAGTATAGCTGTTAATTCCATAATCCCGCTAATCGTCCATCTTTCTTTAATATAAATGGAGATTTGGTTGTCTCATTCAGATGAACAGGAGTTGCTAGTTCAACTACCCGACAAGATGAGGCTTGACATTGCAGTGGATGTCAACTATTCCATTATCAGTAAAGTGCCACTCTTCCAAGTAAGTGCTACTGTAAGACTTAAAATGTTGCTTGTTTTTAAAATGATTTGCCTTAAAGGGAAAAGGGAAATTTTGTTATAAATTGGTCATCCTCAAATTGTTGCAAACCCATAAGATTTTCTCTCTTATCCATGGAACACAAAAGGAGATGTTAGGCAGATTTTAAGCCTTGGTCACCATTCACTTTCATTGCATCTTTTTTCTATACATTGTGAGGAAATGAGGCTATCATTCTGCCTATCTGCTCCTTTTGCCCTTTAAGTGCTTTAACAAAAATGCGATTTCTACTTTTAAAACCTTTTAAGGGATGGCCCTGTTTACTTCCATTGTAAATTCTTTACTGTTACTGTGAATTTTGCTTTTTGACTGAGGCACAAGTCAGAATATTTCCTGTGGTGGTCAACATTATGTCTCAAATGCTTTTGAAAGAGCTTAAGTTTATTAGACTTAAGTTTATTATTATTTTTTTCTCCCATATTTGAAATGTCCAATTCCCAATGTGCTTTAAGACATGGAGACATAGTGCATGTGGAGTCTTCACGCTTTTCTCCATGGCATCTAAGCACAACTCACCACATGCCCCACAGAGAGCGAGAACCACATTATAGTGACCACGAGGAGGTTACCCCATGTGACTCTACCCTCCCTAGCAACCGGGACCAATTTGGTTCCTTGGGACACAGCATACCCTGGATTTGAACTTGCTACTCCAGGGGTGGTAGTCTGAGTCTTAACTCGCTGAGCTACCCAGAGCTAAAGTTGTATGAAATCCTTTTGTTGCTCCTTGTCGCTCTCTTCCTCTTTTTATTCCTACGTCATTTTAACTTTCTCAGGGTTGTGATAGACAGATGATTTTTGACATGCTGAAGAGGCTCCGATCTGTGGTGTATCTTCCAGGAGACTATGTCTGCAAAAAGGCAAGTAGCTTATAGAATATTATTTCATAACAGACTTTACACCTCTATTCATCTGTGCATGTGTTTGTGGAGACACATCAGTGTAGGTTAGCAGGCAATGGACAGTCCAACTGGAGATTATCAAAGAGTAGACTGGTTTTCACATCCTAAGGGATGTGCACTAGTTACAAAGTGATGTGTTTACTTGTTCTGCTTGATGTGTGAAATGGGTTTTTCATGTCAAACACTTTTGAAAGTACAGGATGAAGTGGGCCGTGAGATGTACATCATAAAGGCAGGGGAAGTCCAGGTAGTTGGTGGTCCAGATGGGAAAACAGTATTTGTAACCTTGAAAGCTGGAGCAGTGTTTGGGGAGGTCAGGTGAGGACTGCTGCATGTGGCTTCTTAAAGTGATAGTTCACCCAAAAATGAAATTCTCTCATTTACTCGCCCTCAAGCGATCCCAGATGTGCATGACTTTCTTTCTTATTATGAACACAAATTAAGATTTTTAGAAGAATATTTCAGCTCTGTAGGTCCATACAATGCAAGTGAATGGTGGCCAGAAATGTGTATCTCCAAATATCACATAAAGCTAGCATAAAAGTAATCCATAAATTAAATCCATATATTCAGAAGTGATATGGCAGGTGAGGGTGAGAAACAAATCCATATTTAAGTCCTTTATTAATATAAATCTTTAACTTTGACTAACCCCGAACAGTAGGTGGCGATATGCATGAAGATTGCACTGTAACAAACAAAAAAAGTGGAAAAGGACTTAAATATTGATCTGTTTCTTGCCCACACCTGTCATTTTGCTCAGAAGATTTGGATTTAACCACTGGAGTCCTATGGATAACTTTTGTGCTCCCTTTATGTGCATTTTGGAGATTTACATTTCTGATCACCATTCCTTACTTTGTAAGGACCTACAGAACTGAGATATTCAGCAGAAGAAAGACATTCACATCAGGGATGGCATGAGGGTGAGTAAATGATGAGAATTTAAATTTAATAAAAACTCTCCATTTATATGCATTGTTTCAGATACCTCAGATCAGTTGATCTTATGGCTTGTTTGTTTCCTTTGTTATTTCTGAATAAAGCTTGCTAGCAGTGGGAGGAGGGAACAGACGGACAGCCAATGTCATTGCACGTGGCTTTGCCAACCTCTTTATTTTGACGAAAAAGGACTTGAATGAGATCCTGGTGCACTATCCAGAGTCTCAAAAACTGCTCCGCAGGAAAGCAAAGTGAGTGCAGATGCTAGAAGGAAACTTATGAAACATTAATTTATTTTATTTTTCATTCACCTTTTTCCATTGCTTAGGGATGGGCAATACCGTTTTTTCTCCCCAATTTGATACCAAATAGGATCAAGGCCTATAATGATACCAATATTACTGACACTTTAATTAAATGGAAAGTTTTTGCAATATTTGATGTTAAAATGTGTAATTATTATAGCCATTAAACTTTGTATATGCAAGCCATAATGTTTAACATTTAATAGGCCTGAATTATCAGACCTCTTTATTTATTTTCAATAAAAAATATAAAACATATTAATACATAAAAAATTTCACAAAAATGCATTATAATAAATGTCATCCATTATAATACATTCAACCTTTAAATGCATGGTAATATTCTGGTCTTTAGACACCAGGTACATATATATATATATATAAATGGATCTACAAAATAACCAAAAAGGTTTAAAAACATTTTCAAGATAATTCTAAAATAATAATTTTGATAAATGTTGATGTTTTATTTTTCATATATCAAAGTTTGTGTTGCAATTTTTTTACACTGATTAAAAGAGAAAGATTGAGGAATAATAAAGAGGCATGAGCTCCAAAAAAATGGATGAAGTGCAGGGGGTGGAATGAGACCAGAGGTATGCATTTAAGGGTTAACTTTGTAGTTATTTAGTGTTCGTTTGAATGAGCACTGTCAGTTGGTTAGGATATTTACTTTATATACTACACTATTTTTCCCTCAAAGCTTTAGATTCATGCTAAATAAATAATAAAATCGCTAGTACAACATCTTTAGAGTCAATACATCAAGTTCGATCTGGCCATTCCTTGAATTTAGTCTTTCTCAATGTGTTCCAGTGGTTAATTTCTAGCCCTAGCTTTTGTTCATATGTAACTTGCTGTTTGCCCTAAAGGAAAATGGTGAAAAAGCCAGCTGTGAAGAAAGAGGAAGAGAAAGAACCGGTCCAGATTATTCCTCCTCGTGCCGAGACACCCAAATTGTTAAAAGCAGCGCTGGAAATGTCTGAGAAATCAGGGTTTAAAGGAACATGGTCCAAACTGAAGGAGAAGAACAACAGATCCAGTATCTCCTTGCAGGTACAAACACAACACATGACACTGTCATCTAACCAGATACATGTAATTAAATGTAGTCTATGAATTGTTGTGCATTAAAAACAAAATATCAAACCAAGTGGTATCTGCAAACAAATTATGCTATTTTGATGATGCAATACATTTTATCATCTAATGCAATTACATTCATACATTTGTAAGTGTGGATTAAGTGTCCAAATATTTTGATACCTTGTAGCGCTCCATCTCTTCTTCTGTGGTGCCCAACTCACCAGTCCATGAACCGCAGTCAGAGCAAGACGCAGACACTCTGTCTCAGATATCAGACAGCTCAATGCAAATTCCCACGACCCCCACCGGCACTACAGATGGGAATATATTTCCTGAAGACGGCCAAGGAGAGGAGGAAGCAAAATAACAAAGAACTCTTTGGACAGCTGGGAGAGCATTAAAATGGTCAAGCAAGACACAGTTGTGCTCTGTGTTTTAGATCTAAAATGGGTCATAGTCTATGAAATGGACAGAACTTTCACTTCATCTATATAATCTACATAAAATGTCTTTAAAATAAATTTCAATAGAATAAATCAATATCACATGAGCACACAACAGCACGATTGTTCTATAAACAAGAGGTTAATATTACATTTCAGGCAATTATTTTGTCTCATTTTGCTCTGCTAACAAAAATAGTTCTAAATAAAACCATAGCAAGATCAACTGTTGTATGTCACAGGGTTAACACACAGACTTGGTCTGGTCTGGAACACAGCGAACATAGACAAGAAAAGTGATACAAATAGTTAAGCATCCCAAGTGCTGTTATAATAGATATCAGCACACTTGGAACACCACTTGTCCAATCAGATTATAGGACCAGAACGTATTTTTGTATAATATATTAATGCTCAGAATATGAGGCAAATGATGCCTACATGGGGTTTATAGTTTTTAATATTAGTTCTAAAATACAATTCTTCCTTATGTGCTCCTGCTATCCTAAACCAAGAGACAAGTGCCTTAATAAACCCTGAACACTGTTTAGCACCGTACACAAACTTAAAACCCTGTACTGTCAGAGTCCAGGTTTTGTGGCTGAGCAATCCTCATTTGTTGGCTGCCAAATTAAAGCAATTTTGTAGCATTTCTGGAACAGAGTGAGATGTAACTTTGGCTATGTGTCATTTATTTTGAATATTCATAACTGGTATTTGCTTAAAAGACATGGTTTACGGGGTACCTTTCCCTGGGTTACTTCTCCCGGCCACAATACGTAAATACTGGATTAATGAGTGTGTTGAAGTTGTGCAGATTTCAATGTAAAGGTTTGATGTTATTCAAATTATGAATGAAAATTTAGCAGAAGCGTTATGTGTGTGTGATGCATAATGGTCCATGCGCACACCGCTTAACCAAAATGTATTAGTCATGTAGGCAAGCTTCTCTGTGTGTTGCCTTTGAGACAAAGGGTGAAAAAGTGTGAAATGTAATATATTTTCCTCTGTTCATGATATACAGATGTAGGCATAAAGTGGTTGACAAAATATAAAAATAAAATAAAATAAAATGGTTGACAGTTTTTCAGAATAAAGAACAGATGGATTGAAGCTTTGGAAATGATATAGGTGTCCAAACATTTTTGTATAAACCTTCTCTGATGAATTGTTATCATTTCTGTTCTTGATTTTGCCCCGAAATGAAAGCTTCCTTGAAGTTAGTGTATTTGCTAAATATACAGCAATCATTGAGAAGTTATATTGTTCTATTTGTTCTTACATCATGCTAAACAATCGATAAGGAGAACATATAATTTGGAGCTGGCAGCTAGACATGATTTACAAGCTGTTTTGGAGTAATATTGACTTGTCATATGCAAGTATTGTTAATTACTTTTACTGTTTGCTTCTATAGAGAATTGCGTATTACATTAGCTATATTATGTTGCTGTTGCTGAATTTTTAATACAGTATGTTTTAGTACATTTTGAGCAGCTAAAATGTTTCATGGCCTGAGTAACCACTCCACACTCAAAAAAATATTTTAGCCTATTTTTTATTTTTTTTACACATTTCAATTTCATAATAAAATGCCATCAAATTGAATTGTTTAACTGAATTAAATTAATATAACATTAATATTTAAAATATTTAGGTATTAAAAGATTACTCCATTAATTTTTTATGAATTTTGTTATTAAATTGAAATGTGTAAATCTTAAAATATTTTTTTAATAGTTCCTCACTTGTAAATAATTGTATTTAAAATAATTGTAAATAATAGTTATGTTGAGGATAAACTATAATATACATAACAAGGTACATGCTGCTGGACTAACATAGCTTGCCTAAAGTGTGATCAAGTAAATTGTTCCACTTCTGCCCAATAATTGCATTTTTCAGCTTGCATTTCATCTGTTAAAAATCAAATTTGTATTCTGAATTAAAAGGAAAATGGAATAACAATGAGACTAAGTATTTTATCCATCCATCCATGAAAGCAGCATAGAGATTAATTGCCAGGGACAATGTTCAAATACATTTATGTTGTATTATATTATACTATATTACATTATATTATATTACATTACATTACATTACATTACATTATATTACATTACATTATATTATATTATATTATATTATATTATATTATATTATATTATATTATTATATTATATTATGCTCCCACTTCGGTCCAGATGGTGGCGGTAATGCATCATAAGTTTATTTAATTTGTCAGCCGCTGTCAATCCTCACAAGATAAACAGTGTAGTTTGTAGTTTTGTACGGGTTTCATCAAAGCGTGATACTTCACACGCTAGACAATCCGAAAGTTAATGAGGCGAGCTAAAATTGCGGATGGCTTAATTCGTTTTTATTACGAGTTACTTGTGTTAGCTAGTGGAGTTCAGAGAAATGGCGTCAAAACGTCACCTATGCAATGAAGATTTTCCTTGCACTGTTTTCCGAGACGTTTTACTGACCCTGTGCTGCCACCGTGTGGCCACAGTGGCTGCAGACTGTGTGTTAAGCACTATGGAGGATCGAATGCCTGATAGTTCACCCAAAAAGGAAAATTCTCTCATCATTTACTCACCCAGTAACCCTCATGTCATCCCAGATGTGTATAACTGTTTTTCTTCTGCTGAGCACAAACGAAGGTTTTTAGAAGAATATTTCTGCTCTGTAGGTCCATACAATGCAAGTGAATGGTGACCAGAATTTTGAAGCTCCAAAAATCACATTAAGGCAACATAAAAGTAATCCATGACTCAGGTTGTTTAATCTTCTGAAGAGATCACTTTTGGTTGGAGCAGATCAATATTGAAATACATTTTTTACCATGCATTTCCATTTTCACTTTCAGAATGAACGAAAGGGATTGTGATTATACTCTGAATAAGGTTCAATCCTCCCAAATCTATTCTTCTTCTTCATCTTCTATTGTCATTCTAATAAAAGTTTTGCAATTGTGATAAAAAAATCTTTTGGATTTTACACAAAAACAGCTGTGTCCACAGCATTCACAGGGTATATAGTATTGTGTCTAATGTAATTATTTTGGCCATGTCCTGGCCATACGTGCTCAGAAGCCCTCAACCATGACATCATATCCAGTGGTGGTCATGGGGGGTCATGGGGGTCATAGGGGCAGTGGTGGCTCAGTGGTTGAGGCTCGGGATTACTGACCAGAAGGTCAGGGGTTCAAGCCCCAGCACCACCAAGATGCCACTGTTGGGCCCTTGAGCAAGGCACTTAACTCCAGGTTGCTCTGGGGGGATTGTCCCTGTAATAAGTGCACTGTAAGTCGCTTTGGATAAAAGCGTCTGCCAAATGCATAAATGTAAATATCCTGTCTGTTGCTTGCGGCTTGACTCACTATAAACATTGCTACAAAAAGTGATTACCCACTGGCTGGTATTTTTTACATTTCACTCACCAGTGTTAAGTGGTGTAGTGGCATAGAAGTTCAGCACCGAGATCTGTGTAATGTGAGTGCAAAGACTAGGTCCAAGCAAACCATTTGTTGTTTAATAATGTCTCTTTTAATATCCTTTCTGTTCTCTACAGTCAGTTATTTATCAAAAACAGCAAACTGAACATTTAATTCTATTCACACATAGCATGGATGCTGTAAAGAAGCAATTCGACCAAACAAACAAAGTCACATTCCTCCCTCATTCTCTCAGGCTGGGGAGCCCCTGGCATGACGTATACCCCCCCTTTCCCTGGGGAGGGGCGTTTCTTCCGCCCCGTCTGACGGCTGGTCATCCCCGTCTACCTGGATGAGGGAGGAGACAAGGGGAGGGAAACAGAAATAATTAAATGGGGGGGGGAGCCATAGCTCTGTCCCCGGCCACTCCTCCACCCTCTAACGGACGACAGCCACGCCTCCCTGGGTGGATCAGAGGCAGTCCTCCAGGCCCTGGCGGACGGAACGCCCTGCCGCGTTCTCGGGGAACAGAAGTGGTCTCCCCAGCACCTGGCAATGATTCTCCCACTCCAGGCGGTCGGCTGCGAGCCCTTCCCCGCTCAAGGTCAGCGGTCTCACACCCCACCACGTTTCAGCGGCTGGTAGGGGATACCCCCGCCCCTGGCAGCGGCCCTGACCGCTCCAGGCAGTCAGTTAGAAGCCCCTTATCCCCTCGCGGTCGGCGGCCGTTCCTCCGCCTCCAGGCGGCTGGGCTCCTTGTCCCCCGGCAGCTGCTCCGTTGGGGTGGACGGTAGTGGCGATAACTCTACTACGGCTTACCCCTCCTCCTTCCCGGGTATCGGCACCAGTGTAATGCAGTTCAATGGAAAGGAGGAGGCGAGGACTGGCTTGATGATATAAATAATATTTTAATGAAAAACTTAAACAAAAGATACAAACACACACATGCTTGATTAGCCTGATAAGGGACCGGGTATGTAGAATCAAGACCCGGCCCCGCCCTCCACCCTGCCACATTGACATATTAGAAAAACTTTATTTTGTCAAAAACTAAATTATAATGGCCACATTCCAACATTAGAGCAACAAACAAACTCTGAACTTCCCCAGAACAAAAATAAAACAGAAAAAAGAACCACGCGCACACGACAGCGCCAACTGGCATCCATCCCTCTAAACTCAAATAGTCCATGTACGCCTATGAGAGCCCCTGTGACAACTTTGCCATCGGATTGTTCAAGTCCGGTGTTTCTATCCACATTTTGTGAGACAGAATTACACAACAGAAAATAATCTGTAAAACAAACTCAAGCTAATAGGCGGGATAAACACAAAGACGTGGAGATTCATCCACAAATGCTCCAAAGGAGTGTTCCTCCACAAAACATACACCAGCCGCTAGGCGGAACCAGCACAAAAAGAAACAAAAAAGGTGCTCAGTTCCTCGGATGAACAAGTGAATGTTCAGTGAGCCAGGTCCACTCTGCTGCATCACACAATGACTTACTCAGTCCATTGACTTTATGAAGGACATTGCTTGCTGTGGGAAGGCAAATATTTTGCGGCCATCCTTATTCTCAATTTGGCTGGGAACATCAGTGCAAAAGCAACCTTCTGTTGATGTAAGTGTTTCTTGCATTCCTTGAATCGAAGACATTTCTCTCTTGATGAAGTCTGGGAACAAGAAAATGTTGTTGTTCTTCCAAGAAAGACTACCTTTACTCCTCGCTTGCACAACACAAGATCTTTATCGAGCTTGCTTAATTTCCAGCTTATGGCCTGGTATGTCGAGCAGACTAGGGAAGAGCTTGTCTAGGCATTTCACTATTTCTCGACCTTCTTCGTTCTCAGGAATTCCAAGAATTCAGACGTTGTTTCTCCAGCTACTCTCTTTTTCCTAGCGTTTGTCCCGCATAGGTTCGTGATTTGTGATTGTCCGCATACATATTTGATTTGGCACAAGTTTTACGCTGGATGCTCTTCCTTTAGAGTCTCCAATTCACTGCATGTTTTTTGGACTTGCGGAAGAGGACCCAGAGGAAATTGACGCAAACAAGGTGAGAACATGCAAACTCCACACGGAAAGGCCCTAGTTGAGCCGGGTCTCAAAAACTCTTGCTGTGAGGCAACAATGCTAACCACTGAGCCACCGTGCCGCCCATTGTTTCTCTGGCTACGATTCTCTAAATCTTCAAACTTTTCCCAAAGTACATCTTGGTCACTAGTGGTTTAGCAGCTAATTCCCTCTTCGATGACTCCAGATAATTTCAGTTTCAAGAGGGCAACTCTGATGAGGGCATCCCAGGAAAAACCAAAAGGGCCAGTCAGACTCCTAAATATGGCTATATAATACATAAAACTATGCATTACTACTACTACCAAAATAAAAAACAAATAAAAAAAATCATGGTGGGTCTCTAATGGGTTAAAATTAGAGACCATTATATATATCTATGTATGTATGTATGTTTTGCAATTGTGTGTGTGCTAGTTACACTATTTATAAGAGAAAGATTGAGGAATACTAAAGAGGTGGGGGCACAACTCCAAAAAATTCCGGGTAAATGAATGCATTTAAGGGTGAATACATTGACTTTGTTTAAAAGTTCATATAACTCAGGTTATAATATAATGTTTTTTAACAATGTAGAATCAGAAAGAACTTTATTGCAAGGTATGTTTTTTTTTAAGAAAGTCCAGAGTTCAAAAGTCCAAAGTCCACTAGCAGCAAATGGGGTTGTGGGTCACCTTTTGGGAGATGCAGCAGAAACTGTTTTCCCCACTCCAGGAACAGGTCACTGTTGACCCACCCCATTATCTGACATCTTTACTGTTGTGTTGGGTAGGGACCACAGGAGCCACTCTGCCTTCGTACGTTTCCCCTTGAATTTAATCATGGTGCATGCCGGTTAGAAATCTGTCCGACATGCTTGCTCTGACATCATGGTGACGTATACCAAAAAAGTCTCAAGCAAGGCACGCGAAGTTGGATTTTTCCAGCTGCAAACTGCAAGCATGATGGGAAACAACTGCGAAGATACAGCTTAATGCTCATTGGCTTAATTAACCGTGATGAAAAACAAAAAAGCACTGAAAACTTGTAAAGTTTTAAAATAGCTAAAATGTGTGTAAAATATTATGTCTGGCAATGCAACATATTATAATGTGACCTCGTGATGTTTAGTTCTCTTCTAAAAATTTTGATAATTCTTTTTTGTTAATCTCTAATATCATGTTTTATGTCTATAAATATGTGTATAAATTATCTGTGAATATTCCCAACACTCTGACAGTACGATATATGTATGGGATATGTGATTTTTTTTATTATTATTATATTTCTTAAATATCTCAAATACATGTCAGTTTAAAACTAAAAATGGATGGAAAGACACGTCTTATTGGCTAAATTAAATAACAGGTACATTACATGTCTTTTTAATCATATTTATTTCATTTTAAAGCAACAGAATTTAAATTATATTCACTAGCTCAGCAAAAGCGCGTGAACGTGAATCCCGCGATATCTGCCTTTGATCTCGAATGTGTCTCATCCAGTACGAGAAGTGAGAAATGTCCGACTTGACAGCACATTTCACTCCTTCCCAGACTGCAGCAGTGTATTCTCGTCTATTTTCAAGGCGAGGAGTTTGGCATCTCGAACGAGTCTATGAATGTATAGCAAGTTGACAGTCCGCGAAAATCCCAACACTTGCCTGTCAATTTAATGGCACAATCTCGATTATAAACACGATTGGCATAACTGATAATATACGGTCATCATGCCTGAGGTGAGCTCATAGCCATGGAAGGTCTACACTTACCCATCGAGGTGAGTCCGTCCATACATCAGATACTGATTAGGCCTGTTGTTTACAGCTAACATGGTACTGCTTATGACGATGTAATTCTCTTATCTAGTAGTTCAAGCATAGGACACCATCGGTGAAGAAGATATTAGTTTATATTCTACACTAAGCCTTTCAGAAAGGGTTAAACTTGGTTTACATACTGTACACACGCGCACTACCATGGATGTCATATTTTACAAGTTCCTTGAGTACCATGTTCATAACATGTAATGGATGTGAATATGGTAATATACAAGTGCCAAAGTATTAACATCTGATACTATCAGTGACAGTTTCAGATATTAATACCTATGACACTTGTATTCATGGTCCATCACTGTATCTTGGTACTGCTACGGGGCTGTTTTACCTCATTATTATTGTGTTTTATTGTGTGCTACATGTTTTATGGTACGTAGTCGATAGATAACTGATATACAATATCCAGAATATTTACTGATACCCTACTGAATGTAAGAATAAGTAGGGGAAACCTAAGTGAATTGCAAAAACATGTCCAGGTCACATTTTATCTGAAAAAGGGTAGGATAAATTAGACTATATTATTGCTTAAAGACAATAAATTATATTTTAAGAACCCCAACTCTTTGATGAATCATTTGACTTTTTTGTAATTCCCGATTGTGTTCAATGATAATTCTTTTTAGAATTACTAGGGATGCACCGCTATGAAATTTTGACCGATACAGCTTTTAACAAAATACCATAATCCAATACCGTTATTTAGCCACTTAACTTATTATGTCAACTTATCACTGCTTTTCTTTGGAATTATGCCTTTAAAAATGTACAAAGAGGTATCTTTTCCCTGCTCTAACAATAAATCATTTCCATTGAACATGGATTGAATCTGTTGAACACAAGCAAAAAATTCCACGGAAATGTCAACCACCGCACAGAAAAAGAAAAAGTTTAAACCAAAGCAAAAAACCCTCCTTTTAAATTCTGTATCATAGCGGTATAATTGACATCCAGACCGCTAGAGGGGACCGCATGCAGAAATGCAGCCTTTTAAGGTTTAATAATCGTGCAAGCCGGTATTGCGATTTCGATCTTAATTCAGTCAATAATGCAGCATTAATGGATATCAAACAGATACCTCAGAAGTCAAAGTCTGCTGGTTTTAAAGCATTTTAGATGGTTTCCCACATGTAGCCTATATGTAAGTTCAGTTTTCACAACTGTTAAGTCCGTCTTTTCAACATTAAAGGTGCTATATGTAATATGTTTACTGTACTAAACCATAAAATGACCATAATATGTCATTAGAGAATTAGGAAACATGCTAATTTGAAATACTGGCTTCCGTGATAACAATGCTACAGCCAGTATATTTTACATTGAAGTTTCCATTCCAGGCTGGAATTTCTGTTTATGTTTTGGCCTGTTTGATCCCGCCCACTGCCCAATCACCTATAGTATTTCAACACTGCCAGGTTGCCAGATTTGAAAAAGTTTGCAGGCAAACAACACCACGTACTGCAGCCATGGAAGCCAGCAAACGAACTGGATCAGAGATAACAGATTCCACCTGGCCTAAAAAGCCGCTCATCTAAAAACCATCCATCTAAACACAACCACAACCAGAGGTGTAGTAAAAAAGGACAAACATTGGAGATGCCTTTGGAAGATGGAGACAGCTTAAAGCCCAGAAATCCTTTAAAACGGATGCTGAGTTGGCTAATTTACATGTCAACATTCTGGCGACCCGCATGAGCTTCGAGTCTCTCCAATATTTTAAATTTGGACTGCAGTACCCATTTCAAACATTTGTTGTCAGTCTTACATATAGCACCTTTAACAACAGAATGAGAAAGAATAAAAATTAATTAAATATTACATATTCTTAGAAATGCCAACCCTTCCACATATTGTGGCTATTATTATTTCCCTATCGAGAGGTCTCTCCTATTGCGTAAGTAGCTTACGCTATGGGAAAACTCAGTTTCTCGAGAAATATTGAAGTCTTTATGTAAAACGCATTGCAGCTGCACAGCAGACAGTGATGAGCGAGGCAGCTCGGTCATTGGCTGTGCTGCGGCAACTGCTCGAACCAGTGACGGGGCGACTTAGAACGCGTGACCAATGGGGCCGCGTCCCGCATTCGCGCGCTCAGAGCCTGCTGAAATTAGCATATGAGGGCTATATAATGAATGTCCCGTCATGCCAGTTCTTTTAGATTTAATCTCCTTCAGCGAAGACCTTCTCTTTGCTGGATCCTCCGGATTTTTGGAGTCTTTCGCCGCCGTGGACAAGCTTACAGCGGGACTGCTGAGAGGACGCCGGCATCTTCAGCCGCCTTCGAAGCCTTCTGCTACGCCATCCAGCGCGCATCGCATATCCTTTACTGAACAATCGTTCGCCCCCGCGACGCTTTTAAGAGTAAAAGAGTTATTTTCCAGGCGTTGTTTCAAATGCCTTCAGCCTGCGCCTCGTGCAGAGGCCCTCTTTCCGACGGAGATCGGCACACCATCTGCACTCGCTGCCTGGGTCTGGACCATGCAGAAGCTGCACTCATTCGGGCCTCACCGAGCTGCGCACTCGCTTTGCCGTTTTCACCGCAAGCGAGCCGGCTGCCCCCGTGCTGCCACCTCTGTTCGAGCCGCGCAAGAAAAAGCGCCGCTCACAGAGGCTGCCAGAGCACCCCGACTCCGGTGATGTCACGCCGGCTCAGTCCCCGCGGGCATCACCGCTACCAGATGTCTCCCCGCCGCCGGTCCATTTCACGAGAGCGGACCTGCACCCCTCCAACAAAGCGGTGGGTCTCGTCTCATTCGGCACATCAGGGAACGACGACGGAAAGGATGACAGCCTCTCTCGACGCTGCATCCGACGACTGGCCGGGCTCGTTCGACCCCGCGCCATCGGCATCAGCGGACACGAGCGCGGGCACCAGCATGGACTCGGAGATCGTCCGTATCCTGTCTAAGGCCGTGGAAGACCTCGGGCTCGACTGGTCTTCTCCGGAAGAACCCGCCCGCAGCCGGCTGGATGAGTGGTTCCTGCAGGGGCGCCGGCAGGCCCCCCGACAGAGACCCTCTCCTTTCTTCCCTGAGGTGCACGACGAGCTCACAAAGTCATGGAAAGCCCCGCACTCGGCTCGCCTAAAGCCTTCTTTCTCTTCTTCGCTCTCCTCAGTGGACGGCGCGAGAGAAAGAGGCTACGAGGCAACTCCGCCCCTAGAGGAGACTGTGGCCAACCATCTATGCCCACCCTCCACCGCTGGATGGAAGGCCAGAGCTTCTCACCCATCGAAGCCGTGCAGAACCACATCAGCTCTCACCGGTCGCGCATACGCCGCCGCCGGTCAAGCTGCGTCAGCGCTGCATTCGATGGCGGTTCTACAAGTGTTTCAGGCCAAACTTCTCCGCTCTATGGACGAGTCTGGACCTGAACCCGATGCTTTTAAGGACCTGCGCAGTGCTACGGACGTAGCTCTGCGAGCCACAAAGGCCACCGCCCAATCCATTGGCCGGGCCATGGCTAATTTGATCGTCCTTGAGCGCCATCTGTGGCTAACGCTAACGGAGATGAAGGACGCGGATAAGGCACCCTTCCTTGACGCACCTGTCACTCCGAGCGGCCTGTTCGGACCTAACGGTGAGAGATTTCACGGAGCGCTTCACTGAGGCGCGGAAGGATTCACAAGCTATGCATCACTTCCTGCCTAAGCGCTCCAGCTCATCTCAAAAACCGCCCCAGCAGCAGCAGCGAGCCAGGGCAGAGCCGCCCGTCTCCCAGCCGAAGAGCAGACCTGAAAAGGACGCTCGACGCCGCTCGCGTTCCGCTGGCCGAAGAAAGCCGCAGGAGCAACGAGGCCCTCGACCCAGAATCACCCTGAACACAGAGCCTCGTAAGTCTTCCTAGCAGCAGGAAGAAAGAGAGGGAGTACGCGTCTCGCAAATGCCGGACCGCTCCCTCGCAAACATTTAAAACATTACCCAGTCCCCTTACAGGCGGCTGGAAATGTGTTTACAGCAGTCAATGGGCCAGTCATAAAACTCGCTCACCTGCAATCAAATGCCGTTTTCACGGCGACACACAGAAATCACCAAAAGAGTCATTTTCTGCCTGTGTCACTAAGGGTTCACATGTCCACACTAAAGTGCGCATTCCCACATATCAATACTGTCCAAACAGTGCCAAACACCTCCCCAGCTCAGACTGGATGTCTCAAAAATGTAGATCGTGTGCCTATTGTCATGTATGCACCACTACACACAAGCACTGTTCCCACAGTTATAAACACTTCCCCAGTAAAAACGGGAAGTGCTATAAGTGTAGCGCGTGTGCCTGCCGTATTGCACGCACCCCTACACACAGCTACCCACACAGTTTCAAACAGCTATGCCGCAAACATCACAGATGCAATGCGCGAGCTAAGAAACTCCCCGCTAAATGCGGAAAGCTTTATGAATGTGGCGCGCGTGCCCATAATGATGAATGCACCCCCACTTCAAAACACTGTTCATACAGTTTCAAGCACCTCTCCGACTCATGCTGTGAGCATTTCGGAAATAGCGCATGTGCCTGTACTCTCACATGCACCTCTGCACTCGGCACTCAATACGGCTGCTCAGCGCGCACCTGCGCCTCTGAGAGCCGTAGATTCTGTGTTAGCACAAAGCGATTTGCCGGCGGGGCCCATACGTCACTGCGACACGCCCCCAGCCGGCATTCAGCCCATATCTGTGCGAGCAGAAGCCTGGGAAAAAATCCCCGACATGCCGAAATGGGTTTTGAACATAATAAAACACGGATACTCACTTCAATTCGCTCGCAGACCACCCCGCTTTTCAGCGGTGGTCGAGACGAAAGTGAGGAAAGATGTGTCACATGTTCCACGCACCGAGGTGCTCAAACTGATAGAGAAGGGCGCTATAGAAACTGTTCCTCCCTCTTTGAGCGAGGCGGGTTTTTACAGCCGCTATTTTCTCGTCCCGGAAAAGGACGGTGGCCTTCGCCCCATCCTGGATCTCAGACATCTGAACAAAGCGTTAATGATTCGCTCGTTCAGAATGTTAACAACCAAACATATCCTCGCGCAAGTTCGCCCCGGGGATTGGTTTCTATCAGTGGATTTGAAAGACGCTTACTTTCACATCCCGATAGCGCCTCACCACAGGCCCTTTCTGAGATTCGCTTTCGAGGGACAGTCATACCTGTACACAGTACTACCATTCGGCCTATCATTGGCCCCCCATACATTCACGCAATGTATGGACGCAGCACTTTCCCCCCTGAGACAGCAGGGAGTGCGGATACTGAATTACCTCGACGATTGGCTAATCATAGCACAATCAGAGGTTCAGTTAATGACACACAGATCTTGGACTATCAGCCATTTACAATGCCTGGGTCTGAGAATAAATTTTGCAAAGAGCGTGCTATCCCCCAGCCAGAATATTTATTTTCTGGGAATAGTGCTAGACTGAGCGCGCTCTCTATTCGACGCCTTGCAACATCGTTCAGAACGGGCGCGCACGCCCCCGTCAAACGATTTCAGAGAATGCTCGGCCTCATGGCCTCGGCATCAGCTGTACTCCAGCTAGGATTGTTGCACATGCGTCCTCTCCAGCGCTGGCTCAAGAGCCGTGTCACGCGTGGCGCTCGGGCCACTTTTTGATCAGAGCGTATCACGGCTGTATAAAAGCCCTGACGCCCTGGAAAGCCATAAACTGGTATCAAACCGGCGTGAGTCTGGGCGTGAATACGTGGAGAAAAATGATCACGACAGATGCCTCCAAAATAGGATGGGGGGCCCTTTACGAGGGCAGGCCTGTTTCCGGCTTTTGGTCAAACCCGGAAAAGCGCCTACACATAAACTGTCTGGAAATGAAAGCGGTCGCATTGGCTCTCAGAGCCCTGCTTCCGTACCTGCGAAACGAACACGTCCTGGTCCGAACGGACAACATGACGGTAGTTTCCTATATAAATCGCCAAGGTGGACTCAGGTCGAGCTCCCTGCACTCTATGGCCAGGGAGCTCATCCTATGGTCACAACACCACCTGCGCTCGCTAAGGGCAGCGCACGTGCCAGGCGTCCTGAACCAAGGAGCGGACATGCTATCCAGAGACAAAGTTCTCCCAGGAGAATGGTCTCTCCACCCTCTGACGGTTCAGTGGTTATGGCGAACCTTTGGCGAGGCAGAGGTGGACCTCTTCGCCTCCAAGGAAAACGCGCACTGCCCTCTCTTCTTCTCAAAAAGCACGGACGCGCTCGCCCAAGTTTGGCCGAGCCGCCCCTTGTATGCTTTTCCCCCGATCGCGATGCTGCCTCAGGTCATCAGTCGGATCAGGGAGGTGAAATGTGCAGTGCTCCTGGTAACCCCACTCTGGAAAAACCAGACGTGGTTTCCAGAGCTGGTACAGATGATGCAATCTGCCCCATGGCCGATTCCGCTGAGGCAAGACCTCCTCGGACAGGCCAGCCGGATGATTCTTCATCCCTGCCCCGATCTGTGGGCCCTCCATGCATGGCCCCTCAACGGGTTTCCGAGAACCTCCCCAGTGGAGTTCTGAAAACCATTACTGAGGCGCGAGCCCCCTCTACGAGGCGCTTGTATGCCCAAAAGTGGAAAGTGTTCAGTGACTGGTGTGATACCAAGAGCTTGAACCCCAAAACGTGCGAGATACCAAGTGTACTCGCCTTTTTGCAGGAGCTGCTGGAGGCGGGCCGCACACCCTCCACGCTCAAAGTCTATGTGGCTGCCATAGCGGCGTCACACAATCCTGATAAAGGACATTCATTAGGAAAAAACGATCTGATCGTTCGTTTCCTAAGAGGCGCTAGGAGGATGAACCCTCCTCGCCCACCTTCGGTGCCGATCTGGGACCTGGCCACGGTCTTGGACGCACTCAAAGGTGCCCCGTTCGAACCTCTCCGAACCGTGCACCTCAAGCAGCTCTCGCTCAAAACCACGCTCTTGCTGGCACTCGCTTCAGTTAAAAGAGTGGGCGACCTGCACGAGCTGTCATCAAGCGCTGCTTGCCTGGAATTTGGACCTAACGACTGCAGAGTTGTCCTTAGGCCAAAGCACGGGTATATTCCTAAGGTGCTCTCTACACCCTTCAGAGCACAGGTGATATCTCTGGCAGCGCTATCGTCCTCAGCAGACGAAGGTGATGCAAATTTACTCTGCCCGGTCAGGGCGCTCAGAGTATATTTGGAACGTTCTGCCCTGTTCAGACAGACGGAACAATTATTCGTATGCTTTGGCGGCCGAACTAAGGGTCTCGCTGTCTCAAAGCAACGAATATCGCGCTGGATAGTGGATGCTATAGCGCTAGCTTATGGAGCCAAGGGCCTTCAATGCCCCTTAGGTGTCAGAGCTCACTCTACGAGGAGCATGGCCTCCTCGTGGGCATGGTCAAGTGGGATACCCATTGAAGATATTTGTGCGGCGGCAGGCTGGGCCTCGCCTTCGACATTTATCAGGTTTTATAACCTACAGGTCCCCTCACTGCATTCCAACATTATATCAGTCTGACTGTGGAATGAACTGGAGTATGTATATGCTGGGCATCATCTCCCTTATAAGGTCCGTCTCTGACCGACTTAGAGGGTTTATTATGCGTACCAGTACACAAAAGCTCAGTACATGAGATATGTGCTTGTGTTTGTACAAGGAGCGCCCCACCTTGAAGGCAAGGGCGCCCTGTCATACCCCACTATATAGCTCGCCGCTGGCCGGCTCGTGGAATATCACTTTGCTTTAAGGCTCAGGCACCTGCCTCTGGCTTTATAGAGCGAAGTCAGCACGCACGGCGTTTTACATGGTGTTCCCATAGCGTAAGCTACTTACGCAATAGGAGAGACCTCTCGATAGGGAACGACTCGGTTACTAACGTAACCTCGGTTCCCTGAGAGGAGGGAATGACTATTGCGTAAGCTGCCGTGTCTGTGCTTGGTCAGTTCGCTTCAGTCGATTGAACCTAAAAGAACTGGCATGACGGGACGTTCATTATATAGCCCTCATATGCTAATTTCAGCAGGCTCTGAGCGCGCGAATGCGGGGTTCGAGCAGTTGCTGCAGCACAGCCAATGACCGAGCTGCCTCGCTCATCACTGTCTGCTGTGCAGCTGCAATGCGTTTTACATAAAGACTTCAATATTTCTCGAGAAACTGAGTTTTCCCATAGCGTAAGCTACTTACGCAATAGTCGTTCCCTTCTCTCAGGGAACCGAGGTTACGTTAGTAACCGAGTCGTTCTATGAATTAATTATAAATTAACCATAATTTTTCATATCAGTGTTTTCATGCTTATAACCGATACGCCGATGGTTTTAATTTGGTTAATAATTGGCTGATAAATATCAGCAGCTGATACGTGTGTACCTACCTTTAAAATACTGCAATATAGTGATTTCTTACTATTAAAACAGCATAAAAGTGAAAGGCACTCCAAGAAAAACTACCAAGATGTACAGTATAAATACTTTACAATGTAAATTGTTAGCATTACAGCAATATTAATTGGGAGGGAAATTGTGCTTAATTGTAATGAAAATAATGTCACATTGGAAAAAATAAAATCTTAATGGTCCTAAAACAGGCTTCATTTTCATAATGTGAAAACATAATGTTACATGTTCTTGAGAACTTTACAAAAGAGAGCATAACCTGTGTCTTTCTTCCAGATAATCTCATATATATTGAGTTATCTTCATGTAACGGACCGCAAAGAGGCATCACTGGTCTGTAAGAGTTGGTATGAAGCAAGCCAGGACAATCGTTTTCAGGTTGTTCTCATTTTCATTTGAATATCAAGATTTTTGGTCCATCTCTGGTTTTAATTGCATATACTTTACTGCAGAAAAATGTCACATTCAAGTTCCCTGTTTCACCATCTTCATTGGACTTTATCCGGGCACTTGCAAGGCGCCCTCGATGTGGCTTAATAATCCTCCATCTTGATGGGTCCAGTCTGTCAAGACAGGTGCTAGTGGAGGTTGGGACTCACCTCGGCCCTTTCTTGGACACTTTGGCTCTACCTGGCAGCAGCATCACTGAATCCTCACTGTTGGGCCTCCTACCACATCTGACCAGCCTCCACAAACTGGACCTTCAGGGGTTGGACAGCCTCTTTATGTCTGGAGCCTTTTTGTCCAGAGAGGAACACCGTCAGCAGGTTGCACCTTTACCTTCAGTTTCATTTTATCTGTGAACATGAGTCCATATAGGCCAATGCTGTGGTTCTTTATGATTGTATTGGCCAATGCCGAGTAGCTTTGTTTTATTTCTTTGCTGAAGCCATTTTTATTCACATTCAGTGCTTGGCGAGTGTTAATTTTGGACCGTGTCATTTTATCATTATCCATTCATAGGTCCATCATGCATTGAGGAACTTGGAAGAACTGGACCTGTCTGATCTCCGCTATCTCTCAGACCTCTCTTTCAACCGGCTAACCAGTTGCGTGCCCAGGTTACGTCAACTGGCCCTGGCTGGATGCCACATCGCTTTCGAATTCGACCCGTACCGAGGTTGTCCAGTTGGGTCTGGCTCCTCCGCTCTCGTCTCTCTCCGTAACCTCCTGAGTCTTTTACAGAAGCAAGCTTCCACACTTCGCAGCTTGGACTTGAGTCGCACCAGCATCACTCCTGAGTCCCTGCGCTCCATTGCCCAGGTGCCAGGCCTCCGTCTAGAGGAGTTGAGTCTCCGTGGCTGTAAAGAGCTGACTGACTATGCCATGGAAGTCCTCTGCACGCATCAGAATGCTCTGAAGATGTTGGACCTAAGTGCGTGTACAGAGTTATCGAGTAGGACAGTGCTGGCTGTTGCAACCAAGCTGAAGGAGTTAAATTCGCTCTCCCTGTCTCAGGACTGTAAGATAATGAATAAAGGCTTGGCCGAGTTGATGGCATTGCCTTGTTTGAGCACTCTTGATTTGTCGGAGTGTCTGCATGTCAGTGGTGCAGATCTGGTAAAGGGATTGTCCGCTCCACAGCCCAGGGCTCAACTGAAGATCCTGAGCCTTAGGAATTGCACATATATAGGGGTGAGACTTTGAAGGAATATTGAATATAAGAGGTTTTGCATGTGCGTCAATAATTTGGAAGATGTATGACCGTGTATAAGACTGATTGAATGTTGACAGTATATTCGCAGTGGTGCCGATATAAAATTATGCAACATCGCGAATATTGCAAAGATTTGAATGGACCTTTATTTTGAAATTAAGTTTCCTAAAGAATGTTTTATTAGATTATCTTTGCAATCCTTCCTTGTCTCGCGATTCGCAAGTATAAGAACATTAACACAGAGATGTTTTAATAGCAAAAATGGCATTAGAGATGGCAAGTTCGATTCACTTATGTGAATCAGCTAAAACTTTCAGTTTCAATTAGTGTTTACATGCATAACAAAATGCTGATAACTACCAAAAATTAGCTTGTAAAAAAAAATCAGACAGCGCAAGTAAATCTTCATCTGTTTAGTCTTTCCTTTTGATGTCAAAATAGGCATGCACACTTGTGCACATTGGATAAGTCGGTAAGAATGCGGGTAAAGGTGTTTACATGCAACATGAAACCAGAGTAATGGGAAATAATCTATGCTAGCCGATCGTTTTATGCTTAAACCGTTTATGATCTTACTCCGATAAAGGAAAGCTGTTTAAGGCGTTTACATGACTACACACATTGAGTGCATTTACATGCACATTCTTACACCAATTGTGGTTTATAAGCCAGCAGCGTGTGTGGTCATGTCAACGTGTTAAACGGCTTTCCTTTATCGGTGTAAGGTCATAAATAGTTTAATAATAAACCAATCGACGTGTGTAATTTATTTGCTCATTACTCAGTTTCTGTGTTGCATGTAAACACCTTCACTGGCAAGTGTGTATGCCTCTTCAACGTTTGACGTTAAAATCTGAGAATTACTAGATTACATCAAATCTCATGTAAAAGTGTTGTTGTTTTTTTTGCTTTGTATGATTTTTTGAATAAGCTAATTATTAGGTGTAATCAGTATTGGTGTGCATGCAAACTGGCTCATTGTCAACTTATTAACCATAATCGGTGCTCAAACAAAACAAAGCTCTGACTCAGTGATTAGTTTTCATCATCATTTCTCTCATTATGTATCAAAATAGTTTTAGTAATAAACAAACAGCAATATTAACCTATTGCTACATTTACCATTTATTGTTATATAATAGCATATTAATTAAATTAAATAATGATTGTAATTCTACCTTGTACTTATTTAGTATGGAAAACATGCTTTGATTATTTATCTCCCAGAATCACCCAGTTAAGCCATTTTAGAGAAAATGCATCCGAATGAGTTTTATTGCCAAGTATGCTTACACACTCAAGGAATTTGTCATGGTGACAGAAGCTTCCATTGCAAATGGAAACGATTTATACATACATAAAACATATACATTTAAACATACAGTTGAAGTCAGAAGTTCACATACACCTTAGCCAAATACATTTAAATGTATTTAAATCCTCAGTTTTTCACAATTCCCGACATTTAATAGTAGAAAACATTCCCTGTCTTAGGTCAGTTAGGATCACTATATTTTAAGAATGTGAAATGTCAGAATAATAGTAGAGAGAATTATTTATTTCAGCTTTTATTTCTTTCATCACATTCCCAGTTGGTCAGAAGTTTACATAAACTTTGTTATTATTTGGTAGCATTGCCTTTAAATTGTATAACTTTGGTCAAATGTTTTTGGTAGCCTTCCACAAGCTTCTCACAATAAGTTGCTGGAATTTTGGCCCATTTCTCCAGACAGAACTGGTATAACGGAGTCAGGTTTGTAGGCCACCTTGCTCGCACACGCTTTTTCAGTTCTGCCCACAAATTTTCTTTCGGATTGAGGTCAGGGCTTTGTGATGGCCACTCCAATACCTTGACTTTGTTGCCATTTTGCCACAACATTGGAGGTATGCTTGGGGTCATTGTCCATTTGGAAGAACTTCCTAGCTGATGTCTTGAGCTGTTGCTTCAATATATATACACATAATTTTCCCTCCCCATGCACCAGTTCCTCCTGCAGTAAAGCACCCCCACAACATGATGCTGCCATCCCCATGCTTCACAGTTGGGATGGTGTTCTTTGGCTTGGAAGCCCTCACCCTTTTTCCTTCAAACAAAACGATGGTTATTATGGCCAAATAGTACATTTTTTGTTTCATTTGACCAGAGGAAATTTCTCTAAAAAGTAAGATCTTTGTCCCCATTTGCACTTGAAAACTGTAGTCTTGCTTTTTTATGGCGGTTTTGGAGCAGTGGCTTCTTCCTTGCTTAGGAGCCTTTTAGGTTACTTTGATATAGGACTCGTTTTACTGTGGATATAGATACTTGTCTACCTGTTTCCTCCAGCATCTTTACAAGGTCCTTTGCTTTTGTTCTGGGATTGATTTGCACTTTTCACACCTAACTACGTTCATCTCTAGAAGACACAATGCATCTCCTTCCATGGCTGCTTGGTCCCATGATGTTTATTTTTGCATACTATTGTTTATACAGGTGAACGTGATACCCTGAGGCATTTGGAAATTTGCTCCCAAGGATGAACCAGACTTGTTGAGTTCCACAATTGTTTTTCTGAGGTCTTTGCTGATTTCTTTTGATTTTCCCATGATGTCAAGCAAAGAGACACTGAGCTTGAAGGTAGGCCTTAAATACATCCACAGGTACACCTCCAGTTGACTCCAATTAGCCATTCAGAAGCTAATTGCCTAAAGGCTTGACATCACTTTCTGGAATTGTCCAAGCTGCTTAAAGGCACAGTTAACTTGGTGTATGCAAACTTCTGACCAAGTGGAATTGTGATATAGTCAATTAAAAGTTAAACAATCTGTTTGTAAACAATTGTTGGAAAAATTACTCATGTCATGCACAAAGTATTGTCCTAAATGACTTGCCAAAAAATATGCGTAGTTCGCTAATATGAAATCTGTGGAGTGGTTAAAAAATGTGTTTAATGACTTCAACCTAAGTGTATGTAAACTTGTGACTTCAACACTACATATAATGACATAAAACAACAGATATAACTATCAAGATACAAAAATAAATCTCAAAATACAAATTGGATATTGACAAAAGGCTGAAAAATTGACAATTTAATAGCCGTATCACCCAACCCTAACCATGTATTGACTAACCCATTTCAGCTAATTGTTTTTTATATTCTCTCCTTTTTCCAAACAGGATTCAGTCATATACTCCCTGACACAGCTGCTAGGCAGTAACCTAAGAGAGCTGGACCTCACCTCGTGCATCTGCCTCACTGACCTGAGCGTCCACGCCATTGCAACCTACCTGCCTGGCCTGGTGGTTTTGCGACTTGGCTGGTGTAAAGAGATCTCAGATTGGGGGCTGCTGGGGATGGTGGAGCCCACCAAGCATTGTGAACCAAGAGACAAAGAGGTGTGATTCTAGGGATTTTGCTACACTCTAGTCCTCTTAATGTATAACTTTATTATTTTTATTATATTAAAGGTACACAGTATTATTCTGGGCTCTCTATTAAGATCAGTGATTAAATTGCAAGTTGCTTGCAGAAGAACATTCATCATCATTGGTGTATGAGTGCGAGTGTGAATGTGTGTGTGAATGGGTGAATGGGACAGTATAAAGCGCTTTGGTAACCTCTAAGGTTAAAGTGCAGACCATTTACCATCACTCAAAAATCAAATGATCATGAGAGCAGATCTTACTAGCTACACCAAGAGTCACAAATAGTAGACATAAATCCAAAAACTATGCCACCTGAGCAAGCTTCTGTTTTTGTTTACAGATATGAAATTTAACCTGACAGCTTTGAATGGATAATCATTATTGTTTGCAAAAATGTGCTTTTGAAAAGATTTTTTATGTAACTAAAAATTTAATGAGAATTCCTCTGTAGTGTACCTTTTAATTTTTTCATTAATATTATAAACTATGTCATTTCAAGTTATTTAATGAATTATAGCCACCAGTAGGCTTGGAATCAATTCATTTTCATCCATCCATAATCAGAAGATTTTCCAGATTATCTATATGTATCAGGACTTTTGCACAATAGTCTGTTTTTTCAAACATATTGCTCCACAAAACCTTGGTAAAGTGGGTCACTTTAAATTCCATTAAATTAGACCCAAATCTTTATCAAAGGACATTATTTACTCGAGTCATTACTGTAAGATATATTGTGTATATCTATCTTTCATATAGCCTACACACTGTATTTACAATTAAAAATATCATTTTGTGGTTTGACAGCTTGAATGAAAGACCTATTCAGTGCTACATACAGAGAAATTGCATAATAAATGTTCAGTTTGCACAGTTACACCAGTTTCATACACTAACCTGCAAACTCATCAGTCACTTTGTTAATTCATAAAGAAGTTTAAAAACCTTTGCACCTTTGGACTGCCAACTGCTTTTTTAGGACATTTGTTAACATGGAATTTCTCCAGCCACACAGTCTGCCTTTCCAGGAGAAACCACAGCTAGTGACAGATAAGGACCTGGGTGCTTTCACGGAACAGGCAGGAGCATCCCTGTTGGCCATCAGGGACCTTCAGAAACTGGACCTATCAGCCTGCTCTAAATTAACTGACACCAGTATTACACAGGTCAGTAACATAATGGAGAGGTTGTATAAATGTTTATTGTGAGTGATGATACTTGTATTTGAAGTTTGCATTGTGCAGAAAGGTCAATCTGTGATATTTTGATCCTCCATTGGTAAAATTATATTACAGACTGTCATGTTGAATGTTAAAGGGATAATTTACCCAAAATGACAGTTGTGTCATAATTAAACTTGTATAACTTTCTCTTTTATGGAACAAGATTACCAGGATATCCGAGCTATTCTCTTCCATACATTGAAAGAGAATAGGGACCAGGAGCTGTTAAGCTCCAAAAAGGACATAAAAGCATCATAAAATATGTTTATATGACTTGTGCATAAGTCCTCCGAAACTATATGATAACTTTGTGTGTAAAACAGACTGAACTTTAAGTCATTATTCACTAAGAATCCTTAACATCCTTGGTCACATTCACTTTTATTTTTATGGAAAAGAGCAGCTTGGACATTCTGTTATATATAACTCCTTCCTTCTGTGTAAGTCATACGGGTTTCGAATGACAGTGCGAGTAAATTATGACAGAATTTTCATTTTGGGTGAACTATTCCTTTAAACACTTCTCCTGGTACCCTCAGGTACTCCGTTTCCCGGAGCTGCGGCATCTCTCACTTTCTATGCTGCCTGAGATTAGTGATGAAAGCTTGGTGTCTGTAGCCTATCACTGCCGCAGCCTCACCAGCTTGGCCCTCAGCCACTGTCCCCAGATCAGTGACCAGGGCATGGTACGGGCTCTCCCACTCCTTCACAGACTACAACACCTGTACCTGGCCTGCTGCAATGCCATAACTAACGAGTGAGTAAGCTCAACTAATGTTATGTTTTTGTTCAAAATAAAAAAAAATTTGTGGTCTTGATAGATAAAAGCTTACATAGCAGTTATGATATACATACTTTTGTTTCATTTCCAGTATTAGAAAAGGATTTCCTACACTTCTGCTTACTTCTTAGACTTGACTTACAGTATCTGGGACAAAATTAGACATCTTGATCCAAATTAAAAAATATTACAAAACCTGCCAAAACTATGTCAAATTGTAATCATCTTTAAAATAGTAAAAGGATGGGGAAATAGCCATCATAGTTAGTTTAAGACTGTGTGGGACTGATTTGACATATTGCACTAAATGCTTACGTCAAACTTACCAGAGAGCTTCGCTTTTTGATCATTGCTTAACCCGATTAATTTGTTCCTGTAGAACTCTTTCTATAATTGCGCTGCACTGTGACAGACTGAGAACCCTCGATATCTCCATGTGTAAAGACATTACAGTGCACCAAGTGGACCACCTTCAGTCTCGCCTGCCATTCCTCGAGAAAGTCCAGTGTCGCTTTGTCAACGGCGCAGATGGTACTATAAATAATATCTGTAATACAAGAAATGTTAATCATTTGAAGAAATATAATTAAAGCACTTTTAGCTCTGATATTAAAGAAGAATCAATTACAAAATACTGCATTTTCTTTGCATAGGACATTAATTGCAGATTAAATGAGAATATGGTCTGTGTCCGCTCATTTCTTATTTTTTTGGTAATTAACATTTTTCATTAAATCTTACAGTAATAAGAAAAGAAAGATAAGAAACATGGCCTTAATTACCTCGCTAAGCTCCTCCAAGGTCATTTCAGAATCAAGAGAATATCTTTGCTCAGTCATCAGTTTAGTGAGATCTAATTGTTCCTCAAAATTTCTATTATCCTCATCAGTAGACGAAGACTTGGAACTATAGAGATCAAGATAGAATACTTTAAAAGCATTATTAACTTCAATGGTCAAGGCAAATATTTCACCACCAGCAGATTTCACTGTGGGAATGGTAGAAAAAGACACTCTCTGTTTTAGGTATCTAGCCAAATGCTTCCCTGCTTTGTCCTTGGAACCAAAGTATGACTGTTTTGCCCTGAATAGCCAAAAATCCACCTTCCACTACAAAATTGTATTATATCTGTATTTTAATCGAGTCATTTCTGAGGCCATCAGATGACATTTGACACTTCAGCTCTGTCTCTGCACTTTTAATATTTCCTTCCAACTCCACAAGTTCTCATACTTTGGATTTTTTTGTGAATGAGGCAAACTGTATGATCCGACCCCCTAAGAACCGTGTGCCTCCAGAGCCACACCCACAGAGGATCCTGAGGACCAAGTGTTTTAAAGGAATAGTTCACCCAAAAATGAAAATTCCTTTAAGACAGACTTTAAAGCTTGAAGATCTTCTAACTTGATGCGGCATCTAAAAAACAAGGTGCAGTGGTCAAAGACTTATGTCTAGTGCATTCCGTGTGTACGGCCCCTTCTAATGCATTCAAGGTACACATTTAATAAGTATTTGTGTCTCCTGGGAATTTAACTCATGACTTTGGTGTTTTACCCAGCAGGAGAAACAATTGATACATACAATTGATTTTGTTACCATAACAAAACAAATAAGATAAAGACATTAAAGCTTTTATATTATATTTTATTCCATACAAAGGGGAAAAAAAATCTTGAATTATCATCACATATCATTTTCAGGTGATAAAGTGGTCACGTCAAAATCGTTAAACAATACTAGAAGTTTGAAAAAGAAAGCTATGTACAGGACAGTGAATACAGTAAATGGATTGATCTAACAGAAAAAGAAACAATGACATCATTAGATGTGTGAGTACCACAAAAGAACACTAAAAATCAGAGAATTATGGCACAAGTTCACAATAAATTTTTCAACTCCATTCATGCAGTAGCCATAGGTCTTCAAACTTTAAAAACATTTATTTGATCTTGAAACATAAAACATTTGATGTATTTTAATCAGCATACTAAGTGCTGGTTATGTGGCATTAAATCCACAATCAGACCTTTAGCCAAAAATAGTTAGTGGAGGTACCTTATTCTTGATAAAATGTAATTAAATAATATTTTAAAAACGGAATCATCATGAATACAGTGCATCTTCCCTACAGAATACTGACATAAATATAACCCATACAAGGGTATCAGCATTTTGAGAAAAAAAAAAAATTACATTTATGGAGAAATCAAGTGGCTATATCAAAATGGATTAATTTGACCAAATATAAAATAGTTATATATCAGGTGTAATTGTAAATTTCCTTGATTTATCAGTTTACACCTGGATGCTTGTGTTTTGTGATAAAACTACAACCCTGAAAATACAAATCACATACCAATATATTTATGCAGTGTCATCAAAATCACACTTGGGCAATCTACTCCTCTATTACAACATGCAAATGTTCAGTTTCAAAGCATTTTCCTTATGGACCAAACCAAATCAATTCTCTCAGGAATCAATTTCACATGTTTAATTTACTCCAAAACACTTACTGTTTGTGTGCATCTAGTTACGCAACATACTTTTATTTATGAAAACATTATAGATAAATATACAGCGCATGCCTCCATTGTAAATATGGCACCCATGCATCACTCTCTATTGTATAGCTGAATTTCACATTGTGCGTTGCTGAAGTGAAATATACTGTATGTACCTTGCAAACTATTCAACTGTTGAATTTAAGTCTATAAAACCCCCAATTACGAAAAAGTTGGGATAGTATGAAAAATGCTAATAAAAACAAAAATGAGTGATTTTAAAATTATATTCACCCTTTTCTAAACTACAACTAAACATATGTTTTACCTTGTGAATTTCATTGTTCTGTTTTTTTTTTTTTTTTTAAATGTACAGTTATTTCAAATCAGATGATTGCACAATACGGCACTCCAAAAAAGTTAGGACAGTCGAGAGTTTACCACTGTGAAACAACTTCTTCTAATAACACTTCAGCATTTGGGCACTGAAGACACAAGTTTGTTAAGTTTAAAAAGTGGAATTTTCCCTCATTCATCCATTATGCAGCTGCACAGTTGTACGGGGTCTTTGTTGCCGTATTGTGCGCTTCATAATGCACCACACATTCTCAATTGGAGATGGTTGAAAATTCCGGGATGTCCCTGGAAAAGATGGTGCTGGATGGCAGTATATGCTCCTCCAAAATTTGTACATACCTGTCTGCATTAATGATGCCCTCACAGATGCGTGAGTTACCCATGCCATGGGCACTGGCACACCCCTGGCCCATACAGACACTGGCTTTTGGACCTGACGCTGATAAAGGCTTGGATGGTCCTTTTCTTCTATGGCCCGGAGAACACGACGGCTGTGTTTTTCAAAAACTATTTGAAATGTGGACTCATCATACCAAAAAACATGGTTCCACTGTTCTACTCTCCATCTCAGATGAGACCGAGCCCAGAGAAGTCGGCAGCGGTTCTGTGATAGTGTTGATTTAGGGCTTCTGCTTTGAATAATTAAGTCTTAACTTGCATCTGTGGATGCTGTGGCGAATGGTGTTGACTAACAAAGGTTTACTAAAGTAATCCTAAACCCATGATCATATCAATTACAGATGAATGATGTTTTTAAGACAGTGATATTTGAGGGATTTGAGATCACGTACATTTAGAAGTGGGTTTCGTCTTGCCCTTTACGCACCGAGATTTTACTATATTCCTTGAATCTTTTAGCTATATTGGGCACTCTATAGGGTGAAATATCCAAAATCCTTCCAATTTGTCTTTGGGGAACATTGTTCTTAAAGTGCTGGATTATTTGCTGAAGCATCTGTTGGTAAATTGACAAGTCTCGAATGATCCTTGCTCTTGTAGGACTAGGCTGTTTTTGGAGCCTCCTTATATACTATGACACGATTACCTCAACTGTTTAACATCTCCAGTTTCACATCGCCTTGTTATTTCAACTCGACAAATTGTTATTAGTCTCAATTTGCCCCCTGTCTCAACATTTCTGGAGCATGTTGCAATCATTTTATTTGAACAAGGTAAAACATCATATAATATGTAGTTGTAGTGTTTTCAATTTAGCAAAGGGTGAATATAATTTACAAATCACTCCTTTTTGTTTATTAGCATTTTTCATACTGTCCCAACTTTTTTGGAATTGAGGTTGTACTGATTGACAGTGAATACATTAAGCTTTAACATTGTACCTGTTGAAAATGTACCACTCTGAGTCTTAAAGGTATTGTTCATCCAAAAACTAAAATTCTGTCATCGTTTATTCACCATCATGTTGTTTTAAACCTGTAAGAATTTTTTCCCACAGAACAAAAAGAGATTTTTATCAGAATATCAGCCTCAGTAACAATTCATTGAATGGAAAACAGTTTATGTAAATGACAGAATTTTCATTTTTGTGTGAATGATCCCTTTAAAGCCATTACAAACTTGGAGGATACCAACAATCTCTAATAACGTCTTTAAACACTGTTTCTGACAAATATTTCCATGTTTCCGTCCTAATAAATTGCTTGGTCTCATTAAATGCCATTTAGTAGATTTCAAATTGTTTGGTAGAAGCTAAACAAGTAATAATAGGAAGAAAAAAAAGTGTGCGTAAGGACCTAATGAGAGAATATCATACAAGTCTATCGTACAAGTGTCGGAAAGGCACATTTTGAGGCAATATTCCATGCTGAAAGCTAACAAAAAGCAACTCCCACTGCAAGGCCATCTCATTCACCGCAGGCACTTAGATTATAGCACAGCGCCATAGAAGGATGCATAATTAAATCAAAAGTTCTGCAATCTCTCTATGATTGTACAAGGCGCTCTAACTTATATTAAGCCCTGAAATGTTTATTCAATGTCTTTACACTCCCAACTGCAAAACCTTACTGTGTCAGAGCTACCACTTAGTGGCCATTTTCCAGCATCCAGTTGTTATCCTTCTTGGTAATGCAGTAATTATGGATGACCAAACATTTATGGGTGTCCGGCACATTACTGTTCAGCTTGGCTGAAGTCGTAGCAGAAGTTGAAGTTGCTAGGTGGTTTGGGGATGGGTGGGGCCGTGTCTGGGATGGGGACATTCTCCAGGTCTAAGAGGCGAAGCTTGATTTCCATTGAGAGGAGGATCTCCAGTTCGCTGCGCATGCTCTCACTGCTCATCTCTTTGCCCAACAACACGTTGAGTCCGTCTGTCCATAGACAGAACTGTCAGAAAGAGAAAAACTAAAGATAAAGTACAGCATAGTATAAACTCACCATTATAATTATCACAACAATACCCATTTTTCCCCAACATAATTGTCAATTTAACACATTAAATTGGTGTGATTACTTCTATAAAAAAAAAAGCATTGATTTTTCTTTGCGCAATTGCCTGCCATGAGCAGCGCTGAATACTGTACCATCCCTCAGAATCTCTCTCCAAATCTCAGTTACAATTGAGTTCACTGGGGGACGCTGTGAATGTGTCGTAGAGGTGTTGAATGAGAGAAGATATGATGGCATCTGTGCTTTTGAAAGGACATCCTATTGTAGCTCTAACAATACTTGTAATATTCTGCTCTATTGACATTTGTTTCTTGTTGGAGTCATGCAAACCAACGGATGAAGATATGCTTTTATAGTGGGGAAAAAAAAACTGCGAAGCGCTACGAGAAACTCTGAAGTTTATAAGTACGTGTGTATGTGCGTTAAATCTCTTAACATGGGAAGAGTGCATTTGTTTTTCTGAATAACGTGAAATGATAAAAATGTGAAGGCCTTTATGTAGACTCAGAGTTTATATATGTGCATTATCCTTATGCCATCAGTATTGGTTTCTATAGCCACTTTTCCACTATCAGGCCACTGTGAGCCAGGTCTATCAACTGGCCAGTCAGGACCAATAACCTCGGACCTCAAGCAGTGTATCATGTTATCTAGTATATCAAGTTTATATTGAAATGTAAATAGCAAGATAATTTAGCATTGACAAATCACTGACTGGAACTGCCATGGGTGTCCCAAGTGATCTCCACTAACAGCGGGATGATATCCCAGTCAGAGTATGAGAGCGGCATGATTTTGCCTTGAGCGAGGAGTGTTTTTTTTTTTTTTTTTTTTTTAATCGGAGCGTCATTGTTTTTCTCTATCATGGGCAAAAACACCGGTTAACAGACCTTAATGCAATAATTCACCATGTGTAAAGCAGTGTTAAACACTATTGGCATGAAGGAAAGATGGAATTTCTGATATAACCAGAAAGAATGTGATGATAAAAAAAATACTAATTTAAAATCTAGCAGCACTTGGTAATGTTCGACCTCCAGCGCGAAGGTTAATTTTGCTTTCTGTTTTCACACTCCCTATTATTGAGTTAAGCTTGCGGTAAAGCTTGATTTAACTACCTGCTTGAGTCTCGTCTCTCTATTCTTACGTCAACTGGCATAGAGTTAAAATTAATGTTGGGATGGCGAAGGAGAACACGACTGGGGAGGTGAATGCCACGATCAAATGTTTGTAGTGAAATCCTAAAAGACGTGTCCAAAAAACATGTTAATCCCTTCACATGTGGAGAGAAAATCTAAAAAGGTCAGTAATACAGATATCCCCTATGAATATTTTGAATAAGCATATCAACATTCTAATCTAATGCATCTAAATATTAACTGTAGGCTATTATGTGCCACATTAAATAGAACTTTTAACGATGCAAAACACCAACTGAACTAATCAACATGTTAATATTGTATATTTTGACTTAATCGATTGCCATCTAAATTTATTCTTGTGCTGTAGGCTAATTTATTCGTTATATATTTGCAGATGAAGAAGCTCAGCATATGCGAATAGAGGGAAAAAAGTGTACAACACTCTGAGAATGCATTTGTTTTTTCCGTGCACAGAATTATAGTGCAAGGTTAATTAAAAGTGCAACAATAGAAAATAATAGGCAATAATTAGGCTATAATACATAGACCTAATAAGGTTTTTTTTGGTAATTTATTAATTTGATTTAATGTTTAATTTTTGTTATGGTAATTTATAAAAAAAAATTGTTTGCAAATTTATATTTTAATTACATTTTATTTATTTTTTGCATCTAGCAATTTATTTCATTGATCAAACCCAGAGAATGCTGCCGATATGTTTAAAAAGTAAGCTATAAAAATGATTTAGTCTTATTTAGCTAATGTTAGTGTTCTAATAAAGCATACTGTATCTTTTTTTTTTTAGTATTGAGAATTTATTTTTCATATTAAAAATATGGAGTGGTGGTGGCCTAGTGGACTAAAGCACATAACTGGTAATCAGAGGGTCGCTGGTTCGATCCCCACAGCCACCACCATTGTGTCCTTGAGCAAGACACTTAACTCCAGGTTGCTCCGGGGGGATTGTCCCTGTAATAAGTGCACTGTAAGTCGCGCTTTGGATAAAAGCGTCTGCCAAATGCATAAATGTAAATGTAAAAAGCATACTGAAATAACTTTACAGTGGAGAGGTAGTTGGGCGCTAATTTTGCCATGGAGCGAACACGGAGCAGTGTTTCTCTAACCCAGGAGTGCGGAGCGAGCCAGGAGCGGGAAATGGACAACCCGGAGTGGAGCTGGAGCAGAGTGATTAAAGATTGCTTTGAGCGCGGAGGGGAAATTGTTGCCGCTCATCTCCACTCACATACTCTGATCCCAGTACACCGTCTATGAAAGTTCACCGAACCATGGAAAGTAATTTCTTTGGATACCACTTTGTCTATTTTTCATTTTAACGTATTTGTACTGTGCCTACATTTATTTATTTTTTTCCTGAACCTGTACAGTTGTGTGGTGGATACACAACCTGGGAAGTTCAGTGAAACTCTGCCTTTGACATCGAACCTGCCTCAATCCCCCGTTGGACTTTTTTGGCCCTAGGGTAATTGGCGGGCCAAAGGCTATTGGCCCAGAGAAAGCCCAGAGTAAGCACGATGAAGCTCTGGAAGTGCCAGTGGGAACGCAACTGGCACTGGCCCACACTAGCACGTTCTCGTTTGGCCTGATGATTTTAAGCTCCGGGTGAGTGAGATGCTAAATGCATATAACTTTGGATCTATAATAATTATATATGGAGTTATTGTTATTTGAGAGCCTTTCTCAGTAAATATTTATATATGTGATTAATTGCAATGAATTAGTGTAATTAATCTGCATATCAAGAAGTTAATTTGATAAAATAAATAAAATCATCGATTGACAGCCCTAAATAAACCTTTATTATGCCAAGTTAGACCCTTTTAGATTTCTTCAAAAACCTATGCCGATGGTTTTTTTTTTCCTCACTGCTCCTCTGATAATTACGCGTTTTTAAATTGAAGCGAGGGCATGCAAATAAAAATTTAACTATATGAATCAGTAATGTATCAATTGATTGTAAAATGTCATTTAAATTGGATTGGATATTAACAAAAATTGTTAAATGGCAACAAACCAATTAGTGGTTTATAAATGGAGGTGTACCAATGAAACAGCCTATGTGTTGTCATAATACCAGCTGAATTGAGTTACCAGTAGAATAACAGAGCGAATAAAGCAGTTCAACAGTTGGGGAAAAAACATGCACTCACATCTGTTCTGGAAGAGGCGATGAAATTCAAACTATATTCCTCAACGTCATATGTGATGCTGAAAGCCAAGTCTAACACCTCCTGCAAAACCAACCCAAGACAGTATTAAATCTTTTTTGTGATCAAATTAAAGATCAAATTATGATGACAAACTTTCACAATTAAGAACAGTAATGTACACCGATTAGCCACAACATTAAATGCCACAAATACTGCCCCTCACTGGATGTTTTTTGTTTTTGGTACCATTCGAAGTAAATTCTAGGGACGGTTGTGTGTGCTTCATGATTTTGACC